>NC_073744.1:75321962-75682293 GCF_029784135.1 Toxorhynchites rutilus septentrionalis | reverse complement strand
AGACGAGAAAAGGCTTGGTTTCTCAGGTTACGCTTCGATAACCTTCACCGCCACGTGTTCAAATGAAAGAATACAATTAATCACAAAATATATCTGTCTGTTCGACTTATTGTAGAAGTGTTTACCCGGTTGCCTTCTCAGATCACCGTTTTTAAAAGCTATTGAGAAGACCCCTTTAACAGCAAATACCCCTCTCCCTGGTGATGGTAAGGGCGATACCGGTGCCGTTATAATGTATTTAAAGTCCGTATTACAATTCTGGGGATCTATTTATTGAATAATTCAGAGACACGAGAAAAACAAATTGAGATATGTATTATTCCAAAATTCTGGACAATAATCCGATGTCATTGGAGAGTATTTCTTCCTCTGAGCTACCTGAATGGGTTTCGTCATAGTTTGGAACCAATATTTCATCCACATTTCAAGAGAACAGTCCACTGATGCTTAATGATATCTTAATGGAACAGAAAACTTGAAAAGCTTGGACACCTATTTAGAAAACGTTTCAACAAAGCAAAAATTAATTCTAATTGAACAGATTACAAATACTGTCTAACAGAATATGACAAAGAAAACTTAAAGTGGAGGCGATCTGGCGTAGTGGTAACATCCATGCCTCTCACGCTAAAGGTCACGAGTTCAATTCTCACTCCCAACATTCTTCCAAAAAATGGAAGTAAAAGTGACGAACCAGCCAAATGAGTTGAAAGTCACTATAATACAGATAAAAAAAAAAAAAAAAAAAAAAACTTAAATCTATAAAAGTGATTGTAAGCTTACATGTTAGCAAGTTTAAAATATGTCTGCTGTAGCAAGACTTCATGGAGTCTTTTCAAATGATCATACCAATAGACTTAGCAGTTTGAAAAAAGAAAACGGTCAATATATAACCGATCCTCAGGAAACACTTAGTATCATGCATCACTTACAGCTTTTCTGGATACTGAGGGAGCGTTTGACAATGCATCCCACAATTCTATAAACGAAGCTATAAAAAAACGTGGTTTTGACATGTCCAGCTCTAACTGGATACAAGCTATGATAACCAACCGATTAATAACAACCAAATCAGGAGGATCAACTCTAACAACGAAACCAACAAGAGGTTGCCCTCAAAGAGGAGTTTTGTCTTCTTTGTTGTGGTCTCTAGTTCTCGATGACCTTCTCAACAACCTTTCTAGTTAGGGATACAAAATCATTGGATTCGCTGATGACATAATCATTATAGTAAGAGATAAATGTGAGTATACAAGCAAGCAAGGGATAAATGTGAGTATAGAATGCAAGCAGCCCTAAACTACACACTCAAATGGTGCAACTTGGAAGGGCTCAGCGTTAATCCTTCAAAAACAGTAATAATTATGTTCACCAGGAAAAAGAAGTATAAAATTGCATCTTTTAGATGACAACTTTTTGTATACCAGGTATACAAGACAGCAGGAAAACCAGGTATATAAATATGGAACCGAAAACTGTTAATGTAACCTTCATCATAATGCATTATTGACCACATTGCTTAGTTTTGATACAGTCATGATTTTAATAATATGAAACGCTATTTTCATCCTAAAACACGCAAACAAAATGTAAATGTAAAATGTCTTTATGTAAAATTCTTTTCCCCAGTATTTCATGAGGGAAACCTTAAAAGAATATAGAAAATGAGATACCAAAAAAGGCTACTACTACTACTAATGTTTACCGTAATTTGAATCATTCATATGGAAGAAATTCAAAAAAAAAATCCAGACTTAGTGTATTTTAGTGTATATATTGGATTGGAATGTCTTGTGTAAACACTGAAAGTACGCTTGTTTTGCTTTACACTTTGCCAAGGTGAAGTTTCCAGAGACCGTTACTGGATATTTTCATTGGTTGGAATCCTCATTCCAAAGAAAATCTAGAAATAGCTAATAGGCACTGATTTGTTATTTTATTGACCGTTACCATGGATGGGTATTATGACTATACTGGCAACCGTATCACTTTCATTGGACAGGAGCCTCAATACTTCATTTTAATAATACCATCGATATTAAATTCAATGAATCCATCAAATTAATCGAACATAAAATAAATAATTAGAAATAATGATACAGTTGCTTATCGTATTGTTATCCAACTATTCAAATTCGTCAATGCAACCCAGAGCAACGTGAACCATGAGCCACGTGGTTCGAGAGAAAAATTTTGAATCGTGCAAAACTGCCTCCCAACTGCTTAAGGCGTCCCACCCAAACCTAAATTCAACGCCTAGCTCCACATACATCCAATCACGCTTCCAGCTATAACAGTCCTCTCAACAAGACTCTCTTCTCGGCGTACTAATTAATTTCCTCAACTAACAACTTCAAAGAGATTCGCAGTGGAATGGAGAGATTTCTAACCTTTTCTACGCCTTCCGTCCGCGCGTTCTTCATTTTTGTTTTTTGGTGATTTCGTTGTATTTTACACCACAACCCCCCCCCCCATCTCCTCCCCGTCAATTCCACGCCAACGCTATGAATAACAGAATATGTAAACGTACAGAGATTGTGGCACACGGCACGAGATTTTCCGCCACACGCCACGCAGCCAACTTCGCGGCTCCCCGACTACCGTGTACAAGAACAAAAAGAAACCCCAACTGAGGGTAGAAGTTCTAGGCAGAATGGTTTGGAAAATGGCAGCCCATCCCCTGCTCCTGTAAGAGCCCCCGTCGGGTGCTTGAACCCGGTTTGGGTTTACTACGGAACATATTGCTCACAGGTTCATGGCCAATTATTCAGGCACAAAGGTACCTCACGCACTCTGCATGTCGGAGGTTCATCAAATTTTCGCCCTCCATTCGACGCGCGCACAGCAATCAATTTTGAATAATTGATAGTGCCAAGTGGCGCATATGTAAGTTAGAATGAAGGGATGTTCATTGCGTGCTATGCAATAGCGCTCCGCTTTTTGGCGAACAGCGAGGCCCCAAACACGACTGTCGGGGTTCTCAGAATCATTGACTTATTCGTTCCGCGACATACAGTGGGTGTAATGGGCGGGAGGAGGTCGACGCAAGGAAGTCCGAATGATGTCGTAACATGCTGTAAAAATACCCAAATCCCGCTGCCAACGTGTTGACGTGTGGGGCGGGCGTGAACTTGGGTAGTATTTCGAAACATTCAAGGTCGGGACATGGGTCTTATCGCAACACACGCCACGAATTTTGCGTTTTCACCATGGTGGTTTAGTTCTAATTGGGTGGACGGAGACCATCCATGTGTTGTTTATAAGATGTTGCGTTATCCAATGGTTGCTAATGGGATTGGAAGATATTGTCCTTCAATGTCTTTGGATGCTGTGACGCGCAGGAATGCTACCCGAATGATCTCCCTGCATTGGCACTGCTGGTGACACAAACAAAAATTAATCTGCTGTTCTTGCCTGCCGAACCGCCAGCATACGACTAGTGATGTCCGTTAATCGCTCGATTAATCGAATATTTTCTACAAATATCGATTATCAATCGAACGAATGCTGTGCAACCAAAAATTGAAGCAAACGAATAATTTGGGATCGATTTTTAATTGTGTGTTTTGATTATATTGATTTTAAAATGTAGTGGATTATTCGAACTAGTAAACGCCTTGGTATGCATGTTCTTGTCAGTGGACTTTCGCTTTGTCATTCATTCATCTTTATTTCACAAACTTTTCAGTTCAAAATGTTCTTTTGGATAGTAGTAAAAACGAGTGAGTACGAGTGAAAATTCAAATAAAATTTGCTGGGCAGTAAATAATGAACTGCAGGTATTTTTTCTACTTTTTTTAACCATTTGATTTATTCTCTCCTGTCGTGGCTCAGATAAGAAAAAAAAAGAAATAAACAGAAATTGTTGCTTTCACCGGATTTTTTTGATCCCACATAGATCTTTCGGATGAAATATTTTGTTTAATTTGTTTTCTGTATTTTTATGTGCGTTTGATGGTACGAAAATTCGATTCTGGGCATTCTTGTTCTTTGAGGAAATTCTCCCCAACCCATCAAGAAATTCCATCGGGCTCACTATTTCAGATGATCTCATGATGGAAAAAATTGAACCTGGATGAAATTGCTTCTTACTGAAAGGACGTACGGAACGAGTAACGTAGTTTTTCAACTCGTAACTTCGGAGGCGGAAGTTTGATGACTTGTGGGAAATTTTCTCAAAGCGGCCTGATTCAGGTAGGTAATCAACACGAATAAACAGTCAGGAGTATAGGTTTTGATGCAAAACACAGCATTCACTGCCGTTTTGGCATTTAAACCACCGTGATAATTGGGCAATCCGACGCATCAGTTCATAAAAGCCGGACGGCCATGGCATGATCTAATGAATAAGGACTTTAGAATCTGAACTTGTCAGCTTGTTTACCAGATCAAAACCCACCAAATAGTATCCTATGCGAGATACAAAGTACAACATGCCGCAGCTGTTTGGGAACTAAATCCACTGATTATAATTTATGCGAAATTGATTTTATTTCTATAAAGGAGTGATACTTTTCCATCTGATTCTTCTCATTCTACTCTGCTCATATTGTAAGGGAACAATATTATGGAATGTCGACTTACGACATATAAAACGAAAAAAATGATTATGCAAGCTTGGTGTCGGAAGATGATCCGTTTTTTATTTCATAATAAATAATAGAAAATGCATATTGCAGCTTACGGCTGAGGTTTCAAAATTGTGTTAGGAGACCGGCTGTTGACGAATCTGAGTTAGATTTACAACCAACAATTTTCCCCGTTTTAAGTATTATTTCTATGCTGAACAGGTTAGAAAATCATCATTTTAGATTGTTTCATTCATAACACATGAAGTATTGCTTGGTATAAGTGTTGTATTTTACATTTTTTTCACTAGGTAAACGATAGGTGGCATATGATATCAACTGGATCGCCATTATCCACATCATGAGCTTCTGAAACATGTCCAGAAGTTTGTACTCATACATTATATGTATTGTCAAACTTAAAACTTTCGAAGATTTTGGTCCGACCGCGTGTTGAAACCATTGTAAATATACAAAAATCAAACTTTCTTACCATTTACTGATGACATTTAATGGTTAAAATGAATTTAAAAAGAAATTAATAAAAATAATCACGATCGAATCTCGCTTTCAAGCGCGTAGAAATACAAACATGATCACTTTTGTAGTTCTGAACTCTAATGTAGGTGTCGCACGAGCTCATGCAGCTTTACGTTGTTACTGTTTCATTTTGTAGGCTCTAGTGTATATTTATAAACATAATGATAACGCTCAGAAAGTTCTGTTTCTGAGCGTTATCATTATGTTTATAAATATACACTAGAGCCTACAAAATGAAACAGTAACAATATATGTAAAGTATGAAAACATTTTAGTACAACACACAACACACACACCTACCTTCTAAAAGCTGCAGTGCCTGGTGCGCAACTCGAAGATCATAAAAAAGAGGAATATAAATGGTTAAAAAAAGAAGATAAAAGCTGTCAGGAAAAAGAGGAAGAAAAATCATAAGTTACTTGGTAGGTGTAATTGTTACAAGCTGCCATTTCCTGGTTTAGATCCGTACTGAAAGCACGATTTTAAAAAGTGCATTCTAGTATTCTACAGTTATACTACAGAATACTTTAGAACAAAAGAAAGTGTGCTTAGGAAAATTGGTCCGTTATATCATCCGCTGGAAACCTCCAGTGAACAGCACGGGTGAAATCTCTCGCTTTTAGCACGGAGTTTAAAACCAAACTTGCTTTAGCTGGTCCGCAGCAAAGCTTTGGCGATCGTGACATCGTCATCCCGAGACCCGAGAGGAACTCAATCACCAGGACATTGATACCCCGCCACCACGTGCATCAGGAGCAGCAGCAGCCGTCCCGACACACTACACACCCACACAGCAGCCATTGTATAATAGGTAACAATAAAAAAAATATATACTTACCTGTTTTATATTGTTGATAATCCGAGCCCCTGACACGCTAAATCACCTCGTTCACGAGTAAAGCCGACCCTGAGAGCTACAGGCCTCAAGCACGAGCTAGCCATCAAAAAAGAGGCCTTGAGAGCCCAACCTCAACGATCTCCGAGGCTCAGACCAGGGATCGAGGTTTAGAGGGAGGTCCATCTGATCCCCTTGAGAGTAATAACGTGGATTCGTCAATTTGGTATGGTATTACTATATCATCAACTAATTATAATACTTCGGCGATTATCCTGGTACAATAAATGATCTTCTACTATCAATAGCCATTGCTGGATCGCTCCAAGTATGTCTTGATGAATATCGAATATATAGAACAAGACGAAATGCCATTCATTGTGTTCGCAGAAATTTTACACAGCTGTCATCGACATAAAATCGATTATTTGGCAATCGTATTGAAAGCTTCGTTGTGAATGTTCACAAACATTTTCATATCTACACGGTTCGTGTAGAACAATTAAGAGTTTGAACAGCAAACAGTATGCTAAATTGTTTGAGAATGGTAAAACATGATTACTTTTTCTTGGATCTTTTGCCGAGAGGAGTATTTTTGTCGGATTGCGCTCCTATTTCCTTCCAAAGGAAAAATATTCTGCGCTATTAATTTGAAACCCCTTGCCTCAGAAAATGGTTGCTTTTTACCAGAGTTCAGTTGATGCCTTTTCAATCCCTTATTGCTTTATTGAAAAAAACATGCATTTGTCACTGAATTTTCTGTTATTTCTGATAATCTTATTGATGTTAATAGTCTAGTTGATTCAAACAAAATACAGGATGCTAAATTTATTATAGCCTATGAAAAATTTTAACGATGCTGTGTCTGAATACATTTAAAAATGGAAGGCTAGCCTAGGAGAAACAATACAGTATAAATGAGTTGTAGCCCATTCCAGAATGAACAGAGATTGAAAGTAGCATTCATAATAAAGGCGAATAAACTGTAACGTTAAAGCCTCTTAAAAACAAAGGAGCAAGCTTTCGTGAAAAACCTCCAACTAAGATAGATAAAAACATATGGTTCGATTAGTGGACAATGATCAGAGGAATTACAAATGATGAGATAAAAAGTTGGAACGAAGAATTCGTGCTAGTTGCAAATTGTCGGGTGCAAATATTTCCAGAAATAGTAAACAAATTTCTAGAGTGTAAGGAATTCGTAAAGCTTACTAATTATATTTTGTGTCTCCGGTGCTATAAACCAGATAAAAGGATTTTTGTACGATTAACATTAAGTGGGCAAAGAAAAAGGGGGCCGCCATACAAATGAAACAAAAATTTCTGCATAACTCGAGAACTAATGAAGCAAACGAAGCCAAATTTGGCATGTGGAGGTTCTAGAGGACAATCAATGTTTTTATTGTGATACGACACTCCTCCCCCTCTCTAAAGAGGGCCGCCATACGAATGAAATAACAAAGGGTAAGAGTAAAACTCGAGGAAGGAATCATCCGATTTCAGATGTCTTCATTTTATTATATTTTCTGTATCACACATATATTCAATGTAAGGGAGAAACATGTTGTTTGCAAGTGATTAAAAAATCTTGAACGAGAATTGGGTCTGAAAATAATTTGATATTATAATGACGAGTTCTGGTAGCAGAATTAGGAAATTCATAGTAAAAGGAATTTGTAAAGGATCAACATTAATCAATGAACAGTTCTGCGATTAAACCCATTCGCTTAGTGAGAAATCGTAAATGTTTGAAAGTATCTATAACAAAAAACCATTTTGGACGAGACGAAGTTTGCATTGTCAACTAGTTACAAATACAATTACAGGTCGGACTCGATTGTATACAGTTTGAAAAAAGTTTTATATTGGGCTGTCAAAAAAAGTCCTGCGGTATTTTTTTTGAATTTTCATTTGTTCATAAAATTAGTTACAATCATCTGTTTTAAGTCAAATATGCGCCGTTTTGTTCGATGACTTGTTCCCAACGAGATGCCAACTTCATAATACCCCTGTTCTAGAAGTTCGCTTCCTTATTGGCAAAAAACTCGGATAGCCAATTTTCACAGGCCTCTTTTGTGGCTAACTTCTGACTACCTAGCTCGTTCGCCATGGACAAAAACAGGTGGTAGTCACTTGGTGCAAGGACCGGACTATACGGCGGATGCAAAAGAACCTCCCATCCGAGCTTCCGGAGCTTCTGGCGCGTCACCAAAGAAGTGTGTGGCCTGGCGTTGTCCTGATGGAAGACAATGCGGCCTCTGTTTATCAAAGATGGCCTCTTCTTCATGAGTGCTACCTTCAAGCGGTCCAGTTGTTGGCAGTACAGGTCCGAATTGAGCGTTTGGCCATAGGGAAGCAGCTCATAATAGATTATTCCTTGACAATCCCACCAAACACACAGCAGAACCTTCCTGGCCGTTAATGATGGCTTGGCCACCGTCTGAGCCGCTTCAGCGGGCTTCGACCACGACCGTTTGCGCTTCACGTTGTCGTAAGTGACCCACTTTTCATCGCCAGTCACCATCCGCTTCAGAAACGGGTCGATTTTGTTGCGATTCAGCAGCGATTCACATGCGTTGATACGGTCAAAGATGTTTTTTTGCGTCAACGTGTGTGGCACCCATACATCGAGCTTCTTTGTGAATCCAAGCTTCTTCAAATGGTTAATAACGGTTTGATGACTTATCCCCAGCTCTTGGCCGATGCTACGGTTGCTACTATGCCGGACTTTCTCGGCTAATTCAGCGATTTTGTCGCAATTTTCGACGACAGGCCTTCCGGAGCGTGGCGCATCTTCGACGACCTCTACACCAGAATGAAAACGTTGAAACCATCGTTGTGCGGTGGAAATGGAAACTGTATCGGGTCCATAAACTGCACAAATTTTATTGGCAGCTTGAGATGCATTTTTGCCTTTGTCATAGTAGTACTGTAAAAAATGTTGGATTTTCTCTTTATTTTGCTCCATATTTGCGACACTATAACTCACGAACGACTTAACCAAACAAAACACTGTCAAGAACTATATTATAGCGCGCCTTTCCAACAAGTATACCAACTTGTTGGTATCCAACAAAATACCTTTGGCTTTCCAACAAAATACCTTTCCAACAAGCTATAGTATGACTCGATACAATGAATACAACTAGAACTACGCGCTTACAACGACACCTCGCGGAAATACCGCAGGACTTTTTTGACAGCCTAATATATCAACTATGACTTATTTCAAGAAAAAAAAATTAACCTCCCAACGGTTAGGTGAAATTTAACCTTTAACGAACGAGCGCATTTTTCTAGAACGATGACCAGTTGGTCGACGGATTTTTAAGAAATTAAGTGCTTTATTTCCAGAGCGAGAAAAGGTGCAAAATTAATATCGCTTTATTGGATCGTACGCATGTACGCACGACTCCGTTTCTCTTTCTTCTACTAGATAGTGCTCCAAAAATGACGATAACAAACTTTCTTGACCGTATACCAAACTATGCATTTGCACTGAATGCTTGGAAAGGAATGCTCCAGATCACGATGCATGCATAAAAATAACATAACCTAACAGAATTCCTGAAATATAACGGAATGCTGCATGACAATCAAAAATTAAATTCTTCCTTTATATTGAATAAACGAAAAATATATAAAATTGCATAAGTTATTAGATAAAGTTGCGTAAAGAACGAATAAAAAAACCGACTCGATTATATACAGGATTGGATTATATACAGTGAAAATAAATCACAGACTGTATATAATCGAGTGCGCCCTCTAGTTATAGCGGCGAAAAAAATTCTCGCAAATTTGTAAAATTAGTCTAACTAATTATTTCTCTCAGTGTGGCGATTAATCGATTAATTTTGGGGCGATTAATCGAACCGAATAACGAACAGCTGACAAATATCCGATTAGTTGATGAACGAAATATTTAAAAAATCGGGGATCACTACATACGACTACTGGCGGACGATGAATATAAATAAAATTACCGAGAATTATAAACACAGGGGGAGGGAACGCTCAAACTGGTTAGAACGGAGCACTCTCATCAACAGCAACAACACAAGAAGATTCAACAAAGTCTTGCGCTCTTGCGAACGACAACGTCATCATCACACGCGCGCATAAACACACCAAGTGCGTAAAGAGACATTGCCAAATAAGCGAAACACAGGAAGGATGGGGGCAACATGAACGTTTTTTCCTCGTTTCGGGGGAGACACTCTCCCTCCGCGGATACACGCAAATGTTGTATGCTGCTCTCGGCGGGCGCGCTGCACTAAACACGCAAGAAACTGTGTGTGAATGGTACTCTCGCCGATAAGAGATCGGTCGAAGGCTTGCAGCACGATGAACAACGACCAGACGAGGTTTCATGTAGCGCAGTCCACCGTACCGCGGCAAACAGTGCGATGACTTGTGGCAGCAGCAGCAGCGATGGGAAGGGACCAGACCAGCATGGCGAGAGAGACGATACAAGGAGTCATTTACAAAATAAAATGGATATGGAGGTGGAAGTGGACATGGGGAGTAGTTTGTAGAACCACGAGTTCGCGTGGAAGTGGTGAGAGAACAGCACCACGCGAGAATCAACGCGAGGAGGCAGCCAGTCAACCAGTCCAAACGAGCCGAGGTCAACGGACGTAATGATGTGTGCGAGAGTACGGAACTTGCCACTAGTTCTTCACATATTTTATTGTTTCCATTATAATTCGTACGGCGAGAGCACTTGAGCGCACCAGGAGAACCCGTGGTTTGGCTGTTTTATGTATCGACTCACACATTAGCCGACAAATATCAGTAATGAGGTGCTTCCTTGATATTGTGAATGGCCGCGTAGAGAGATAATCGAAAACACTCCTCCCGCTCGGATCAATCAATGGTCGGCGCTCGGGGTGAACTTTAAGGGGTTGTGCTACAGCGCGGTGAAGGACTTCTGAGAGACGGGTGATTGCTAACCATGGCTAGAACGTTAATAGACTCTGTAGGACTCAAGAACATTGACACCTGACATCCGAAATGCTGCGTACTGTTGTTTTTGTTGTTGTTCTTGGGGTAAAGCGCGTTCAATGACACCTACCTGAGTGTAACACCAGTTTTCCGCAACCGGTGTGTTAACCTCTGGCAGCGGTGGGGACGGCACTCTGCTGACTGCCATTGTGCCGCTGGAAGAGTGCAGGTTGGAGGTGACTCTAGCCGTCTGCCCTGCCGGACAGTCACTCACTACCGGCAATCTGCAAATAGAGAAAAGAAAACGCACATTAGACCACAGGCTTAGACATGTATCAACAGTATAACAATAAAAAGAATAATAACTGCAACCGACATATTGTGCGTTAGAAATTTCAGGGACTATCAAAACAGATACCTCCTGGGATTATTCCCCAACAAGGCAACGAGGTGCATGAAGACCACCAGCAGCGCGTTTGGTATTTTTTTCACTGAAGGGCATAACGAATCGCTCATTGACAGAAATTTTTCAAGCGCAAAAGAACGACAAACTACTGCTGCTCACAGAGCACTCGATTGGACAAGAAGGATATGAAAACATAATCTGTACCAAAAGATTTGCATTGAGAGTAAAAGCGGCCACAGCACCCAAGGTAAGCCATGAAAATAGTCCCATTACCAGTTCACTACAGTCATTATGTTCCGCGTCCCCCAAGTTATGAAACGCTCTTGAAAAAGGTTATTGACCATGAACCGTAAGGATTTCCGTACCTCACAGTATAATAGCTGAGCCAACTAGAATCGTCAGCGGACGTCATCTAGATAGTTGCGGTAACACGTGCGATTCACTATGACACTGGGACGACATGTGATGGATGAATCGTGAATTCTCGTGTTAAAAAATCTTTACGTTCACGATGGCTGGTTCCTCACTTTATCTTTCGTTCACTCCGTTTTTTGCTCAACTTTTCGGGCTATGACACGATTTCACTGTTTCCAATTAACCCGCACCCAATTAGGGTACTCTAACCAAGGGGGACGATATTTCCACTTCGGATGAACCCTAACACACACACATTCACAGAGCACTCTGCACACTCCCGCCCTATGTACCAACAAACGATTATTTCCTTTTGCTTTCCCGGAAAACAGCTTTTCTTCGTCACAAATATTTTCGAAAATTGCACTACCGTTTTTTAAACATCAACTTAACGCTTTCCAAGCAGCTCTCGCCCCGTATGGATGAACACATACACACACACTCTGGGAACATTTGAAGCAATTCCACGGAACTAGAGCATCGTCAGTCGCGAATTTTTGATAAAGCAAATCAAACACACTCAAAGTAGGAACCATAAAAAAAATTGAAGGAAATCACCCCCAAAAACCGAAAAATAAACGACCGAGAAGCACAAACCCAGCAGCAGAACGGTGTGTCAAAGCGCACACACAAACACTTCAAGACTGCCTCTGCCTGCTCTTGGACAGGTTTGCGATGGTTGTCATATCCAAGAGACGGCGAAATTCTCTTTCACGCATTCGCTCTCTTTCTCTCGCTGCCTCAACTCGTAATTGTTATTCTCACACTCAAACCGTCTCTAGGGATAAGGATGCCAGATCCACGGAAATATCCGATGTTATACGGTTGTGCATTTCTATGATTTCTATTTCTATCTATGGTCTATGGAATTTAGTGCAATCCTTACTAATTTAAATGGATTTTTGTTTTCAGTACACGTTAGTTTGCTCCATCTCATATCAAACTATCCGCATGACAACTATACAATATCGACATCCGTGTTGTTGTGGCAAATTACTGACTATCAGTTGAGCAAACCAGAAGGCAGTTATGAATTCTTAAAATTTAAATGATTTTTTTTTGGTTACTTAAAACATGAATTCATATCTCCGAAGCATGTTCAATCCACCTGAAAATCCATTGTCATTCGTGTGGGATAAATATTTTTTAAATTTTGTTGTGGAAAGATAAGGTGCTTCTTCTTGAAAAGTCGCAAACTGTATGCAAAAATATGATTACCGGCCGACAATAGTATGTGTAATAATTTGATGCGCACAAAATATGTGCAATCTTCTTCATATATAAAACAAGGATTTTCCCACTTACGTGTAAAATATCATTACAGGAGAACGGCTGATCAGATCAGCACAGTCAATATATTTTTTGAGTTTGTCAAATTAGAATGATAGAGTACTTTGGAAAATATTTGAGATGATCAGAACATTCGAAAAGAATGACTATGCATCTTTATATATAAAACAAGGATTTTCCCACGCACGTGTAAACTATCATCACAGGAGAACGGCTGATCAGAATGATAGAATACTTTCGAAAATATTTGAGATGATTAGACGAACTCGAAAAAAATTAGCTATGCATATCTTTATATATAAAACAATAATATTCAAAATAAAAGGAAAAAAATCGAAAAAAAGATACGTATGTTTCGTATCGAAAATCATCATTTAGATCAATTTTACAGATCAGAACGATAACATACAAAATCTTTTGAAATATATTCGTCATTTTTATCAACCAAAATACTCTCTAGAAATAAATGATATGGCAGAACAAAGTTTCCCAATTGAGAGTTTTCATTGTGTCCTTTACTGTTTAGGCGATGTGCGCCGATGCGTTGTCATACACCAAAATTCCCTTACCGTGTCTTTGGACCCATTTCGGTCTGTTTCCCATCAATTCAAAGCTTAAATTTGTCATTCATTACAGGTAGTGGTTTTAGTTTTATTTGCGCACCTGGTAGATGGAAAAACGAGGTTCAATGTTAAATTCTTATATTTTTTGAAAAATATCCAGGCGTTTCTTGGACAAATTTATTTTTTTTGGGCTATCAATCGCAACAAAAATCATACCGTATTGGTAGACTCAACAACGATCTATGTCTAGAATTTCTAAATTTAATTCTTTCAATTATTGACAATGTCAACAGACTATTCCATGCAAAGAGGCCAGAAATTATATCTATGTATTCATCATTGTAGAAACGTGAAGTGCTATAAATTAGGAGATTTTTCGTAAAAAAAACAGCTTCGTAAAATGACATAATATGGATAATAATAAAAATATATGTAAAATATAACAAAAAGATTCAGTGAATTCCAAAACCGGTGCTCAAGCATCTATGTGAAGCTGTGAAGGCGCTCTTGGTTTTAACTGGATGACAAATTTTCCTAGAATTTTTTAAACTAGGACCCGAACAAACTGAACCAGATAACTAGTTTGGGTCAAGGGTCCGTGGATATATGTGAATCATATGTCATAAATATAAGATGTTCTAGAAATTTCCGAATCATTTTGAAGCTTAGATCGAATGACCTTTTGCTTCAGTAATGATAGACACAATATCCTAAGAATTTTACATTATGTCCCCAACCGATTCATAGCGCCCAGGGACATACTGTACAATCTTTTTCATGTATGTTAGTTATAGTAGGTCCTGAAGTCCAGATCTAATGATACATTGATACATTGAATTGACATCGATTGACAAAATGTCCTCAGGAATGAGACATAGTTATAATCCTTTAATGTACGAGTAATATGATCTAGATCAGGTATGGCCAAACGGTTGTCTGCGGTCTACCAGTCGCTCGCGTCGTTATTATATTTTGAAAGAAGCCAGTTTTGGGATAAAGCGTAAAAGTTTTTTTTTCGGAATAACCTAAAATGGAAACGGGCATAAAACAAAACGGGTCTAATGTTCTGCGATAAAGAACAAAAGTAGCACTTTTCACGAAAATCTGAGAACCACTATATCAGTTTGGCATAAAATGGTTGATTAACACATCAAGTGGTACGAACATAACTTGTAATTATTTTTTTAAACTGACACTTCAAAAAACACACATTGTCACATTAAAAAACTACATTACTAACGAAATGGACTGCTATGCGAATAGATTTCGAATCAATCGCAGTCAAGTTCCTTACGTTTGACGGGCTTCAAACTCTAAGCAGTACCCCCAATTGACAAGAGTTTAACTTTCAGCTCCTTGCAGTAGTGTTTACAGTGAAAGACTGATCTCTGAAACTGGTCTGGTGTACGAAGCAAAGCGTAATCGTTTGGTTAAGAACGAGTCATGATATTCTGCTAGTACAGGAGGGTTAAAACTTTGTTTTATATTCTAGTACTATATTAATTTTTTAATGACTTTTTGATACATTCGATGTTGGTAGACCACAGCCTAACATTTGAACCATTAGTCGCCCGCAATGCTTAAAAGTTTGGCCACCCCTGATCTAGATTTTCAAACCATTCTGGAGCTCAGTTCAAATGACCATTGGAACGGGAACGACTGATGTCATCAGTAATTGAAGATATATGTTATTGAATAGAGCTCAAGTAAATAATACATAGTGGAACAGAAGAAACAGTGGACACTGATAAGTAATAAGAAAGAGTGTTAGGGGTTATTTCATCTTGTACTGTTCTGAACACGATATAGAATAAAAATCAAACAATCCGCAAGAATGCGAATATTTCCATAAATCTGGCATCTCTGACTGTCTGTTGATCACTCGCTCGCTCTCGCATTCCACTCTCTCCATTGAGCCATTCTCGTTTTTCTGGCTCTGGCCAGCAGCGGTTCATTGATTCCTCACAACTAGCAACTATCAGTTTCCTGATCGATCGTTAAATTGATAAGGGGTTTAATAACTGTTTCATGGCAGTGTAAACCACAAATCAATTGCAGCATTGAACATTCATCGCTTGGCGTGAAATTTTTGCTATCGAATGACGACGAGCCACGATGTTCCCGAACTCTTCCTGCTCATCATCCACAACATATCCGCTCGCACTTTGCCTCCGGGAGCTTTTTTCCGCTCGTGAGAGGACATTCCACCAATCAATTCAGTTCTATTTTGAAATGTTTCATCACCTTGGGGGCAAGCGAATGCACGCTTTCGGGGGAGAACGGAAGGGCAACAGCAGCACAAGTGGATTCGGCAGTTTGTTATCGATTCGTTTAGCAGCTGGCAAAATTAGCAAGGTCGAAGTTACATGAACTGTGTTGTTACATCGATTAGAATCCGATAGCGAGCCGTTTTTTTCTTCTCATTGCCCTTCCGTCAAGGCAAACTTAGAACAAGTGATTCGAGCATAAACGAGCGAAAATAATGACGATGACTCTCGTCATCCATGGGATGGGGTTCATCTGCGCGGCGGGGAAGTCAGTGAACGGAAGACCTTGAGGCCTTGTTGATGGTTATGCCGTGCCTCTTTTCGCCTTGGCGTGACACTACTAGTGACGGTTTGTGGCCGCTGGCTGGCTGCTGTTTACGCCACTACCTCCTACTTGTGTGCGCGATGATAAGCTGCTTTTGTACATTCCTTTTGCGTTGGGTGGGAAGGAGCAGGACGGGACGAGGCCAATGCGTGCGGTATGAACATGAAAAACATGATGCATGATGATAAAGAACTAGGAACAGATGGGTTGCTAGAGGTTACCATACTAATTTGTGTATTCAGAGTGTCAAATTTAAATGGACAGAAGCCACTTAACTGAAACAAACAACTTTTGACGGATATTTCAAGGTTTTAGAAATACCTGTGCCAAGCGGTAGGGTGACCCAAAATTGAATTGTGAATTGTCCGAACACTATCATAATAAAGACCTGTACTGCAAGTGCAGCAAACCTATGCGAAAGATCTGAAATCTCAAGAAAAAAGTTTGGACTATCTTGTTTTTCAAACAGGTATCCAGTCACAATAGCAACCGTGATAATAATCGTAGCTAAACTAAACCAAAAAATGTGGGCAATCTTTTCAAATATGGTTTCAAAAATGTCAATTTACATTTTGACAGGGGGCTTCGAATGTGGCTTTTGTTGGGCAATGGTTAGCGCCACACATAGAATGGCGGTTGTTCGTGTTCGATGCGAAGGGTTCGAAGTGGGAGCTCTTTATTTTTTCCACGTTTTCGTCTGTTTTCAAATCGTTTTATCCGTTTTACTATTTATAAAGTGGACATTTTACTCTTACAGCACAAAACGCGGATCACAATTCTTGTAAAATTTTTGACTTTTTCTTTCAACTGACGCCCGACGATGATTTGGTTTGTTCTTAGAGAGAAACATAGGAACAGCTGACGAGAGTGAATTTGTTACTTCTTTCATTCTCACGCTTCTCGCATGACTGTGAGAGTGTGAAGCTAAAGTTAGATTTAGACGTTATCAGTTACTCGGTTGCGAGAAAACGTCAAATGATCCGGAAAATTACGAACGCACCCATACCGCGAAATTTGACTTTTGGTTTGTATGTATGGAGCTACTCGCACGTTTAAAAACAAAAAAACTTTGTAGTAGCTCGGTAGCTTAGTGGTATGGGTGTGTTCGTAATTTTCCGGATCGTTTGACGTTTACTCGTAACCGAGTAACTGACAACATCTAAATCCGGCTTAACACACGAGCAAGGAGGCTTTAGAAAATGCTCTCCCATCGCCTGCTCTGTGTACGCCTTGCCTATATGACAGTGTATAAATCATGCCGAGGCTGTGAAAATGGATTATTTGTTTTCTTTCAAATCAATACATTTATCACATTCAAATGAGAAGGAATAGTTTCACAATGAAATCAGATATCAGTTGACGAGGTTGTGCAAATTCGAACGATCGAGCAATGCTTCCTTTGGTATTCTTTGTCATTTTCGTTGATTTCTTTCGATTGTGATTGAATTTTCACCGCATTAATCAGAATATTTTCTGGGATAGTAATACAGAGTTTTTATTCATCACGACAGATTGAACGGTAATTCGGTATAACAAACGTCGGTTTTATGATATACACTGTCGTAAAATTGACATCATGTATGCTTGCCAGACAGATGCAGATTATTAGTTGCATAAACGTGTAATTAAAATCAATCTAGTATTGCAAAAAGTATTACGTACTGTGGACAATCATTCAACAGTAAATCATATTAGATCGTAAATGAGGACATATTACATCATATTGTGAATTTGACACATCAAGATCCGCGAATATGACACTGCTGACGTCTGGTAGAGATATTCATTTAGGGTGGTAACTTGATTTCTACCAGATTAGCAGGCTCGTTTTAAAATGAGTAAATTTGAATGAAAGTGTTTACTAAAAAAGTTTACTTAACCATCACTCATTTTAAACACTTATATCCTCCTCCTCCCAATGAAAGTCAGTTGAATAATTTCTGTTTCATACCATCAGAAATGTTCTCATGTACACAAATGGCAATTGTGACTAAACATTGTTTTCTATGTCTGTAATAAATCGTATATACAGTGACATACAACCAAAGTAAAAGTACTCGAAATTGTACTCCACCATGCAGATCTTTTTTTCACTACATTTGAAAGTCGAAAACAAGCTTTCGAAACATTATATATAGATAACCATATATATATCATTTTAAAGCATAAGCCTTCAGCTTTTTGAACACTTTACGAACATATTGTTGTTTTGGAGTGTGTAGATGTAGTGAACAAAAATATCTGGAAGAAAAAAAAAATCGATTTTATTTTGTTTTTTTCTAAAATTTTGGGGACTAACTCAATTTTCTGCCAACTAAGTCAATAGCAAATCCATTTAACCTTATCAATCAGCTACGAATCGTTTATTCTGAGAGTACCCATGGTATTTTGAACTTCTGGTACAATATGCGTTGAAGTGCTCCTTTAATTTACTATAAACTTTAATCGTTCGGCTAAAAACGGCTGAATGTATCAATATGTAACGTTCACAGGTGTTTGGGCATACCCTAGGGTGAAAATGTTCCTGCTAACATCAGAACTTACTGCAATACTTGCAAAATGGCAGATGATTTTCTGAAACTCTATTTTTGGCATTTTTTAAAAATTGATGCCAAGATTAATTGAATTTGGTAATAAGTTAATTAACAAAAAAATATCTTAGTCCATAAAATCTTTGAAAAAGCAGAAAAAAACCATTTATTATTTCTTCCCGACATTTTTGTTCACTCCAACTACAAACATCAAAATAAAATTATATTCGTAAAATATTCCAAAAGCTGGAGGTTCAAACTTCAAAATGATGTATATATCATTACCTTCATAGAACGTTTCGAAAGTTTGCTTTCAACTTTCAAAAACAGTGAAAAAAGATCAGAATGGTGGCACGATTTAGAGTTTGAGTCACTGTACCTATGACGATAGTCGTATTAAGCGCAAATATAAGATGCATATTCATAAAAAGTAATTCGCAAGCCTTTGCCATGTGTGTATATCGCCTTTATTTCTGCATGTATTTGCTAACTAAGCGCATCATATACCAGCCAACATACGGGGTACAAGATGATACATATACGATAGTTATATACGGTTTAATGCTTGCTGGGTGTATATCGCTTCCACTTTTGCATGTAAATGCTAGGCGCATCATATACTACTTAAAATTTGCGGTATATGATTTAATGTGGTTTTTTCAGACTGAAATGCAAGATAGGTATGGAAATATAGCATTTTAATAAAAAAAATTGTGTGTCCCTTATGATCGAACACCACTCTTCAAAGTTATTCAACTAAAACGTATATTTTTCATAAAACATGTTATTATTATCCAAATAGAACAAATGTCTCTTGGGCACAAGACCGATGGTTGTTTGTTCCTCTTCTCAACTGCTTTGATAAATCAGGCACAAGTTTGTTTCTGAATAGATTTGCAGATTGATTTTTATCTCAACGTTTTTCATAATATTTTTCTCTTAGAATAAATAAAAAATCACCAGTGCACCATTTTTTAGTGAAAGCTGATCATGACAGCGTTGTTGTGAAACGCATATTTCTGGCAGAAGATCATAAGCCGATATGAAACGATTGCGTTTGCTAAAATATAAATGACTAGCTGACCCGGCAAACTTCGTCCCGCCCAAAATTTGTTTTCTGTTATCAATACCTTCAAACATTCACGTTTTCCTACTATGATCAAATTCATGAGTACAATCGCAGAACAGTTCATTGATTGATTTTCTAATCGAATTGAATTTTGTATGGCAGCTCCCCCTTAGAGAGGGGATGGAGTGTCTAACCACCGTAAAAACATTTATTGCACCCTAAAACCTCCGCATGCCAAATTTGGTTTCATTTGCTTGATTAATTCTCGAGTAATGCAGAAATTTGTGTTTCAATTGTATGGCAGCCCCCCCTTAGAGAGGGAGGTGGAGAGTCTAACCACCATAGAATCATTTCTTGCACTCTAAAACCTCAATATGCCTAATTTGGATTCATTTGCTCGATTAATTCTCATGTAAAGCAGAAATTTGAGTTTCATTTGCATGGCAGCCCCCCTTAGAGAGGGGGTGGAGAGTCTAACCGCCATGAAACATATATCGTGCCCTAAAACATTCACGTGCCTAATTTGGTTTCATTTGCTTGATTAATTCTCGAGTAATGTAGAAATTCGTGTTTAATTTGTATGGCAGCCCCCCTTAGAGAGGGGGAGGGGTCTCAAACTATCACGAAAACCTTCCCCGGCCCCAAAAACCCCTACATATAAATTTTCATGTTGATCGGTTCAGTAGTTTCCGAGTCCATAAGAATCAGAGAGACAGACAGACAGACAGACAGACAGACAGAAATCCATTTTTATATATATAGATACCTGATAAAGGGTGGAACGATCAAACTTTGGTCAGCTTGAATTTTACGTATTTCGTTTGAGTGTGCATATGAAAAATCTGAACATCTCTCATTTTGTAAGTGTGTGCGTGTAGAATGATTCCTCTATTTTAATTCTGTTTTTTGTTCAGTTTTCAAATTGAGTTTACAATTTATCATTTATCATCGTCGTATTAGATTCAGATTCTAGTGCTAAATATATGATTAAAAATCCAGTATTACATTTATCCAGATGTACAGGGTGGCGCATAAGTCACGCAACCGATTTACACCAAAAAAAATTTCTCACGATACAAAATCTTTATTCTCGAATAAAAACCGATACAAAGGCGACAACTGAACCGCTTAGGAACCAACATGCTCGATAGTTGCAGCGCGATTGTTATTTTTTTTTACCTCAGAGAGCGTTGCGTGACTTATGCGCCACCCTGTAAATTCAATATTGAAATTCCCGTTTCATATTTCAAGTTTAGTTTCCAAATTTAGATTTCAGAATTAGATTCCAGATTCAGATTCCAGATTCAGATTCGTGCATTCCATCCAGTGCATGATCCAGAAATTGAAATATAGCCTTAGGTTTAAGATCTGAAATTCAGATTTAAAATAATTTTGTATTTTTGTTTCGATTGTATTTACAGATTATCGACTTTATACTCAGATTTCAGTTATCATATTGTAGCTTCCAATTTCATATTCGTATGTGAAACTCTACATACTTTAGATTTAGAATTTCAGATTACAATGTTCCAATGCGTTTATAATCATGAAAATAATCCACTCCCTGTACTCACCAACGACAATCACAGCTCAAAGCTTCACGTTCTCGGGAGATGTGCTTTCATATATTCGAGGTCAAACCCGCAGACTTCAGAAATCTCGCCAGAGCGAAAATAGAAAACGGCTACCTGAACGAAGCGGAATCGTTCAATGGAAGGGAGCCCCCGAAGGATTCTCTCTTCAACGAAACACAATCCCTAGCGGAGAGTTGCTGCTATACAAAGTGGTTACCGCAGGACAAATAACTGTTTCGGACGGATTCTGGGAAACGAAGGAGGAGGATGAAAAGCCTGCGTACAGATGATTAATGAGAAGTGGCAAAACTACGTGCCCTCAACAGGTTGTACGATACGCTGAGCCAGTATAGATAATGAACAGAACGATTATCGCTGTGACCTTCAGAGCTAAGCAGAGTCGCAGCAACAAATCACACATTAGCGGTAACAGGTTCCACAAACAAACGCCTTCTTCCATTGGACCACTGAAGTAGGCGAAGGGAAGAGGGGGAGGTGGTGCATTCTGATTCTAATTCATTGGATGCAAATTGAGCATTCCTAGTGAATACATATTTGCGTTCCACAGCACTTACTCTTCGGACGTCAAACGTCCGTAAATGGCGGATGATTTTGAGCCAAGATCTCGCTGATATTAGAACCGGGGAGCGACGCACTTGCCGCAGCGGATAATCCCGGTGCATTCCGGGAAGAGGTGCGGTGTGCGAGTCAGGTGATTATCGAAGCTCCAATGTCGAATCGGGACAGCTAATTTACAGTGATAATATAAACACAAACAAACACACACACACACACCCAGACGATTTCTCCCAGATCGACTCGTTATACAATGCCTAGGTAAATAATCAATGGTGCGGAGAGTGGTGGGCAGAGGCGAAACGGACGCGCTGGTGTTTCAATGGTATGCAAACACAATCGTCTGTTTGATTGAGTTCGCGGCGGCCCAAGCGCGACACGTGTTCGCAAAAGTGTTTCCATTCTAACGGTTCTCTCCTCCCATCTCATTAGGTGACCTTGTTGTTATATTATCGCGCTTGATCTCGTGATGGTCATCGGTGATTATTGAAGCGTTGGCGTTGGCGGATTCCGCGCTCACGCTGGAGAAATACTTCGACTGGAAATTTCCGGGACTGAATTCGTTAAAGTTCACATGGTGAAATGGAACGCAAATGGACACCCAACCACAATAGTCTTATGAGATTGCAATGATATCTTAGAGCTTATATCGAACAACATATTGATTTTTTCATAAAAGTATGAACAAAATTAGTCTATGTTTATATAAGTCTCATATAATATCAGATTAAATTATGGTCCATGTGGAGAAAAACGTAGAGAAATATACGTAGAAAAATCTATGTCTATCTTTGAAAATTACAACGCATATGATAAAAAAAGGTTTTTAGTGTAACAATAACAGAACTAAATGTAGTAAATTGCAAAATACACGACTTCTACTAACCCTATAATAGATGAATGTTTTTAAGTGTATTTATAACATTCAACATCTAGGGTGTAGTACTGAATACAGTCTAACAATATTAATAATTCATGAAATCGAACAGATTTATTGGCAATTCCAGACCAGAACCTAAACATAAGCGATCTGATTAATGTGAATATGTTTTTACGTAATAAAATCAGATCACGTCGAACGAAGATCCACATAAAATGCTATAAATCATATATTGTGAACAGCAAAGAAAATTCGGAAGATGTTGTGAAAAACACGACCTCACCACCATCTTATTAACGTAGGAATACGGAATAATGTTATTGAATTCACCAGTTGACCATTTTTGATTTTATCTTAAAAAAGAAACAAAATCAAATAATTAACTATTTAGTCGAAATTTTGATGGCTCTGAAAAGGGCCGTTGATTTACGTGGTTTTTTCGTAATTCTTTCGTAGCCTTCAAAAAGCCATTTTGAAAACCTTTGAATTTAAACTCAGCCTTTACAAAGACTGATCGCTGACTAGAGCGATACTGGAATGGAAACAGCGAGTAGCGTTTAGTGCTTGCACCGAACGCTTGCATACGGACTGTGGGGGTAATATGGACAGGTGGTTGATTTTTATAGTTCCATTTTGAATTTCCGATTTCTGTTAATGAGAACACCTTCTACATGTTATTCTATAATATTCAAGCAACACTATGGCAATGAATACTGATCAAAAGTGGAAAAGGGAAACAAAAACCGAAAATCATACATGATTCCGCGTGAGGATGTACTTTTAGCTGCTTCGATATTAAGCATTTTAAATGGTTTAATATAAAAATTCAATTCGCTTATGGTTATACGAGGGTCACTATTTATATTTCGGGAATACGAACAAAAACAAATAGTTAAGCTGCGAATATATTTTTATTGTTTTTCAAAGTACTCGCCACGATGATCGATACACTTTTGCATGCGCTTAAACCAATTTTCAAAGCATTTATTCCAATCGACACGAGTCTTTTTTTTTGAGCGATTGTCAAATTATGTGGGATCCAACGTGAACATAATTTTCGCACAACTAAGTGTTCATGTAAAATCGCATATATGCTGGTGGAACTAATGCTTAGGGATGCCTCAATCTCACAATAGGTTACATGACGATCTTGCTTAATCATTTCGTGCACAGCATCGATGTTTTCTGGCACTACAGTCGATTTTGAACGACCTTCACGAAACTCGTCGGACAGCGAACTACGACCACGATTGAATTCACTATATCAGCGATACACAGTGGTTTTTGATGGAGCTTCATCGCCAAAAGTCAAATTAAGTTGATTGACGCACTCTTGTTGTGATAATGCACGTCGGAATGTCAAAAAGGTATAAAAGCAAGGATCTCAAAAACGACAAATATCACATTTTTTCATTCACGAAAACAGCATAAAAGTGGGGTGAACTGAATGTATCTCAAACGCAAAAGAAAAAAATTCCTGATATTTGATAATCTAGGTTCAGAAATTCAAAAACGAGAGCGTTACATTCGGGGTATAAGGTTTTGGGCGTTAAGATCTCTTTGCCGGCTGGACGAATTGGTACGGACATTACTTCATTCGAAAGCTAAAAAGTGCACAAATGATGTTTGTTACTTATTGACCCAAAAATTGTTTCAATAGCTCAAAAACAGCTTTGAGTGCAAACTACTTGAATCACATAAATCTATAGATATAGGTAACTGCTTTCAGCTCAGTCATGATTGATCAGATTTTAGGTCGGAATTTAATTCTAGTTCTGCTTTGGCAAGCGAGCAGCCAGCATCAGCACAAGGATGTTTTGCTCGACGCGAAGTGTGACAGCAAAACCGCTTCGGAGAGCCGATAGTGTGATGTGATTGAAAGACACCGCGTCAGTTTTCATACCGTAAGGTGGAGAGTATTTTGTGCGTTTTAAAGGAAGATAATGGTGGTGGTGGAACAAATATAGAGTCACCTGTGCTGCAGTGTCTAATAGAACTAGAGATGCATATTGAGTGCGCGACCTGAATTGGGAATATGCATACAAATCTCGTGTATTGTTCTTGTGAGAACAAAAATGAATCATGAATGAACCATCTTCAGATGCTACTTCAAAACCACGCAAACCACCGGTCTATTCAAAGCCACCAAAACTTTTTACTGAAGGATTATTTGTAAAATTTCGAAGCATTCTAAAATAATATATATATATATATATATATATATATATATATATATATATATATATATATATATATATATATATATATATATATATATATATATATATATAATAAAAAGCGAACTTTCTTGGTTTATTCTAGCCTTAAAAAAGGCCAATTTGGAAATCTACACCTTCGGCATTAAGAAATGACATTTGGAAAGTTGTCCGGTAGTTAGATGGATGACTAATGAATCGTGAATGACTTATTGGTGGCTCTTTGCCGATCGATCATTCCATTTACGTGAACTGGAGCATTTCTTCTGGGTTAAAACTGGCGTCAAAGTGCAACCGCATTTCAAGTCGGACGTGAAGGAGGTATTTACTAGTGGTGAGAGCTGTGATCTTCGGTTTTAAATTGAAGGTGAAAATTTGTTCCACTGTGGTTGTTGATGCCGCCGCCGCCTCCGGAACAGAACCGATTCGGTTCGGATTTGTTGTTGCTGTTCTACGGAATGTGCTACGTCGTATAAACGTTAGATTATTTCGTTGTAAAATAATGTTATTAGAGAGCAAGTATAGAAAAGTTCATTCGCTCATTTCTCCACACATGATTATAAATCACTCTTGTATCTGCTTGGAATAATCATGGCGAAAAGAATGCAGCAAACAATCGTGAGATTGCACGATGAATCATTTTACACTCCCCGACCATCTTCATTCGGGACTGATACAAAACATAACAAAACAAAGATTGAAAAACAACATTCAATGAATGAATATTCCTTTGGAAGGATCGTACGAAACAAAATAACAAGTGAGTCAAAATAGATTGAATCTGCGTGTATGTATGATTTTATTTTCCGTTTCATACTAGGAACAAAAAAATGCCATTGTAATAGTGCGCAGGAAACAACTCAATTTCAACTATCTACCTATATTTTACTGCTGCGATCGAGGCTCAATGATTGCTATTTGAGTGAAAAACGAATGATTTTACAGAGACACTCGCTGGTTCAAGCAAATGAGGCAAATGGGGGAATGCAAAAATTTCTGAGAATAGAAGAGCGGAATCGAGACAGTATTTTTCCGTTCTAATCGAGAATGAACTTTGCGAAGAGGATAGGTGAATGTTTTCTGTCTCAAATAAAGTGAGGCATAAACGGAGAATAGAAGGGTGAGTTTTGTCTGTGAATGAGTGTTGTTGAACGAATTTCGATGCGATTTTGCCCATACCTGTTAGAAGGGCCTTTTTTCAGGCGAAAAACTATTTGAATATTCAATAAGTTCAGTGTTAGAGTATCACTCTAGACAGCGAGCAAGCAACAGCACATGTAATACTGAGAGTTAATTTCATATTTTTATCAAATTGGATCAGTGGCAGTGACACATGAGGGTTAGTAGAGTTGTTTCAGCTCATTTCGAGAAGTAGGACATCGAAAAAAAGAGCAGGACTTCGCAAAAAAAGGATCACGACACGGCAAGACAGATTCTAATACCAGAAACTAAGCATTTAATTTTGAGAAAATTAGAAGACACTCTGTGATTTGTTTAGATCGCGTGGAATGAAATCCACAAATCAATTAATGATAACTTTAAATGTTTGTTTTCATAAACGCTAACCACAGAAAAGTTGGTCTAAAATATTGATTATAGTGAACCCAAGGTATCTCTAAACTTACATTCCTTTATCCATGGGAATTTTATTCCTGGAAGTTTGGGAATACTTTTTTTGTAGATTTGTTTCCACCTCCCTTCGTCTTATTTTGTTTTTGTCCAAGGCGTACGAAGAAAGAACAAAATATTTTGCTACGTGACACACCCTCTCGTTGTTGAGCTCATTGTTTTCATTTGTTCTAGGTAGAGGCGAACAATGCGCGTTTGCACAGTGCTGCCATGAATGTTTTACAGGCAGGTTGAAGCCGAAGATTAAGATGAGCAGATTTCGGAGTACAGCGTTGTGGGACCATCGAAGCCCATTTAAGTGATGGAAACGCTTTTTTCAAAAACCACAGCAAACATTAAAGAAGTATTTAGGATGAAATAACTCATTATCCTTTTCCTCTCGTTCTACCCATCGCCACAAAAACAGGTAGTGGGTTTGCCTCATTATGGTGTGCGGAAAAACAAATGGCACAAAAAAAGATGGATTCATGCTGATAAAAACGAGAAAGTGGAGTGAACGGAGAGGAGGATACATCAATTTGAGCCATTCGAGCCGCTTCGTAAGTTTTATCTCTCTCAAGGACCATTTTTTTACACACAGGACTTAAACGAAAAAACGAAAGCAACAATAAGGTTGGAATAACAACTTGCACTGTGGTTAATTGGTTAACACCTGGTCCGGATTCGACGCTAATTATTTTTCATTTATTGTTTCGAGAATTCGAGATCGGAATAGAAGATGGGCGAATCCGCTAGGGCAAAAACCATTGGCCATTTTTATCGTTCCTTCTCTCAACAGACGACTCTGCAGATACATAATGATGATCGCTGGCGGCGGGGTACGACGATGACGCAGATACTCATCCCCGCATATCGTATCGACTTTCTTGGTTCTGCTCACTACAACCGCCCCCCCATTTGAGTTTGGCCAACGAGTCAGAAAAGTTGTTTGTGAAACGAAAAATCTCCAAACAGCCATACGAAAGAGACGGACAGTGCGGACAAATGGCTACTACTGGAAGGTTCCCGGGACTGAAGGATGAGAGATTTAAAATAGATGACCTATTTTTGGAACCTTATTCGACTGTCCGTGATTGCATTCGTATAGTCAGCAATAACAACATCTATAGCAGCTGCACCAAATGGCCATCAACATCAACTAACGACGATGTTATCTTTGGTGGATGCGAGATTTTTCGAGGTTAACTGAAATGGGGCTGTTAGAAAGCGCCAGCTGAACCCGTCGGACAGGGCACGCCATCTGTAGCTTGACTGTTTAACAAACCACACACACACAGCAGCGGATGGAGCGTAAAATGTGCAACCGTGTTTTTGCTCCGTTTCAATTATCGGCAGTTGTCGATTTGTAGTGGATCCCCAAGAAAGGGGTGCTACAATGGCGGCACGGGAGATAGTTTCACACTGATTAAAAAGTGAGAGATAAATTATGTGGAGCTCTCACTTGCGCTTTGTCGGTGGTTTCGCTTTGCGGCCACCGCTTGCTTGCTTGCTTGCATCGAAAGCAGAAAATTCCAAACCTTCCTCGGGGGGGAGGGTACAATGGCCATTCAGTGTGTGTATATTTCCATAAAATTTAATGTCGCACGGTGTACAAGACGGAAGTACGATAATCGTGAACGTTTATCGGTTTTGTAGTTTTTTGTAAGGGAGGTATGGGTAAGATGGTACTAGTCGAAGCAAAGCGATTTAAAGGAGAGTCGATTTTCATTTTTCATCTTCGAATATTCCAGGCCCTGTTTACAGACACCGTTTAAACTACAGAAAATAAATTTTTGGAAACATAAATTTCTATTTGGAAACAAATCGCTATTTTTCCTATACTGTTCGTCTTATCCCCAGCTGCTTTACCCTTCTATCCCGCGTTTCACCACAGATTTTGTGAAGTATGCAGGATCGATGGCTGATCGAATCATTACCAAAAATGTTGCGATGTCGTTTCTAAAACTCACACTCAAAAAAATATATGATTTTATCACTTATTGATTAACTGTTACATTTTTAAATCCGTTCACAATGCTCAATTCCAAATGATCTACTTCAATATCTACATCAATATGGATGGTAAGTTTACGAAATTGAATATGGGATGCAACGATAATTTAGGGGATTTCTAACACATATCTGGAAAAATCGTTGTTGCCTCTCATTGCGTTCAGCCTTTTCCGGTGTAAATACAAGAGAGTCAATAGTCACTCTGTTTAACTATTTCCCTATTGACGAACAAAATATGAGTGATTTTGTGATTTTATTCACAACTCGCATTCCATGATCATGCCACAAGTGAAACCTTGTGTACAACCCGATTAATTACAAATTGTTGGGGACCTTCTTCGTTCTTACATATGTTTTCGTGGCGGACTGGAATACCGGAGAAGCTCCTCGTGTTTATGGTAGAATATATATTTTGAATAATTGACAATAAAATCTTTTTGTTAAGAACCCAGCTTAGATAGCAGGGCTACAAATAAATTAAAATAATCAAAAGTCAAATTTGTAGCGCAACGCGCATTCGATAAACAAAATAATACCAGCAGGAGGAAACCACATGTTTCGCTTCCTATTCTTCAATTGTTCTATATAGCTCCCAAGATAAGCGCGCCAGAGATAGCGCATTAGACGAAGGAATAGAAGTAAATATGTATTCCCGGCAATTAGCTAGATGTTTTCCACTTAAACCCTTTACGTGGGAAGCATGTTTTGACAAGACCCAAGGCGAGAGCGTTATATGGGCCACTCGAGAGGTGATAAAAATTGTTTTTTTAGGTCTCGCCCTTCATCGCGCATGGAATGAGCGCGAAGGGCGGAGAAGGAATAGGGCAAAGAAACAAAATTTATACAAAATATTTATTTAGGATCCAACGCGGGTGGTGTAGTGGAGGATAAGAACAGGAAAATATAGATAGGAATTCCTTTGGTGGCAGTCAGCAAATAGTTAGATCGTAAAACGATGGAATGACTTTTATGTAGCAAATAAACTGGCAGGTAACCGATGCGGTTTTGGTTACCTGAAAAGGAAAGGGAGATCTGTTTTCTCGCTAGCTAGCCTGCTAGAGTAAAAAATCATGTTTATATAGTCCGAATTTTAACTCAATAAGTTAGTTCAATTTAGTTCATGGGAGCAAGGAAATAATCAGTTCAATTTCGGAAACAAACCAGGACGTATTTATTTCTCAAAATCAAGTTAACCATCAACCAGGTTAACCAGGATCAAGTCAGCCGAGTCCAGCCAGCCGAACCCAACAGCCGAGTCCAACGTCCGCAACGCCAGAACTCCTAACAGGGAAGGAGTTCGAAAACGCTGGTAAGAAAAACAGAGCAAATCCCAAACCGAAAAGCCGACCACTTACTTCACTCGGACGGACCATTCTGTAGCCGTCGGATTCTGGAGGGTTAGTGCCTGCCCTAGTCTGGATTTGTTAAAGTCTAGGGACCTTGCCCATAAGAGAGCCCTGAAGGCAAGATTTCGAAAAGTAATAAAAATCCAAGGAAATAAGTTCCCTGGTTAAATCTTCCTTCCAATGTCGAAAGTGATTTATCGTATCTCAGATGATAACGCATTTGTTCAGTGAGACTATTGAAGACATTCAGGTATTTTTTTCAATAGCTGTTAATATATTTCTTCGAGAATGAAGATGATTTTGTCCAATCTTTTGTTCGCGGCATCCTTCGTGTGTAAGATTATTGAAATCATAGTTCACTATTGGAAATAGACAGCATCAGTGACTAACGATTCTGGTTTCTTTCTATCACTTCAATTTTTATAGCTCGTTTGAAGGATCCAGTTCTTAGGACAAATGGCCTTTACAGGGCCACCATTCGAAGTATTAGAAGCGTTGAAAATACTGCTTTTTGAGCAACTAAAAAAACCAAATTGAAAAACAATTGTTACGAGTAATCGCAGTTCTACGTCAAGCTTTCGTTCGTATCTCTAAGCATAGAATCTTTTACTTTTTTTCCTGTTATTTTCGAAATTGAGAGATGAAAAGGATTTTTCACTTGTTCATTTAACTATAGCCAGAGTGATTTCTGATTGATTTATTTGTATCGGTAAAATCTTTACGCATCGTGAAACATTGATGAAACTATATATTGAGCTAGAACGAGGCGTTCATCATTGAAAGCTAATATGTCGATGTGACTTTGTAAGGCCCTGCATACATATACACAAAAGATTCTCGGTTGCAGCTTTTTGAGAAATAGGAGGATCAACGATCATCCCTCAGATGACGTTCTTTTCACCATTAAAAAAATAGATAGTCAAAGATAAGGAATTATTTGATCAATCGAAAGGCTGCCATAGGAAAATGAAGGCTACAGCCTTCGGAATACTGTCGTGAGGCAGTAAATTTGGTACGCCTTATCTGGAATGAGAAGCTGATTCTACTACCAATAATTTTCAAAACAATGAAAAATCTATGATTCATGTGTTGATAACACAATGCAATACTCCGTTCAAGCCGTGCAATTTATTGAAGCAGGAGTTCCAGTAAGAGTTCCAAATAGTTTTAACGTTAATAGCTATTTTTTGCTATGAACAGCTATTGATGATTTGCATATCAATCAAAACAGAATTTCTCTAAGATTTGTTAAATATGCATTCCTACACCCAAAATTAATTTTTAGCTCATGTCTTGTCATCCCGTTTTATGACATTAAATGAGACATAACATAACAGAAAATGTCATGACTCACAAATACTGGTAAATAGTTGTATAATATACAAGCAATATAAGATTAATACGAGCGAGCGAAACAAAAGACAAATAAGCTTTCCGCATACTTTGCCGCATACACGGCCCAGACCGAGATAGATATTGTTCTCCTTCATGCGCTCCTTTTTTACTCTTATAAAACACCCAATTTCATTTTCTAATCAGATGAAATATTATCACGTATTTGCTGGACAACTGCTGAAGCATCATTAGTCATGTGGATAGCGTGGTCGTGAAAAAAAGCTTTGTATTTCAGCCGGCCTTGGTTCGATCCGCATTGACGTCGTATGGACTTTTTTTTGGCACAAGACCAAATGAAATGAGAAAAGAAAACTGAAAAAGATGTCTGCACGCATACATATAAACCATTTCTAAGCCTATAAAATAGCTCATTATTTGCGCATTTGACTCTCCATCACACTAAATGGCATCATTTCTGCCAAACTGCCAATTTCTGCTAGTTTGGGTGTAGTCTGTAAATGGTTTGAATTGACGAAAATTGGAGGCATACCCATTTTCACATACATTCCATGCATTCGTTCTGTGCATTGCTGTGCTTACCTAACCGTGCCGTCAATAACGAGCAACTATTGAAGTGGCGTTGAATTTTTTTATTCTACCACTGCGAATAAATTCCGCGTAAATCGCTCGTTCGAAAAGAAAATTGCTGCGTTCTCCTTACGGACATTGAGGAACAGAGAAATACTGCAACTTGGGCTCCGCCCGTGTTCAACTTATTGCTTAATGCTTTTTCGTATGCTTAACCCTTTCATTACGAGCGTCGTCTATAGACGACATCCGCGCGACATTCTGTGTGTACGAGCGTCGTCTTTAGACGACATGGAATTCATACTGCTCTTCGATCCCGTCAGCGCGATGTGCATACTTTTCGGCGCAGTGCTCCATACAGGGGTAGCACTTCGGCGGAGCACACTGCCGTAATGAAAGGGTTAAGGATCAAATGAGCAGATAATGAACTGTTTCAAAAGCTTTAAAATGGTTGTATGTATGGGAGCAGACATCTCTTTCTTTTTTCCTCTTCTCATTTCTTTTGGAATTGTACCAAAAAAAAAAGGCCATACGATGTCAACGGGGATTAAACCCAGACCAGATGGTATACAAAGCTATTGAACATGACCACTCTACCCACATAGCTACGGTCGCTGTTGCATAACTAGTGCTTTTTATCACCTCTATTTTATATTAGCAAGGTATACATGGGAGAATGCCACGCGGATCAGCTGTCACAAGGGAAAACTTTCATGACTATTGTCAAGGACTTTTGCAGCTGAGTCGCTTACTTACGGTTTTGCATAGCATGGACCATCAACAAGAGAGAGAGAGAGAGAGAGAGAGAGAGAGAAATGACGCGGTTCTACAACTCTGTACTTTCCTCCTGCCTGCTACCTTGCTCTTCGCTCGTGCGGGAGTCGGGAAGCACTACTTACATTCACGATCGATAGCAGCTCTTCTGGGCACCGCAACAGTAGTTGCGATGTGGGTGTTTACTCGCACGAGGATAGAAATTCCGCTAATTAGTATATTAGCGGCGCAATAGTACTATTTGCTGAGAAACAACGTAACGGGACCAGGTTGAGGTCATCCAGAAATGTTTGATACACTTGGTGTACGGAAATCGATTCGCGAAGAAATTGAAATTTATACATCCAAACGTTTCGCTCGTGTACCGGAGAAAGCGAATGACATTGCCGAGGGATTCCAAGATGGCAAAACGGAATAGACGAAATGATATTTTCCTCGTCCGAATGGACGGACACGAATGGAGTGAGCTAACTGAGATTCGAGCTAACAGAAATAGGAAAAGAAGCATGAAAAATGTAACGCCAAGCGAAAAATGGTACGAATAAGCTGTGAATATTTTTGAACAGAAAACAAGAACGATCAATTTCGAAGACTAGTAAATAAATAAATAAATAAAAGAGCCGAGGCAAGAGTCTGCTCCGGTTTTCCCATTCAGCTTCCACTGACACACAAACACACACACCCAAGTCGGAAACCATTAGGAGCTGTAAAATTCGAAATATGTTTCCTTCTTGGCACCGTATCAGGGCGCACAAAACGACGCATCGTAGCCCAAGGAAGGGTACCATACTCCCGGGCAGCCTGTGCCACCCACAGCAAGCAAATGCTATGTGCAAACCAGAGAGGCCAACTTTTTCCCAACGATTCCCTTACTCGTTCAGCTTTTCCGGCTTACACCAACCGTCGAACGAACTGCCCTTCGAACGTGTGGATTGCCTGCATTCTGTGGTGCTGTGACTGTGAGTTGTCCTGGTTGGCAATCCAGAGAGATGCTGTATGTATAAGCTGAAGCATCGAGAAGAAAAAAAAATCTAAAAGAAGTAACACCAGGATTCTGTACTTCTGGAGAAGTTTTATACATCCATGGAAGCTGGATCTATTGTTGCTAGTGCAAGTTGACGATCAGTACGGATAGAGTAACCGGCTAACGTATATATTTACAGGGGAGTGCCAATGAAAATGGTCATCTTGAATTTTAGAACGGGACCCTATGCAAAGCGGTTTACGGTTTTTCGAAACCCGTAAAATCGCCCAAATCGGAGTTTGCAAAAAATAATTTCATTTTTTTGGTCAAAAATCGACTTTCCAGACTGAAAAATGACCGAGTGCCAGAAAGTTTTTTTTATCGTGCAAATCAACATTTTGCTGGGACTCCCGTATGAAACATCAAGATTACCATTTTCATTGCTACCCTAACGCGAATTCCGAAAAAAACAGGTCCAAGTGAGTCGATCTATGACAAACAAAATTTTTATTTCTGAATTTTAGGAATAACAATTAGCTTTAAACGTGTTTTTCTCGAAACTAGCTTTTTTTAAACTGACGTACACGATATCTCACGATATTTGAACCGATTTATTCCAAATTTATATAAATACAATTTATACATTTCTCTATTGCATGAATCAATATAAAAAAAATCGTTAATTTTTTATTTTACTATTTAGAAAAATGGAAATCGTAAGAAGAAACGTTTTAAACAACATTTTGTTCCTCAAATGGCCGCCATTTTGCCAAAAACAAGTTTTCGACTTATCCGAGGTTAATGCGATAGCGGCATCTTTACTGATTCTAAATCTGTTCGATTTTTTTTATTTCGTATAACTAGAAGGACTGGAATCGTGTACGCCATGGCAAAACTTTTTTTGAGTCACCTCTCTTCATCAGTTTGTAACTATTCTAATTAGAATATTTTTTCCCGTTCATCTATTGTTGAAAGATAGATAAGGAAATAATGATGGAGAATGGATAGCAAAAATATTCTTTGTTTTATATTTCGGATTTCGAAAAAGAGCCCGAAACTCGTGCATCTACACTAGAATACCTCCTTAAACCAACAATGCGCACATGTGATTCAATCATTCACAAACACTCTCCGACTGTCGGTACATGTTTTTTTCGAGCCTTCTTAGTTTTGAGAACAAAGATTTTCAAGAATATTAAAATGAAGCTACAGAGACATTAGATCTTCTCAGACATCGCGTCGGCCAAACCCACTGCGTACGACTGTTGGCTACGCGCTGGCTACCCGTTTCAAAGGTGGAGCTTTCGTTGTGATATTTTACCTCTTTCCTTCTCCCGCACTGCATTTGCATTTTGAACGAGCAATTCAAACGCGACTGGTTTACACAGCAGGCTTCGCAGTAGTAGTGGTATAAAGAAACTGTTTACTTGGAATACGGGCCCTTGCCCTCTGGTCTGGCTCCTCTCGGGTTGCGATATATCCCCGATATTCGCACTAGGAATGTTATTTCCGTTTTGATTTTTTCTCCGCAATTTCCTTTTGCAATCAATATAGTATTTTTACAGTGGATGACACTTTATTCCTTTCAAAAAGCGCCTTTCTACAATTCAGTTTATTTCACTTTTATATACAATTTGGATTTGTAGCCACAAATTGGTAATCCTTTCAATTATATTTGGTTTTCCTATTCCCTTTGAATTCTTTGGCTGTAATAATTTCAATACTTTCCTATATTTTATTATCCCTCTATACCTTCCATTCATTGTTTGTTTGTTTATATTTTCCTTTTCTAGGTGTTAGTGGCTAAAAAATCCCAATTTGGTTTTGCGGCAACCCATGCCGCAAAACCTTCCACGTCGAGGGGCTGGCCGAAGTAATGCTTCATGTTGTATCGAACAGAAACTGTGCTTTTTTGTATTGAAGAGGCTCCAAACTCGAAAGTTAATTTGCCTCTAGCCTTGAAAAATTAAATACATTATAATGTTAAATACTAGCGTAAAATGTTGGTGGCAATATAGTTGCCACCTGCCCTTCTAGCGGTAAACACTTGATGGTAAATTTAGTGTTTTATATATTTGAATTTTTGATGTCAGTTTCAACAAAAACAACTAAAAAACTCATAATCAGACTCAGCAGGTCCTAAACAGTTAATATATATTGAAAACTTCAACAAATCGATTGTTTTTCAACGACTTTTCGGGAAATTTGCTCTTACTGCTCTAAAATGATAGTTGTTAACACGAAAATGGCTCAAAAATGAATAGTTTTTGATGTTTTCGCGCTCAAAAAAATCAGGCATGTAGCTAGATATCAGATCTAGTTGCCAAAAAACAAAATGTACATGGTCGATTTTTGAAATTCGATGATGATTTTTTTTTCCATGCATCCATTGCCGCCAAGCAAATTATTTGTCATGACAATTGTCATGCGTGAATGTGAAAACTGAATAGAAACATACGGTATGAGGCATGATGTCGACGCCAACCTCTCTCAGTTTCTATTCTGTTTTCGCATTTTCGCATGACAAATGGTTTGCTTGATTGCCGCCCTAATGCATATATAAACAGTCTTTTGGTCTCAATACTACAAAAACCATGGAATTGCATGAAAGTGAAAATTTTATATTTTTCCTAGAAAGTTCAGAAAGTTCGCAAATCGGCAGAGTGAATCAAAAGTTATATTTAAAAAAATCGTTTTATCGTTAGTTTTCACCGTGAAGTGACACTCATATTTGGATTTGATTGTTTTCCGATGTTGATAGTCTTTCGGACTTTCTCATTGTTTTAAGAAAATAATAAAAATTCAAATGATGATGTTGATAATTCATTGAGATTTTGCAGCAGTTTTAACGTAGTACTACGTCTTTCCTTTCTATACCGGGGTTTAAATTTATAGTTTCGAAACGAGAGCGTGACGCTTGGAATGCAAGGTTTTGAACGGTAATAACTCTTTGTTGACTGAACGGAGTGGTATGATCATCTTTTCATTTGAAACACAAAATGCCCAAGAGTTATATGATTGACTTATTTCAACTTATTTCAATGGCTCAAAAAATGCTTTGAAAACAGGCTATTGAAATCACACAAACATGTCAATTAGGGTGACAATGAATGTATGGGAAAAATCGATCCTAAAATTTCAAAAGTTATCATATACAAAATGTTCACCAGCTCGAACACCCTATGCAAAATGTCAGCTCAATCGGATTTAAGGGAGGGTTGCGCAAAGCGGTCAAAGTTTGGGTTTTTTGAAAATCGAAAAATCATCCAAGGAGGGAGTAAAGGAAATCGGGCTTTTCTACCATTTTTTTTATGCCAAATGTCTTAAAATTGCATGAAAACGTCGAGATCTACTGTCATCTAGAAACGTCGAGATCTAGGAGAAGCATTTAAGTGGAAATTATTATTTTGAGCTTGACAGTTATTCTTTAGACAAAAACTGTCTTAGACAAAGTTGTTACTCATGATAGAGCGCTCGTTTTTATGTTGTCAAAAATAGGGTGACCAAAATTGTCGATGAAATGAACAATCTAACTTTCTTATCTTTATAGATAGAGGTAAACATAGTTCGACAATGTTGTAGCTCCAATTATTTGAGACATCTTTGCAGAACAAAGTTTTTCTCTATCTCTTGAAATAACCGATTTAGCGCCTTTTTTCTAAGTTACGTTAGGGTCACCATGAAAAAAACTGTTTTTTGCTCTAACTTTTATATTTCAAATTTTACATGCAAACTGTCTTCGAAAGACTTTTAGAGCTTACTAATACAATTTGACGCTTTTTTCTAAGTTGCATTAGGGTGACCATGAAAATACGTGTTTTTTTCTGCTTTAACCATTATATTTCAAATTCTACATCAAAACTGTCTTCGTACAACTTTTAGAGCTTATCAATACCAACATTTTGCGACGCAGAACTTGTCTATATTCTAATCCTACTCAAAGTTATTGATGGTTTTTTTTTACCCAAAAACTCATGATTTCAATTTTAATTTACTCAAACACAAAAAATAACATAGTTTTGAAAATCACACATCATGTAGAGTAAGAATGACAAACAAATGAAAAGAACAGGTTTTTTTTTTGGGAAGAAATATCAATAACTTTGAGTAGAATTGAGATATTGACAAGTTCTGCATCGGAAAATGTTTGTAAAAGTAAACTCTAAAAGTTTTTCGAAGCCAGTTTGCATGTAAAACTTGAAATATAAAAGTAAGAGCAAAAAAAAACAGTTTTTTTCATGGTGACCCTAACGTAACTTAGAAAAAAGACGCTATATCGGTTATTTCAAGAGATAGAGAAAAACTTTGTTTTACAAAGATGTCTCAAATAATTGGAGCTACAACATTGTCAAACTATGTTTACCTCTATCTATAAAGATAAGAAAGTTAGATTTTTTATTTCATCGACAATTTTGGTCACCCTATTTTTGACAACATTAAAACGAGCGCTCTATCATGAGTAACAACTTTGTCTAAGACAGTTTTTGTCTAAAGAATAACTGTCAAGCTCAAAATGCTAATTTTCACTTAAATGCATCTCCTGGACCATTGTGCATTGCACTGGGTGTTCCGTGATGCAATTCGGAACATCGAAGCTACACTGTCGCCGTCTATCGGATTTTATGTATGTATGATGAAAACGTAAAAAAGGCCGTGTTTTTCATCTGCATTTCGAGTGCCGTTTTTTCATGAATTCTATTGCAATTTATGCAAGAAACAAATACGTTGTGGAGAAGTGGAATTTACTGAAGCAGTTTTCACTTAATGGACCGTTGTTTTATTTTCAATGTTGTTTGCATGCTCAGGACGCATAGTCCTAACCCTTATGTAATCATTACTGGAAGAACGCCTCAATATTATCACATCAACCTATGGAAAGTGGACCTGAAAATTTGGACGAATTGCCCTAACAATAAGTAAAGTTCTTATGTATGTGATACAGAAAGATATGAGCTCCTGAAAAAATGCGAAAAAAATCATTAATAGACATATTTTGGGTTACGATTTTTCAACCACTTGCAGAAAACTAGTTACACTTTCACCTAGAATATTCATTTGAGATGGATAATTTGATTTCCATTGATAATTTTCTTCCTGAAGATGTGTTTATTATTCCCACAGTTGTGAAAGTGTTATTTTATACAGCAGAAAAAAGATGTTTCTAACGTTGCTCATTTATATAATTCTACATAATTAGCTCCGCAGAACATTATATTTTCATTTATTACTTGGGATTATAATATTAAACTTACTACTCGTGTCAAACTAATTGTTCAAATTCACCTCTTTTTGTTTTGCGTTTTGTTTATATTTGCTTCATATTATACTGACTGTCAAACTCAGCTTCGATGTCGCATTAGAGCATCAGTTCCTATTCTGCTTTCGCATGTAATGGTCATGAACAATCTCGTGTATTGTTCTCAAATGAATCAAGTAGCAAGTTTCTTCAGGTGGTTTTATGAAGCCACCAAAACCCATCGGTTCTTTTCAGGACCACCATTAAGTTCGAAAGAGTTGAATTTTATATTAATAACAATTTCATACTTATACTCATCCACCCAAACTAACAAGAAAAACTTTTCAAATTTTTCAAAATGTTCATTCATTCATTCATTGAGAATTGATTCAGATGCAATTTCAAACAATTTTGCGGTTAATCACAGATATAACCCACTTCTATTTTTTTTTCAAATGAAAGCAGTAAATTAATGTTGACTTCGCAGACATAATGATTGACATATTTAATGTTCCTACCGAAACAATACTGTTGTGTGGTACACCCAAACTAGCGTTGGCAGAAAACATTTCATCTTCGACAGAAAAAAAATGCTTTTTCGTGTGCTGAAGGGTGGAATGAACAACAAAAGCACCTTTTTCAAAAGCTTTCCAAATGTTCGTAAGTATGGGAGCTGACATTTCTTTCTCTCAGACCGAACATCAGCTTGGGATTGTGCCCAAAAAAAAATCCAAACGATGTCAACGGGGACCGTACCAAGGCCGACTGGAATGTAAGGCTGTTTAACACGACCACGCTATCCATATAGCCACTGGTACTGTTGCATAAATGCGTGATAATATTATACCTCATTATAAAATGAAGTTGTAAAGTGTTTTCTAAGAGTAAAAAGGAGAGCATAAACGTGAATCTATATCCTATTCGGTCTGGGTCGTGTATGTGGCAAAGTATGGGAAAAGCTTTAATGTGTGCTTATTCGCAATCTCTTGTTTCGCTCGCTCATATTGCTTTTATATTACTATAGCATATATATTATACAAGCGATATACTATTAGGTGGAGTAGCACATTTTCTGTTATTTTTAAGCTCATTTAATGTAATACATTGGGATGCCAAAACGTGTGCTGAAAATTAACTTTGGGTGTACTTGTTCTGTTGTGAGGTAAAAGCCTTAGGCAGTTGTCAAAGACGCTGTTACAGCATTCGGTTGATAAATTTCGATTCCATATTTATTTAGCTGGTGGGTAGAGCTCAAACATTTTATTGATTTCGTCTTAGTATGTATTATCAACTTGCCATATTCAGAGAGAGTGATGACTGCTAGTTCGGGAGTTTGATGAATTTCAATCATTGACGCGGATAAAAAGGAACACACACCCAAAAGTTAGTAGCTTAAACCATATTTAATTTACAAACTCCCCATCGGTAAGAACCCGAAATCATGTCCACTCTTGTCATGGCCTGTTCTCCTATTATTGGGGTGTTTGCTCAGTATCTTCTCACCGATTACAAATTGGAATTCGTTCGCATGAGTGGCGAAAAAAGAATAATATTGATTCGACGGCAGCCAAGAATAAACTCTGACTACTGCAGGGCACCGTCTTTGTTCCAGCGCAAAATGTACGTGCCAGTGATAAGAGCAGCTCGTTCGTGAAGTGCGCGATTGTAAAACGGCGAAATTCGCTCGACCACGGCGATAAATTTTTATGTTATGTAAAGTAGTAGCTTATCAGACATGTACATACAGTACTCGTGGAGCGCTGATAGCTTATTTTTGGCACGGATAATGAACCGTGGCTCTGAGTCACATTTTCATATTTTCGCTTCTTTCGATTTCACCATGAAAAAAAGTCCTAGCAAATAAACGTCGTGAAATCGTGCTTCGAACGACCGAAACATCGAATCAACTTTTATTCCCTCCGCGCTCCGTATTCCGTAGCTCCCATAACGAGAAAACGAATCCCTTCCATAAAGGTTGCTGTCATTCCCAAAGAATAATGCTTCCCAAGCTTTCACCAGTTCCACGAATCTCGTCCCCTCCCATCAGATTCCGCGCTCCATTTCGTGATATTCCTGTCCAATGCCGCCCAGAAAACGAGTGCACACTCGGCTGCTCTCGTCTGCCAACAAAGGCAACAACTCTAGTTCAAGGATAAAGTCAGATGTTCATGTTACAAAGTACTTCCAACCCATCGTGTGCTCGTTCGCCACCCTGCAGCCGAAGGATTCCCGTATATCAGGGAAAGAGCTTAGTCCTCACAGTCGGTTCGTTCATTCTCCGTACAATGCCGCTGCTGCTGCTCACCATAAACAGTGATAGCTCGTTCCCACATTCTTTTTCCTAATATATACACAAGCATTTTTCTATGTGGTACCCTCCCCCTTCTCCACTGCAGCATACGGTCGGAGTGAGATAAAATTGAATACTCTCCATCACAGACCGAACAACCAAAGAAGCAGTAGCAACGGCAGACATTTTATTTCACATCCCTTTCCCATCGGTTCAAACTTTCCGCGGGGTAGAGGACTACTCTTGGGATCGAACCCCACACAGCAGTCAACCCCAGAAAATTACCACACCACACAGCACAGGAGCCCACACTGGAAGGCACACGCAAGCACACACACACACACACACACACACACACACACACACACACACACACACACACACACACACACACACACACACACACACACACACACACACACACACACACGTACACACAGTCTGATATAGTTTGCCATAAAGTATGAACTTTTGAAAAGGGTAGATGGATTCGGATGCGGACAGTCTATTGCTTCTGTGCTTATGCTGTCGTATGATGTCCCCCCGACAGTAGCAACGATGGGTAAAAAAATACGAACGCTAGGAAATACGAATCCTGTTCCTTTCCTCGCTTCTCACAGAGAACCACTACACTCTGTTCTGAATTTCAACAAGATACATTCATACAGAATGTATGTAGAATGCTTAGAATAAAGTATATTTAACGTCAATTCCGTTCAAAAGAGTTGTTTGTTTATTTATCGTGCTTAAATATGATAACTACAGTTTCTATAAGACCATTTCAAAATTCATAAGTATTATCAATGAAAAATTCAAAACGATCGGCTGATTCACATGTCAATAATTGGCAACCTTGGGGTTTCGGCTAATAACCTGGAAAATTCGTGTTGGCATACTATTTACCAAATTCTGCTGAACTGTTTTCTCGATATTTTTCCTTGTTTCCGAAATTGCGATCTTGAGCTTCAATCGTGGTGTACCGCTTTCCCTCAGTGTAGATTCTGCGTACAAGGATCCACCTTAGATTTTCAACAGTATTCAAGTCTGGAGAGCGACCAGGCCAGTCCAAAAAATTAAGTTTTTGGTCCTTAATCCATTGCTTAGTTTACTTGCTGGTATGAATAGTAGCATTGTTTTGCTGGAATGTGATTTTTTGTGACGATATGTACACAAAACCGGTAGGAGAGAGAATTCCAGAACATGTATATAATCCTTGAATGAGGTGAAAGCTATCTTGAGCTTTCCGGTTGCACAGAATCCCGCCCAAACCATGCACGAGCCTCCAACGAAATTCCTGGTTGAAAAATACTGTTCATCCTTTCGTAAATCGCGCCAGTACCCGTTGGAATCATCACGACCATCCAAATTGAACTTTTTAACGTAAAACTATGTCTTTCATTAAGGGGGTCAAATCAGAAAACATGTCACGTTTTTATGAAACAAAGTTAACGTTTTTCTTTTTTTTTCCAAAATATATATTTTTATCAAGGCTCATATGGCGTTAGCCTGACGGGGCCGGAGTTCAATATTCCCGTATTAACGTTAATAACTATTTTTGTAGCGAATGGATTTTGAAGATTTACATACCAAACGAATCAGAAATTCCCTAAAATTTGTTTTTTTATGCTATATATTACAACCCCCTAGTGTGTAAACGGTTTAAATTGCGATCAACAAAGGGAGCGGATTTGAAGTCTCCGTGAACAAAGAAGATAAGAAGATGAAGAAGAAAAACGAAGGGGAATATTTGCCTAGAGCATAAATATTGGATCTCATTGGAGGGAATGTTCTAGATACAAAGCAATGAACATTGCTTGTTCTTCTATGTTTTGCGTCATCGCATGTCTTCGTTTCGGATTGAGCTGTGAACGCGACCAAATTACTTAATCACTGATGTCTCTGACATTGCAATGATTACATCAAACTGACGCCATTCCACTAAGGTTCTGAACTACACAATTGTGTGTAGTTCAGAACCTTAGTGCGAGCTATCATCGGATCACCAAGAAAATAATTGAATTTTGTATGTGATTTCGTTTCGCATGACAGTAACAAAACTATCTCCACCAAGGATGAACTGTCGGTTCATATGAGCTTTGGCAAAACTCAGACGTCTTCCGATTTGAGATGGTGTAAGATTATGAGCTTCAACCTTCAAAGCGCTATTTATATGTAAGGCTTTTTTACCAAGACTTGACCAATTGCTCCCGGGAAACATTTGAATTCAAAGATTACTTTATTTGCACAAACATTTTTTGAAGTATTCGAAGCTGTTCTAACTATTTCCCGCTTATCCCGGTCAGAGAGCTTCGATTTTCGTGGAAGTCTCTTGTTTTTGCCGCATCCTTGAGGATTCGCCAACTAATTTAACACTACTTGATGGGATCGTTCAATCCGACGAGCAATTTTGTTGACACCAATATTTTCTCAGTGAAATGTATCGATTTGTCTTTCTTCTCTCTCCGTGAGCACTTTTCCTTTCGGCATTTTACAGATTTAATGATCAAAACAAGATCAAGATTCATGATTCGAGATTCAGAAATCAAAATTCAAGATTGAAGATTCACGATTCAAGAATCGAGATTCGAGATTCGAGATTTAAGATTCGAAATTCTAAAATCAGATTCCAGATTCTGATAACAGATTCAGATTACAGATTTCAGTGCACCAGTTTTGCAAAATGTGCTTTTATTGATGTTGCTGTGACTTCGAGTTTCTCCATTTGTCCTTCCGTCAAGTCGTGTGACTTGTTTGGCTTCTCGTCGAAAAACTGGTCAAAATGCTTTTCATGCTGTACAAAAAGCGAAGACTCTGACCTTTAACAAAATTTACAGGAACTTGAACGATGGATGTTGTGCAGTATCTGGTTCACATCAGTGCAGTGCAGTTCAGCGATCACATCAAATTGTCGAGTTCACAAAGTGTCATGAGGTGTGACATTGTGCTGATGGAACACGGTAGTTTTCCTATTGACTAGTTCTGGAGTACTTGCTGGAATTCATCAATTGGTTGCTTGGTAAATACTGAATTTCGTTCCAATCCCTCCAGACACAGTTCACGATGTTCTTCTAACGGTAGTTTTAGAATCTGCCAATTCCCGTGTCGTGTACCGAGGATTATTGTTGGTCGCGATCATCAGGGCTTCCTCGCACACCTTGATCCGGAACAGGTAATTTTCGATGACTTCTCGGCACATATGGGGCGGTATCTCGATCATAACTTCACGAATGTTGTCTTTCAAATGTTCAAGAGTTTGCGGAGAGTTGGCATGGACAAAGACCGTGTCTATGCATAACACCACAAACAAAAGTATAGCGGGTTCAAATCGCATTATCTGGACGGCCAATTGGCATCACCAAAACGCGAAATTATGCGTCCCTCAAATTTCGTTCGCAATATGGCCATGTTCGGTCGTGTTGTGTGGCACGTGGCGACGTCCTGCTGAAACCACATGTCATCCGTATCCATATCTTCAATTTGTGGCAAAAAAAAAATCGGTTAACATGCGGCCATAGCGCTCACCATTCACAGTTACCGTCTCGCCGTACTCATTTTCAAAGAAATACGGCCCGATGACTCCACCAGACCATAATGCGCACCAAACAGTGACTTTTGGCGGATGCAATGGCCTCTCAACAATCACGTGTGGATTTTCTGAGCCCCATACACGGAAATTTAGGGTGTTCACATAGCCACCGAGCTCGAAATGTGCCCCATCGCCGAAGAAAATCTGATGCGAAAATTCAGCATTTTGCTGCTGTTGTTCGTTCACCCAATCGACGTATGCCCGACGCATTGCATGGTCACCACGCTCTAATTTTTGTACCAGTTGGACTTTATATGGATGTAGGTGCAAGTCCAAATGCAAAATTCGCCACAATGATGTGTTTGACAAGCCCAATTGCTGAGCACGCCGTGGAATTCCTCCACACTGGCAGCAACAGCAGCAATATTTTCGGCCGAACGCACATTACGATGATGCACAGGTTTCACAATATCCGCTACGGATCCAGTTTGTTCGAATTTACGCACTACATTAGCGATTGTGTGCTCTGTAGGCCGTCCATGACGGCCAAAATCCGTCCGTAATGTTCGAAAAACATTTGCCGGTTTTACATCATTTTTATAGTATAATTTAACAAAATTAACACGTTGTGCGATGCTAAAACGATCCCTATTGTAAAATGGCAGACATTCAACTAACGATATGACGCTTTGGTTGACAGCTATGTCAAACGGTTGTCAGCGCAGGGCTGTATACTTTCAGAAGCCCGAAATGGAAAACCCTGTATATTCTGTTGTAAAGAACGGCTAGGACAGAACTCGCACAGAGCCATTTGAATTCAGAGTCATAGAGTTTGCTCATTCGTTGATATTCCGGAACGAGTATGGAACCTTATCAAAAATGGTGACGTTTTTCCGTGTGAATCCCGCTACGTTGACCTACCATGGTTTGTTGAAAAGCGATCCTTAGTACCAATGATACCCCTAACAAATCTCTGAATCAATCAGTTTGAAATCGCACATTCTACTGTCAGGCTGACTAACCATCGCCTCCAATACAGATCAATTGCATACCTGTAGCTTGCCGAATTGGACACACAAACGCTGGATTTAGCAACTGACTGTTTTTTTGGCTTTCTGGGCGAGATGTCTCCTTTATTTGGCGAGGACCGTCACCAAAGCAGCTGGTGCCGCTGCGTACAAATGCGGCTGTGTATATTTCCACATCACTTCGGTACCAACCGATGATGGCGGTGGTGTCGTTGAAGGTGTTGTCGCCTATCTCTGCCAATAAAGCATGACTCTTTTTTTTGCTCTACCTCTTTTCTAAGGCAGCATATGTGTGATATGTGTGTATGTGCGAATGTTTGCGGACGTGGATTTATTTACAGTTAATGGCTTTTTTTATCTTCCGGTTTTGTCTGATGGACGTTTTGAGGTTAGATAAATATCAAATAAAGTTCGATTCAGGCGCGACCCGTGAGCATGAGAGCGTGCGAATGGCGACGAGAGAGTGGGAAAATAAATCAAATGTAGCAAGTTAATGACACGATAATTGATTGATCTCGACAACGAAGAAGAGAGACTGAAGCTGATTAACGGAACAATGTTGAGAGATTGGTTTTGTGCGTGTGTGTGTGTGTGTGTGTGTGTGTTGTTATCGTGAAAAGCTGCGATCCTTCATGCAGTGCTGTCCGGTGGTGAGTTGCTACTTGGGGGAAGGTCGACGGAAATTACACATTGTTTGCATTCTAAACATTTTAAATCGGAACCCGTTGTAGCCTCGTGACAAATTGACCTTTCGGTGGGCACAGCTATTCACAGCGGTCGTGCGATGTTGTGTAGACACATTGCACTCGTACACATATGCAGAGAGAGAGAGAGAGTTAGCGTTTAGTTGCATGCATTTCGGTTCTCTAGCAAGTCATAAATTGCATTCGAAACCACTTTCGTTCGCTCACTCCTCGTTCTCTATCGGAACGCTGGGTGCAGCTACACACAGCTGTTCGATAGTATACATATTGCAGATGATCATGATGATGGTGGAGCGATGACGGTGGTGATGATGGTGCTATATCGTTTTACTGCTATAATGGTGTGCTCCACGCGCGGCCATCGAGAGTACATAAGAAAACACGAGTAAATATTTGAACTTGAATTCTGCTGCAAGGTTAGCTCCGGCGCTCGGACGCAGCGATTTGCCGCATGTACTTGGGCTGTATGTTTTGCGGTAATCGTAGAAAATTCTCTGAATGAGCGCTAATTACCTGCCGGTGGGTCCGAGAACCATGATACGTGACATATTTTCACGCCTCGCTGCGATAGAGGCGAATAACTTAACGTTTGGTACAAAGTTCTCAACATTCCCGATTATTACCTCGCACATTTGTCACCCGTGTCTATTTGATCAAAGGTTATTCATTATTATTGATCACGTTCTCTTTAGGAAGCATTTTAAAGTGATCGGAATTGATTATCGATTTATGTTCGCGAGTTTCAAAGATGGGTAGCACTAAACATTCAAGTAGTCGATATACATACAGTGACGGGTAAAACAATAAGACAAGGGTAGGTGTAGCAATGTGGGCGAGTGGTTGGCGTCAAACCTAACATGTCGAGGGTTCGGGTTCGATTCCCGTTCTGGTCGGGGGAATTTTTCATCAAAAAAAATTCCTCCGTCTTGCACTGTGGTCACGCGTATTCTGGGTCTATCCACTCAGATTGCCTTCAAGGTGTATTATTTGGAATAGAAATCTCAACTAAGTAGTAATAAAGATGACGCAAGTTATACTACGTTGAGACGATGAAGTTCGTCTAGGAACGTTAGTGCCATTCATTAAGAAGAAGAAGGTGTACCAATTATGGAGGAAATATGTCACCAACTTACAGGAATTTACGAATAATACTATTTTGATTTAAATTATACAAAAGTATACTTTCTCTAGCAGTTTGAACTCTGTTTTTGAAGGTTCTCACTGATATTTCGATGATTAATCAACTAAATTGTATAAAAAACTTGTTTTAAAATGTCACTTCCATGTACCAATTATAGTATTCCTTGAGTTTCGTCATAAGTTTTCCTATTATGGTAATAGTCGGTGCCACATGGAAAAAGTGTGAACAGAGTTCAAATAATACCTAGTATTCCTAGTATGCAGTATTCTGTCGTTAATTCTACACTCGTCAATGAAATAAAAGAAGCAGATAAGTGGACAACAATATTGAAAAGAAAGCAAAAAAATGATTTTTTCTGTTTTTTAAACATTTGATAATGTAAATTGTAATTTTAAATAGCTCCCATCATATGTACCAAGTTTCAATAAAATCGAAGAGGGTTGCGTCGAAATTTGCTGTTTTCCGGCTGATTAGGGGTAGAATTGCTCTATACTTTATACATATGCTCTGAAAATGAAGAGCGCAATGAGTAGGGGAGGTGGGGGTAAAACGGGCATGTTAAGAAGAACTTCAATTATATCTTTAGAAACTCATGTTTCCCAAAATTTTTATGCAGTTTCTTGCAATTCAATATATTGTTTCTCTACCTAATTGGCCAAATATTTACAAAAAAAGTGTTTTTCAATGTTTTTACTGAACTTAAAACAGACCGAAAAGTACAAAAAATTTTCCGATGCGGGTAATATGGATCGCGAACTCATCACGAATGTCCGTTACATGATGAAAAAATCGAGTTAATCCACCTAGAAGTGATATCGTGCTTTTCAGCAGTATAAACGGACAAACCCTCAACTATGTTGCTTTTGATTCCAGTCACCTCCTAAACAGTCCACATTTTTCGATTGGGTTTTCATTTATAGACGCAGGGCATTCCTTAGGAATAGATTAAACAGACTTTTCACAGTTCATCTCATTCCCACTGGCAACTGTCCGTTTTACCCCACCAGTACAATTATTTCAAAAATTTAAATTTTTCCATTCAAAAATGAATTTGCTTTTCCGATCATATCTAATATCGCTTCTCTGTTAACTCACAGACCGCAATATAATCATCAGCGAATTGAATTTTGATATTAAACCACTCAAAATGCTTAATATCGAAGCAGTTAAAATTACATCCACACGCGGAATCCTGCATGATTTTCGGTTTTTGTTTCCCTTTTCCAGTTTTGATCAGTATTCATTGCCATAGGGTGGCTTGAATATTATAGAACAACATGTAAAAGGTGTTCTCATTAACATAAATCGGAAAATCAAAATGTAACTATACAAATCAACCACCTTTCCATATTACTTCCACTGTCCGTATTACCCCTGGTTCCCATACCTCGACCTGAATTATGGCTGCCGTAAAATAATGCGCAGGCGTTGTCAGTCTATTCATGATGACAAAACAAGTGATAGCTGTCAAAATGGTGCAAATATAAAAAAAAATTGCCAACATAAAGTTCTCTAGTTCTAAAGAATTTTATGCTAACTCAACAGGCCATTGGCAGTACCATCTCAGATTTCAATGAAAAATTGTGGGTGCAAAGTATGATTGGGATTGGGATATAGTGTTCTCAGATTTTCGTCAAAAGTGGTAATTTTGTTCTTTATCGCAAAACAGTAGACCCGTATCTTTTATTTTTTTCATTAGGGAGGTCCGAAAAATCATTTTTTTCTGCTTCTTCCTGAAAATGACTGCTTTAAAAAAATTATAACTTTTAAAACTATGTTTGCGCTATGTATTTTTATATTTTTTCTCGAAAGCTGAGAATTTTTTACATAACATATCTTGATATCCGAGATACAATTTTTTTCGTTTTCTCGGTTAAAGATAGAGGGCACTATATTTTTTAATATATATTAAGTCGTATATCGGTATAACGATCATCTTAGTATCGAGATATGCAGTATTATATACGCACATTCTATTAATTTTATATAGCACTGTTCGGTAGTGCCATTGAAGAAGAAGACTGTTCGGTAAAATCGCATATCGTATATCGTTTTATAGGGTTTAATTTGCATATAAAATATGGCATATCGGTATATTGTGTGTGTATGCCAGTTATGTGAATCATATATCATCCAAATATGTCTGGGATATATGTATATCGCCTTCAATTATGGCTATTCATACGATTTAATGTTTGCTGGTTGGTTACAGTACATTCCCTCAGTAGCTGCCGCTAGTTCTTTGTCTTTGTCAGCATTTGTACGGAGTAAATCGTAGAAGAATCAATCCAGATGACATTGTTAGGTGGTCTTTGGTGAGTATCAAATCGATGTAAACTGAAAAATAAATCTTCAAAAAGTTTTTCTGAGAACGAAAAATTCGAAAGCAAAAAAATCGATTTTCTCTATTTTTTAGAGTACAAAAGATCGATCCAAAAAATCGTAAATCGGAATGGAAAAAATCGATTCGAGTTCGCCCAATCCTAGTGTAAAGACATTGATACATCGGGCGTTGGACAAATTTTCAAAAAAAAAAAAATATATTTGAATGCCCCATACAATTACCAACAAGTCATTCATCCATTGGAGGAGGGGCACTATTACGGGAAAAAAGGTTTTCTAACAATAACTTTTTCATGTTTTCTTAGAAAAAAATATTACTAATCCTAATTTTGTTTCAATACAATAGTGTATTCGACAAAGTTTTAGATCTCATTAAAATATGGGCTTTTGTCGAAGATGTCAACTGTATCTTTTATAATTTCTGGAATACATGGTATTTTTATTGAGACTTCTGAAAAAATAATGTTTTACCCGTAACATTTTTGTGCGTAAATTCTCACGTTTGATACGTTCGTGACATGTTACTAAATATAAGAAAGTTTGTAGAGCATGTCGATTGCGATAATTTACACATGAAAATGTATCGCGTATAACATTAGTAGTAATTTTTCATAGAAAACCTAGCAATGCTGGTGTTAGGAAAATTTCTTTCCTGTCGCAGTGCCCTTCTCCCGTTGTATGAATTACTTGCTGGTAATTGTATGGGCTATGCATATATATTTTTGCTGAATTCGAAAAAAAAATATTTTTGGGAAAAAAATAAATCTATATATATATATTATATATATATATATATATATATATATATATATATATATATATATATATATATATATATATATATATATATATATATATATATAAATGGATTTCTGTCTGTCTGTCTGTCTGTCTGATTCTTATGGACTCGGAAACTACTGAGCCGATCGACATGAAAATTGGTATATAGGGTTTTTTGGGGGCCGGGGAAAGTTTTCAGGATAGTTTGAGACTCCTCCCCCCTGTCTAAGGGTGGGCTGCCATACAAACGAAACACAAATTTCTACATTACTCGAGAATCAATCAAGCAAATGAAACGAAATTTGGCATGTGGAGGTTTTAGGGTGCAATAAATGATTCTATAGTGGTTAGATACTCCCCCTCTCTCTTAGGGGGGACTGCCATGCAAATGGAACATAAAAATTTGTATTACTCGAGAACTAATCAAGTAAATGAAACGAAATTTGGCATGTGGAGGTTTTAGGATGCAGTAAATGATTCTGTGGTGGTTAGTTACTCCTCCCGCTCTCCTAGGGGGGCTGCCATACAAATGGTGGTTAGATATTGCCATACAAATGTAACACAAATTTCTGCTTTACTCGATATGTAATCAAGCAAAAGAAACCAAATTTGGTATGTGATGATTTTAGAGGACACGAAACGTTTCTGTGGTGAATAGACACTCCTCCCCTCTCTCTAAGGGGAGAAGAGGGGAGGGCTATGTCTTTATTTTATCATATTTTCTGTATCAAACATTTATTCCATGCAACGGAGAAACACGTTATTTGCAAGTGGTTGAAAAATCTTGAACACAAGTTGTGTCTGAAAATAATCTGATATTATAATGATGAGTTTTGGTAGAAGTACTAGGAATTTTATAGTAAAAGGTTAATTCAACGGGGTCGATCAGAAGATCAATCAGTGAACAGTTCTGCGATTGGACTCATGAACTTGCGCTTAGTAAGAAAACGTGAATGTTTGAAGGTATTGATAACAAAAAAACAAAATTTTGGGCGGGACGAAGTTTGCCGGGTCAGCTAGTTTAAAAAAAAAAATCAATGAAATTATTGAAATTTTTATTTCAATGAATGAAGTAGTTAGCAAAAAAATTTCCCTGTGAAAGTGCCCATCATACGATATATGGACGACTTGTTGGTAATTATATGGGTTACACATATTATTTTTTGAGAATTTAAAAAAAAAAATTTTATGAAAAATGAATATAAATTTTTAATATAATTTATTTTATGTTTTGATATATTTAATTTTTTTTTTTCAAAATTTTGTAGGTCTGATTTTTCAGGTCTGTTTTTGATTTAGAAATTTTTGTAAAAAAATTAAAAAATTACTTTGATGCTTTTCAAAAAGTAGTGTAATTTTTTTTTTGAGATTCCAATTATGCAAAGTTGCTTCATTGATGTATTTACACCTACAACGTTTCACTGCAATCTAATATAGTGCTGCCAACTCCCAAGACGAGTTGATATGAAACTCGTCTAGAGCTCTATAAAATACATCCATGAGTACCAGGTAATGACTTTGCAATTATATGATGATAAAAATGGTTGTTTTTGGTAGTCGCCACCAAACTTTGGGTTAAACATTTTTAAAAATTGGAATTGCATTGCTCCTATACGGATCAGTTAGAATAAATGATATTAGTGCTTTGAGTTGAAAGATCATTCATAGTGATTTAATGGGAAAGTGTTTCTATTTTCATAAAAAAATATCCCAACAAAGCATTTTTGGGTCTACGAAACGCACATATATTTCGTTACTATTGAAAAAAGCTGAACTTGAACTTAAAAAATTGAATATTCATCGACCGCCGGCAAGAAGGAATAATACAGGTCATGTGCTTCGCTTTTCGTTATAAGTTTCGATGACAAGAACTATGCAAAACACAGGTGCCGTGAACTGGTCGAAAGTAGGAACGGAAACATTCGAACTCGACCTGCATTACTCTGTCAATGTGGCTTATCACCACCACCGTAACCAAAAGGGTTTCGCCACGCGATGCAGCCGAGAGAGAGAGAGAAAGAGCAACAAATTGCACATTCTTGCGGCCGATTTTTCGACCCAAGCATCTCGAGCCGTGTGGGAGTTATTGCGATATCGCGGTACAAATCATTGTAACCCGGTTAACAGCATCTGTGTAGTATGCTTTGGCTTCGTTTCTTTGGTTACATAATCTCCATGCTCCTAATAGAATGTAATTCGAAACAGCTGCCGCGCTGCCGTAACCTCAATTTTCAAGCGGCTACTAAGCGCCGGCAATGCGCACACCCGATCTCGGTTTCTCTTTCTCTCTCTGTGTCTCGATGCTGGCTTGCACTGTCGGACCGATCAACAACAATTGGTCATGACTCGGGTAGGCTAAGGACTAGCACTTCGCATTTACACTCGAACTGTTCAGGTACACCGCGTGCGGTCATAAATAACGAAACCCTTCCACGGCTGGAAGATAATCTGAAATTTTTGCTAGCTTCTTGTACATACACGAGCACACGAGGGCAGCCTCCTTCGCAGTGGTTTCAATGGGTCAATCAGCGCGTGGGTATGTCTTGACCAATGGATTGCTAAATTCGCCTTCCAACGATGATTAATGCAATGATAGCTCTCTCCCTCGCGTATGGCAAGCATTTGGATAGGCTTTGGACTGATATCAATCACCCAAATATTTGTAGGGAATTTATTTTCTGTGCAATTGCGCTGTAAAAAGCGGTTGGTTTATGTAACGAACAGAGCAAAGTTTGTCGACTGAATCGTGCACTTAAAGCGTTGCTCATCGCATGCTTCAATCTGTCTCTTGGATGACATTTCGCCTACAAAATGAAGCTTTTACCACCGCGCTCAACATGATTGTAATTTGTTTACCCCGTTTAACTTCATTCGAACATTCGAGACCCTGCGCTTTTCTCTGGGACCCCGCAAACAATGAGCGTTCAAAGTTCAGTCACGACCACGAACCGGCGAAACGCGATTAGAAATGATCGACTCCTTTCCCGACGACTAATTCAGGAGAGCGTGGGTGATTCAACTAGAAAGGCACACTTTCCATTTTTTGTTGTTGCTGCTATTATAGTTGTAATTTCACCTTTCAGTGCTCACAAAGTTCATTCGTTGGATTGTGAAGAATGTGGAAAGTTGGCGTTTGGTTCGTTAGCGAACGCGTTAATTTATACATACATATATGACAATTTTCTTTTATTGTTAATCAAGTGATGCTGTAACAGCAGCAGCAAAGGTTTGCCAACGACCGTGTTTGCAGGGATTTTCTGGTGTCGTATGAATTTCTGCTTTCGAGCATACCAAAATATACACCAGCTTATCATGCTAATCGTGTTACTTCTTGCACGGGTCACAAAAACATGAACACTGAGCATGGTATGTGGATGGTAGAAGCCCTCTCTCTTGGTGGAAAAGAAACTGGGGCAGCCGATTTCCACAAGCGAATTTTTCACCAGCAGAATCATTGACCATATAGAGATATACATAAGTAGTTCTCACTTGGTACCAGGCTCAAACTATAAGACTGATGCAGAAGAACCTGGCGAGTCAGCATTGGTATGGCTTGTGGCCTGGCGTTGTCCTGACCCAAATCAAAAATTAGCAAAACCTAACCGCCCACCGCAAACCAAAACCATCCTAGATAGCAATCTTGCCAGGGTTGCCATAATAAAATCTGTGTTTTTGGTCTCAAAAAATCTTTTTATCTGTATTTTTTCTCAGAAAATCTGCATCGATATCTGTATCAACCCTTTGCGGTCTTTTGTCTGCTTTCAGCCACCACAGCAAAGAAGTATACTAATACAGGGCAGACTAGATTATATACAGTCTCGGATTTTATTTCACAGCATATAATGAGTCAAAAAATGTTTTTTACTCATTTTTGATGCGTATATTTTTCGTTTTTTTCAATATAAAAGAAGAATTTAATTTTAATCCATCCCCTTAAAGCCAGGAAACACCTTTCTCACATGAAAAAAATAAATTTATACAGAATCTCTCAGGAGGTGATAGACGATCATATTTGATGAAAAAATCCTTCTACGCATATGTTCGAATTTCAAGATTGACAGAGTCATAGAACTTTATTTTTGTTTGTTGCCCAAAACTGGCTCTACATTAAAAAGTACACTACGGACGACGATTCTGTCGATTCAATTTGAAAGATGAAAAATATAAATTGATTGATTTAACATTTTGGAAGTGAAAAACTCAAAAGTTTGCAATTTTTAATGTGTTATTATTAATTTTATCGTAAAAAATCATTTTAAACTTGTTTTTTGATCAATTAAATTAAAGTTTTCTAACCGCTCTACGAAATATATATATAAACAATTTCTGGTGAAAATTCAAGTTAAATCTTCAGAAATCCCGATTTTTCCCCACTATACTTATAATAGCCACTTAAATTTCACCTTAACGTTAAAAGGTTACATTTTATCTTGAAATAAGTAACATTTGAAATGTATTTTTTAAACTGTATATAACCGAGTCCAAAATTGTATATAATCGAATCATATATAAACCTGTGTAATCCTAAACCGACCTGTCACAAAGTTATACGTCACTGCTTCATCATGTAAAAAATAATGCGGCCAGTACGACACACATGTCGAAGTTTAATACGGCCGCAAAGGGTTAAATTTAATAATTAAATCTTGAAGCATAATCTTAGCTTTAATATCGTTGATTGGCATAGTTATTATGAATTTGACGATGTTGATGGTATCCACGTAAAAATTCACAGTATTATTTATTCAATGTAAAGCTAGCCGATGACGCAGACTTTTGCATCTTTTCGCCTTAGATTGAACATGAGAAAGCAGTACTACATGCTATATATGAATACCAAAATGACTCTCATTCAGATTGATTCCAATGCTATAAGATTAAAATTGGTGAAACCATTGGTGAAAACCAAAAAATCTGTAATCTGTATCTACAGATTCTTGGTTTCAAAAAGTCTGAAAAATCTGTATAAATACAGATTATTCTGTAGATATGGTAACCCTGAATCTTGCTTATGACTCTGATGGCGTCGGCTCACCGCATTTCGATAACGACGGAATTAGAACCGACGAAACAAAAAACTGCATCGACTATTATAGTATTGAGACAATAAATACCGTTCCAGTGAAAATTTGAAAAATGAGTGTTTGCGGCCTACAGTCAAGCATAGCGGTGGTTGGTAGCGGTTACTTTACCAACATTGAGTTTTCAACCAACTGAGCATGACTTTGATTTTTTTTTCTGCAGGTAGAGTCATGGTGCGGGGATCTATGGCTACATCCGATGTTGGAGAACTTCAGTTCAACGATGGAATCACGACTAAGAAGGTTTATTTGGACATTTGAAGCGAAAACTACCAGTGTCTGCACAAGAGCTAAAGTTGGGGCGCAGATATACCTTCCAACAAGACAGAGATCCGAAACACATCTCAGAGCTGGTTTCGCAGTGGTTCAAGGAAAAGCGTTCCTAGGAGTGGCCAGCACAGTCGCCCGACCTTAATCCGATCGAGCATCTTTGGTCATTTTTGATTGATTGCCGTACAATTGCGGCAGGTAATCTCAACTGAATGGACAAAATCACCCCAGAAACAACTGCTAAGATTGTTGAGTCGATGCCACGACGATTCCGAGCAGTTCTTGAAGCCAAAGGTGGTCACACGGAGTACTAAATCTATGTGAGCCAGAGGGGTGGATATACTTTTTTGCGTTTTTTTAACTTTTATTTTAACACTAGCTGAGCTGGTTCCAGTTGCTTGATTAATTCTTGAGTAATGCAGAAATTTGTGTTTTATTTGTATGGCAGCCCACTGTGTTTTAATTTTCTGGTGGGTTTTTTGGAGAAATTTAATATCTCAGAGGAGGTGGATAAACTTTTTTGCATACTGTAGGTTGGTGGATATTGACGGCACGGTTAAGTAATCACAAAAATGAGCAGAACAAATGTATGGGAAGATGGGGATGCGTCTAGTTTAAATCAATTTAAACCATTTACATATCAGGGGATTGAAATGTACAGCGATCCGTTTGGTATGCAAATCGTTGAAATCCATTCACAGCAAAAATAACTATTAACTTTAAATTTATTTCATAAAAATGTGACCTGTTTTCTGATTTGACCCGGGTCCGAAATTTTCTAAGGTGATAAATGAAGATCGACTCTACTCTCAGTAGCTTCGCTTCGACAAGGAGAACGAGGATGACTGATGAATTATTCTAGTGAATACTTATTGTAACTGACGTGAGTAATGAATACAAATCTGCCTCTTCATTCAAATGAATTCAATCCACACCGCGTACACAATCTTATTTTTACGTCCATATAAAGTGAAACGAAAGTTTGATTTCTGATGCAAAAAAGTAGTTACACCATTGATGGATGGTTTATTGTCTACCCACCGTGAACTCAAACCAACGAACTTAGACAGTTATTAGGTATGCTATAAAGGTCCTCGCGTTAGCATTAGTAAATAGCATGCAGTTTGGATGCAACATTGCACACTATTTTATACGTGTGAGTAATTTTCGTGTACGATTCAAAACAATCTAGCTCACCTGTAGTATATATCAAACCACGTTGAGCTAAAACGTCATGAACATGAACGATGCATGCACCCAGAAAATGGGTTACCTAAAAAAAAGTTACCAAATCTTTGGTGATGTAAAAATGAGTAAAATGTACGTTGTTCGTTCGATTAGCTCGAGAGCGGAGGCTCTGGTCGGATGGTGCACCGTTTCACTGGGGAAAACGTGCTAATGGACGCTTGAAATTGTAAAGTTCACAGCAGAAACACTTTTGGGAAATAGTTTGCATGATTATACAAAGAAAAAGCACGATGCGACAAGAATAAAGCATAAAAACACACGAGGTCCGTCATTCACGTTTGACAAAAATCTCAACTCTTCACTGTCAAATGTGGTGGAGGAAAAAAACATGTTCCAACACGTTTCAAGGTTTCTTGTTCTGCTTCTATTTTGGTTTTAATTTGATGTGCACTGTTTCACGGATGGAAAAATATTCTCTTCTTCTCGCTATTGGGCCGCTATGCCAGTTGACAGGAGAATCACAAAAGTTGGAGAAGTGAATTTGCGATGCAATGTATCTCTTTTGTTCAGGGACTGAACATACATATTTTCTGTCAAAATTACCACATCCCTACCAACGATTGGTACATTTTACTACACGGTATCGGTAACTTTGACGATTGTCATTACTGGCAACCGCAAAGAAAATGTTATACTGGCCGGTTTGATATTTGTTTACCAATGTCATCGCGTAATAAGTACGAATAATTCGTGTTGCAAAAATTGACTAATCATAAGTAATATTTACCAAAAAATTATATATACCAATTTTTCCTGAGAGTGTGCATGAGAGTGATACATGAGAGAGAGAAACGATCATTTTGAGGGGAGTTACTTCAAAATTCAATGAAGTTCATTTGACGGGGAGCAATGAATGATATAGTCGAGTCGGTAGAGGGAGATAGCGACTAAACGCCCGACTGACTATTGATTCATGTTGACTGAGAAACTGCGCGAAGAAGCCAAGATTCATTTCTAACTGAATACAACGCAGAATTTCTTCATAGTCCGCTGACTATCCTCAGTTAACTATGACTATGCCGAGCCCTGGATTTGACACCCTTAATGAAAGACGTAGTCCTACGTCAAAAATATCGATGGTCACGATTGTATCTATTCATAACCACGACTGGCTTTGTCCAATAGAATCTTAGCGCGAATTTATTTCCTCAAACGGTTGCCATTCCGAGGTTGCAGCATATCAAATTCTTATATCACCAGTCGTTTGGCTTTGAATCGAAACTAGGTTTGCATAATCTCGCTGTCCACCGAATTTCTAATCTGCTCTCCGCCACTCGACGTGGAATGATTGCCGGTGCCGGTGCCGGTGACGGTGATGGTGGTGGTGGCGGCAATGATCCACATTAGAATGTAAAAGCGGTAAATGAATGTAAAACCCATAAATAATTCATTTACAGCAGCACCACAAAAGTACTGCTGCACATCAAAGAAATTCGCACATTTTACAATCCATGGCGAGCAAAACTGCTACCGCAGCAGGAATGGCCGTAAAGTGAGACTCTCACAACATCATCCTCATCACCACGCCACCACCATTAGGAGCGAGAGCGGGACAGCATGAAAACACTGGCCCATTGCGCGAAAGTAACTCTCGAGAGCATTGGTTTGTTTTTCTTCTCTCTTCCTTAGTCTCATTCTTGTTTTATTTTCCTTTGCTGATAGAAAACTAGATTACATAAAACACGCGAAAGCGGATTAGTTTCGATTAAATAACCTGCCTTTAATCGATGTCATTTTTGCTATGCTTCATCTTCTTCTATCTCTCTTTCTCTTTCTCTCGCCCATGTCGACCACTTTGCGCAACAGCTCTCTGTGGCGCAAATGCACCGTTTACTCTCTTTTTTCGTCGCTTGGGTTGCTCACTTTGCCCACCGTTCCGCCGGCCCCACACTCGCCGACCGAAAAACCATGGCGCGAGGGATTGTGAAAATAGAAAATAATAAAAGGCACATAACCTCAATTTGAATCACCTTACAAACAGCGGCGATATATCGGGTACATCTATCTATTTTTTTTGTGCTTTTGAATTTATTTTCTCCCCTTCTCTTCGCATTTCTTCATCGTGAGGGACTTTGACAGCTGTAGCTGACGCGGCGCGCGGGCCCATTCAAACGTCCTCCGCCAAAGTATGCATACGCATGTGTGTGTGTGCGGGTTTCTGTATGTGTGCCTGCGTTTGTGAAAACTTTCGAAGGGAAATCGCGCACGACGGCGGCGGCAGCAAATAACGCGTTTCGAAGTGAATGGAGAAACTGATTTCGAAGCTTGACGGAGGGCAATACACAGATGGCGGCCGCGCACTGGTGTGGTCACTTTGCGCCAGTGACGACGAGATTTAGCGAGAAGATTTCGTCGATTTCGCCCCCCAATCACTTTTAATCATACCAGCTGCTGCGTGTCCGCGGCTTGCGGTGGCCACTTTTTGCCACATTATTCTTCGGTTGCTCCTTTAACGGGCTTTGGTCCATCTGCACATTTCGCGGATATTTTGACGCTACGTTGCCCATTGGTTGGGGCGAGCATCGATGAATCTTACCTGTGATGAAAGTGGAGAGAGAAAGAGAAAAGGGAAAATCGTTAGTAATGGGGGATGGCTAATAACAGGATAATTGATTATGCTAATTCAGCTACGCGTATTGAACAACTACGCGCGGTGACCACAGCGTTGTGTGGATAGCTCGGAGAAAACCGCTGGAAGTGAATATAGTGTGCATCTCATTGGAAAATAACGATGATTAATGTGTTGGAAGTGGCTTTCCATTCAAGGCGTACCAAAAGTGAGGATTGCGTTTGATATAGATGGTGCGCAAATTAAATAACTCATGAGCACGATAATTCATATCTTTAAAATTGTTTCCAGCACCAGTCATGTCCCACGAATATATGAGTAATAGTTAAGAACGTGAATAGTTCGGAACACGCTGTCGGATTGATTGCGGTGCTCATTTTCGCACTCTACGGTTGAAGAATGAACTCAGAATCTGCATAACGAAAAACGAATAAAGTTGATGCTGAAATAGAGGAAACACAGAACAAGAACCGAAACACCGGGCGGAGCTTGAATTGTAATATTTCTCCTCCGTTGAATGAACACTGCACTTGAATTTCGAGCGTGTGACTTTCTAGATTCGCAGAGGTATATCAAAATAGTTCTTCACGGCCACATTAGTTGCTCGGTATTGATAGCACCACGGGTAGATACGAACAGGAATGCACAGAACAAATTTATGAGAAAACTTCTGGGATGCTTCCAATTTTCGTTATTATTCACTAATTATGGAATCGTAATATCAAACAAAATAATTTTCGGAATCGATTGGTATGCAAATAATCAGAATTCGTTCGCAGCAAAAATAATCACTATTTTAAAAATAACCTGACATTTTTTTCTGATTTGGCACTCTTACTGATAGACAAAGTCTCACGTCAAAAATGGTAACAAATATTTAAAATATTGCCCATCACTATCTACAACTTTTTGTAGTTTTCTGGCAGTGTTCGAATGCCGTTGCGGCGAAGTTTTCGTCTTCTGAGGTTATCCACGAACAAAGCCATTTTTGATGTCCTCATATGAACGGAAATGCTGTCCTTGGGACTACGGTTGTCATAATAAAATCTGTGTTTTTGATCGAGAAAAATCTTTTTATCTAGGTTCTTTTCCAGAAAATCTGTGTTGATATCTGTATTGAATTGATAAGTCCAATTTTTAGCCACAATTTTAGCTTTATTATAATTTTTTGTCATCATTATTGTTTATTGACTATATTGATGGTATTCACGTAGCGCCAGCAAACATATAAACTGTATAATGCTCTACTGAGGTGTAATGGAAGTTTAAACCTTTACCGGAGTATGCTTTTCTACATTAGGCTACGTAAATTCTCTCGCTGAAACAAATTATGGAACACACAAACACAAATGTAATAGTGGTGAAGAATTAAAAGGCAGCATAAGGTAACAATTCAAAATCTGGATAACTATCAACGATTCATTGCGGCAGATGGTTCAGATGCTGTTCAAAATCTCCAAAGTTCATTCCTGTGACCTTAGATTTGATGCATTGTCCAGGGCGTATATTACTCAAAACAGTAAGATAAAACGATCTGCTTTCCACTGAGTTGTTCTGAGTTAATTCGGGTGTTTCAGTTTGAAATGTTTTGTTCAACTTATTAATCAATGGTAAAACTTAGTTAAAGTACAACATAAAAAAATGATTTGTCAAATAGGAGCCATCTTGATGCGGACGAATTTAGAATTGTGAATGGTTTAAGCTCTAATATTTCTTTTTTTTATCCCATTTATTTATTAGGCTCATTAGTATTTAGCTGTAACAGAGCCGGGTTTAATCGTGTACATGTACATATGTTTATGTTTCTATAAATTGTGAATTACGCAGTAGTTAGTAGTAGCCATTTAGGCGTTATGTTTTCTGTTCCATTACATTATGGTAAATTACACAGTAGTAGCCATTTAGGCGTAAGGGTATTTTTTCTGTTCTTCCATTGTTCAGCACAGTTGATATTGATCATTGTTGAGTTATTTATAGAACAGCAACCCGATGTTTCTTGCAGAGCAGAGCAGTTGTATGGATGAATCGATCTTTGTTCCACCGTGGATCGATTTCCATCGCTGATGATGGTTGCGTGGACGTAGTTATTCTATAACAACACAAAGATGGTCAATTGAGGGTCCTGAGTTTGAACTCACGATCGATCGCTTGGTAAGCGAACGCGTAACCAAGTGGCTACGAAGACCCCCTTAATATTTCTTGAAATGACTTAAACTAATTTTTTCGCTTTGGTTGTGTCAAAGATAACAATCGATCAAACATATTTTTCAATGTATTCCCAATATTGGGGCGAATTTTAGCACAAGCGTATCGGACCGCCCTCGTACAGTACCAATGCATGTAACCGCATGAAATAGGCTTGACGGGTAAATCCTATTGATGATACTGATCAAACAAGCGCCAACATCGAAATCACTGCATAGAAGCGATGGAACAAATTGCAATACGTTATTGCACTTGGAAAGAAGAAATTCTCGTAAATGTAAAAAAGTAACAACTTTCGAAAATCATATTAGGATGTAAAAAAAGTCCTGCGGTATTTCCGCGAGGTGTCGTTGTAAGCGCGTAGTTCTAGTTGTATTCATTGTATCGAGTCATACTATAGCTTGTTGGAAAGGTATTTTCGCGCGCTATAATATAGTCCTTGACAGTGTTTTGTTTGGTTAAGTCGTTCGTGAGTTATAGTGTCGCAAATATGGAGCAAAATAAAGAGAAAATCCAACATATTTTACAGTACTACTATGACAAAGGCAAAAATGCATCTCAACAAAATTTGTGCAGTTTATGGACCCGATACAGTTTCCATTTCCACCGCACAACGATGGTTTCAACGTTTTCGTTCTGGTGTAGAGGTCGTCGAAGATGCGCCACGCTCCGGAAGGCCTGTCGCCGAAAATTGCGACAAAATCGCTGAATTAGCCGAGAAAGACCGGCATAGTAGCAGCCGTAGCATCGGCCAAGAGCTGGGGATAAGTCATCAAACCGTTATTAACCATTTGAAAAAGCTTGGATTCACAAAGAAGCTCGATGTATGGGTGCCACACACGTTGACGCAAAAAAACATCTTTGACCGTATCGACGCATGTGAATCGCTGCTGAATCGCAACAAAATCGACCCGTTTCTGAAGCGGATGGTGGGTGACTGGCAGATGAAAAGTGGGTCACTTACGACAACGTGAAGCGCAAATGGTCGTGGTCGAAGCCCGCTGAAGCGGCTCAGACGGTGGCCAAGCCCTCATTAACGGCCAGGAAGGTTCTGCTGTGTGTTTGGTGGGATTGTCAAGGAATAATCTATTATCAGTTGCTTCCCTATGGCCAAACGCTCAATTCGGACCTGTACTGCCAACAACTGGACCGCTTGAAGGTAGCACTCATGAAGAAGAGGCCATCTTTGATAAACAGAGGCCGCATTGTCTTCCATCAGGACAACGCCAGGCCACACACTTCTTTGGTGACGCGCCAGAAGCTCCGGGAGCTCGGATGGGAGGTTCTTTTGCATCCGCCGTATAGTCCGGACCTTGCACCAAGTGACTACCACCTGTTTTTGTCCATGGCGAACGAGCTAGGTAGTCAGAAGTTAGCCACAAAAGAGGCCTGTGAAAATTGACTATCCGAGTTTTTTTGCCAATAAGGAAGCGAGCTTCTATAACAGGGGTATTATGAAGTTGGCATCTCGTTGAGAACAAGTCATCGAACAAAACGGCGCATATTTGACTTAAAACAGATGATTGTAACTAATTTTATGAACAAATGAAAATTCAAAAAAAATACCGCAGGACTTTTTTGACAGCCTAATATAAAAAGCAAGAATATTTTTCTCGACATCTAAAAAATCATAAAAATATTTTCATTCCAAATTTTCACCTAAAAGTAGACAGTCGGGACGCAGTTTCCAATTTCTCCTAGATAGTTCATTGATTTTTTTCAATTGAAGTTAAAATTTCGTAAATGGGTCAGGCGGTGTGAAAATTACAAATTTGGTATATGACTCGAAATTAACATAGAAATGGGGAAAATTTATATATCTCAAAAACGAAAATAAAAAATTAAAGCTAAACTAACCGGATATTGCACCCTCAAATTATCACAGGTTAAGCTCCTTGTAAAATTCTTTCAAGCGAAAAACCTTGAAACCTAAGGGCACCATAAAAAATACCTTGAACAATTTTCGACGAGGAAGCAAACCTGTCTGGATATAATCTTTAATTTTGCATATAAAAATAAACAAATGTATGTCTGCCTATTTGAATGATGCTTTTGTTTTCCCAAAAATCGGCACAAACTTTCCGGACAACCCAATTTGAACTATCCTGATTCCTAATGATTTTTAAATTTTCATTATTTCTGAATGTTGGAAAATAATAGATTTTCATGAAAATTGGTAGTTTTGTTCCTCATCGTGAAATACTAGACCCGTATTTTTTAATTTTTTTCATCAGGGTGGCCATTTTCATTTTATGGTGGTTTCCTATATTTCATTCTGACCAACTTTTTGTAGATCTTATAGTTTTTGAGTTAAAATTTTCTGAAAAAAGTTGAAAAAACTCAAAAAAAAACTACAAAAAATCTATCAGACCTATAGAATTTTAGTCAAAGAATGGAATGTACGAAATTATTTTGGTTTTCATTAAAAATTATCAAAGATTTTTTTTTTCAGCGAAAGAAATTTTTTGGAAAATTAAAATTCATTTTTCTCGAAAAAATAGGTTTTAAAATTAAAAAAAACATATAAATAGCCCTTAAAATTTCAAACAAGATTTCCATACATCGGACGATGGGCACATTTACATGGAAAAAGTTTTTCGAACAACAACTTTTTCTTTTTTTTTCTTTGAAAAAATACTATTGATGTTTAATTCTTAACATTTTTATGTATAAATTGTCGCAATTGACATGCTCTGCTAACTTTTCTCTATTTAGAAACATGTCAAGAACATGTCAAATGTGAGAATTTACACACAAAAATGTTACGAGCAAAACATGATTTTTTTCAGGAGTCTGCATACAAGAATGACTCTTATTCCAAAAACTATAAAAGACAGAAAGTTAATGTCTTCGACAAAAGTTTATATTTTAACAAGATCTAAAAGTTTGTCGAATACACTATATCGCTATCTTGATTTTAAACAAAATTAGGGCAGGTTGTATTTTTTTCAAAGAAAACATGAAAAAGTTGTTGTTAGAAAAACTTTTTCCCTGTAAAATGTATGGACGACTTGTTGGAAATTGTAAGGGCTATTCATATATATATATATATATATATTTTTTTTTTTTTGGGAATTTGAAGAAAATACGTTTTTGAGAAAAATGATTTTAAATTTTTAAAATAACTTTTTTGTCAGCGAATTTTTTTTCAAAAAATTTTTGGTATTTTTTTGTGAAAATTTAAACAATTTCCTACAATTCATCCTTTGACAAGAATTTTGTAGGTATCATAGTTTTCAAATTATATTTTTTTGTAAAAAATTAGGAAAAAAAATTGTCTTTTTCCAAAAAGTATTCTATTTCTTTTTCGAATATTTCAAATATGCAAAGTTGCTTAAATGACCCATGTCTTTACACCCACAACGTTTCACTACTATCTGAGATGGTGCTGCCAACTCCTAAGACGAGTTGGCATGAAATTCGTCTATAACACAAAATAACGCATCTCTGAATTTCGGATATGTTATCTAAAAAAATCTTAGCTTTCAAGAAAAAATATAAAAAATATAGCGCCCTTGGTCCCGAGACAATGTGAACTATAAAAAATACAATCAATTTTCTAAAAGAGACTAGCTTATTGGCTTTAATTTGATATCTCGATCATCTGAGTCGGTGCAGTAATTCAAAAGCTGAGTTTTTAAAAAAAGAGTTTTTTTTGGAAAAAATGAGAAAAAAAATATTTTTCGGACCACCTTAAAATGGAAATGGTCACCTGTTTAATTTGATATGTTGACCATTCAAATCGGTACAGTAGTTCAATAGTTATATTTTTCTCCCATATTTCCAAAAATGACTTTTTAAATTCATAACTGGAAATAATCACCTTAATGATAAAAATACGGATCTAATGTTTTGCGATAAAGAACAAAACTACCACTTTTCACGAAAATCTGAGAACCACTATATTGGTTTGACATGGAATGGCTGTATATGAACATTTTTCATCGCCCTTCTAGGTGGATTGACACTATTTTTGTAACTCAAATAATCATTCAAGACACTTACATGTTGTTTAATTATCTTGAAATTATTGAGAAATTATTAGAGGCGAATGAACTGCAAAGTTTAAAGCCTCTTAAAAACAAAGAGAGAGAGAGAGAGAGAAATTGATTTCTAAACACAATTCTTAATAGAAAATAATGTTCACTACTTTGACCCATTGTCACCTCCTCTAAGGGGTGAGATTGGGTCAGCTTTCATTTGATCGTAGTTCAATAAAAAATAATATTTTTCAACAATTCTTTGAGCACCCGAATGTTCATCATTAAAGAACATTTCTACGTAATCAAAATTGTGTTTTACTCTAATTTACGATAGTTATTCAATAAAACGTTCGAAAGCTCCCTTTTTTTACCCATTTTCACCCCCATCGACGATACGTGAAAGATATCGTTACACGATAGAACACGTAGGGAAGATTGGGGTAAGACGGACATGTTAAGGAAAACTTCAATTGTATCTTTGGAAACTCATGTTTTTCAGAACGCAAAAGCAGTTTCTTACAGTTCAATATACTGATTTTCGAAATAATTGACCACATGTTTTATAAAAATGTGTTTTTTTTTCATGTTTTTTACTGAAATTAAAACAAGCCGAAATTGACATGTAGGGGAGGGGATTTGGACAGGTCAATAATATACGAAGCGTAGAAGTTTATCGCTCGCGAGAGGAATAATTTCGCTCTCCCTCTCAGTGTGCGTCCAGTAACTGAAATAGAACAAAAAGAGAAAGCGATATAAGAAAGATTTCAACATTATTCCCTTCACTTTCCATCATGCATTGGATGTGATTAGGGATGTTACTGTCCATATCAACCCCACCAGTGCAATTATTTCAATAATTTAAGTTTACCACTAACGAAAGAATTTACTCTTCCGTACATATCTAATGTCACTTCTCTGTCAACTCATAAACCGAAATATAACCATCAGCAAATTCAATTATGCAATTAAATCACTCAAAATGCTTAATAACAAAGCCGCAAAAATTACATCCACACGCGGAATCATGTTTGATTTTCAGTTTTTGTTTCCCTATTTCACTTTTGATCAGTATTCATTGTCATAGGATGGTTTAAATATTCTAGAATAGAATGTAGAAGGGGTTCCCATCAACAGAAATTTGAAATTCATAATGCAACTATACAAATCAACCACCTGTCCATCATACCCCCACTGTCCGTCTTACCCGCGGCTTCCCTACTACTTCGTGCATCCGAGGACCGTATATTGGAATACAATCGATTTTCGGGATTACGTCCGTCAAATGGTCGAGAGTTTGCGTTTACAGAATCGCATCGCCGACCGCAATAAATCCTCATACTTACTCTTTCTAACAAACACTCATCTTCTCCATGATAATCGCAGGGGTTTAAAAACACGTTGCAACTGTCAAACTTGCGTATCAGGAGATGCTGTAATACACTATCAAGATTGTCCATAAGTGTAGTATTTAGACAGTAGAACCCCGATTATTCGCGAGCTCCATAGTAATTCTATAGAGCTCCCCCCGAAATTTGTCAGTAGAGGCAGGATCTTGCTCCTTTGTTTTGGTCATGGCTTTCACATTTTCTGACCACTGGTGTACACGACCTTACAGGTGGATAGTTTAATTATTTATGTATTGATAAAACATAGTTTTCATGCTGAAATGCCTTTTTTCCGTGTTTCCACCTCATTTTTAGTCGATTATCGCGTTATCCGCGATTTTCTTTATACACGGTGACCTTACTAGACTACTTCGCGGATAATCGGGGTTCTACTGTATTCTCGTTTTGCACGGTAGCCGGTAGCTCGGTAGTTCATACATTTCTTCCTGAACAAATGGTAAAATTGAGCTAAATCAAAGAGCTGCTCAAAATGATCGGTTCAGACAGCTAAACGTCTCGAAACTCCTTATCATTATGAGCTGATTTGCGCTTCGTCAGGATAAAACCCAACAACTAATAAGGCTCGTGTCAATCTCTTATTAATTACAGTAAAGAAGAAGACCTTCTACCTCTCATGATTTTTTTTTGTTTCTGTTCGTCAGTATTCAAACGATATTTATACCTTCATCTGTGCGCATAGAACTTTGAGAGCATTTTAATTATACTCTCCGAAATACCATCGTCAACAAAGGTGACGTCTGTTCTTCATCCGAAAAAAACACCTTGCAGAATGCGCGGGGCTCTCTTACTGCACGGTGGCATCAAAGAGCAACTGGTCGACCTATTCAGGGTGGTCTTCTGCTGTGATATGTGTGGCATTCGCTTCGTTGGAAAACAAACCTCTTTTGCCAATTTGCCGCAACGGACGCTTTCATTCTCCGCATTGAACTTAGTGAATCTCTTTCGTATCCTCTGTTCAATGCGTATATAGAATGATGCTTGAGCCCACCACCCAGCAGTAGTGCCTAATATGTTTATTTCATTTGTATCCTGTTTCCTATTCCAATATTTGTCCTTTGCTCTCTTCCATGCATTCCATGGTACTTCGACTTCGGTGCTTTGTTATGTCTCCCTGACGAATGAATGAACTAACAAAAAAGAAACGCTCCATAGGTCGATTCGGTGCTCGTTCTAGCTGTATACAACCCGATTCCATTCCATTCGAAAAATGTACCATCAAAGATTAATTCCCACCACCGGAAATCGTCTTCTGCAGGGTAACGATATACCCGAGCGACGGAACGACCAGCAGAGCCTTTTCCACCTTATCCTTAGGGAAGATATATATACGCAACAGCTTCGAACGACGCTCTCGCCTTCGACATCTTATGCGTTGCCATAACGATACAGAAATTGACGCCCACATCTCCCCCCGAATAATGCGCTACAGCCGACCTGCTATCTGCCCCCGAACAGCTAGCTGTGGAAGCTTCCCTGCGGCTGGAGTATCGATTTTCCGTCACTCCGTCCGGTGACGATTTTCTCTCGAAAAAGTGGTGTCTTTCTTCGTACCTATTGCGATGGAAGCGCACGAAAGGGGACGTAGAATATACCTCAGATACGGGATGAAGGTTGAACCACACCGGGGATCAGTACCATATCTCGAGTCGCATACATGAGATGAGTTGTGGCGACGTTTCATTCTTCCAAACAGTTCAACCCTGGGTACGGCGTTTCCTTCGTCTCACAAGAGGCGGAAAAGTAGAATAGGGGAATAAAATATCACCTGCTTCATTTGCCATTCGAGGAACTGTCTATAACAAGCAAACGACAGCTGAAGAAGAGAAACGACCTCAGTCAGCATTTTTGGGGGCTTTTGCGAACGGTGGAAACGGCAGCCGGAGGAAGTTTTTGTGATTTTTTCGCTTTCTTCCTCCGAAAAAACCAGAGCTCGCCCTTTTCTTACGCATTACCACACCACCACCACCTTAAGCCAGACAAAATCTCACTTTGATTAAACGTTTTCCTTCCTGCTCGCTTCTCGCTTCTTCTGTTTCCCTGTTTGTGACACAACGCAAAAATTTCGCTCGTTTCGGCGAAAAATTTCCCAATGCGAATTAATCGGAGCTCCTCGAATTCATCCCCTCTTATGGGCTATTGCTGCTAAGGTTGATAATAACGGTTGCCACCCTTCTCCACGGAGAAAAACCATCAATTTTTGTAGCGAAGCAGTCAAGGATCCCGAGAATTATCCGATGCCACAGGGGCGAACACATAGAAAAACGGCACTCCGCTTTCTCTGTCTTCGGCTCATTTTATCCCTCTCTAGAAGCTTATGCCTCAGCCAGTCACCCGAGCCAGCCGGATGTCGCGCGCCGGTGTTGCCCAAAAGCTGTCATTTATGATACTCATTTCTGATCTCCGCTTGATGGGATTTTATCTTACGATTGATTGCTCTTCTTCTTATGCCTGTTCTCCCCCCTCTGTAATGCGTGTTATTTCAGATTGTGCCTGCTGCCTTCCACCTCTCCATCAACCCAATTTTTTCACTGCTCCCACCTCATCACCAGTAGCGATAAGAAGCTATAAGCATAATCATTGGGTTTCTTTGTCTCACTTGGCGATGCTTTCCTTCCCCCCCCCCCATCAATGTAAGGAAGAAGCATCGGTTACGGGGAAGGGAATCCCACGTGACGTGCGTTCGCTATTAATGACCTACCTCCCCCACTAGAGATGGTTGTTCCTTCGAATGTTATTGATTGTGGTGATTAATGGCGTTCCGGGGCAGGGACGCCCCCACTTGTTCGGAAGTGGTACTGTCTGAAGGGCATTTTTTTCTTCTTGCATCTGAAGATAGTGGGCTGTAATTCGTAATGAAATGATCCCTTGTTTGAAAGAAGTAATAGTATTTTGAAGTAATACAATTTGTTCGCGACCGATAGCGCGAAAGAGGAGCAAGTATCTAATAAAGTAACTTTCCTTTTCCATTCTTATCCTTTGTCCTATTACAAACTAGCTATTGACACAATCAAAGAACGGAAGCATAACCCGAAGCACAGAATAAAGAGTTACGAGTACCAACGAAGAGTAAATAGCATACGAATCGATCCCTAGAAACGCAAAACACAATTATCAAGCCAAATTTTGAAGATTTCCAAAGAAGGACATAGTTCTCCCGTAAAATCCAACGGCATCGTTCGAAATATGCGGTAAACTAAAGCAGCTATGCCTGGAGAATATATCGTATGAGCTAGCTTTTTTTATGGAAAATTTGAAATATTTTTTTTATCCCATCTGTTTATTCTATTAGGCTCATTTGATAGGAGTACTGGTAAGTTTCTTCGTTTTTTTTTCAAAAATTGATGCCTTATTCTGCATCTTTCTTGCAATTCAAGCATCCCTTTTCGAAAATAATCGACCGGTTTGTCGACTAACCCCCAAACCAATTTTCTCCACCACCAACTCCAATTTTTGACTTCATCAAAATTGGACAAGTGCTGGTCAATCATGCCTTGTTGCATCGATCGGAAAAGGTAGTAATCGAACGGAGCAATTTCTGGAGAATACGGCGGGTGGGATAGGACCTTCTGGCCGTGAATATTCCGCACGGCCGTCGATGTTGATGCATGGCCGGGGTATCCATACGTTACCCGAAGTTTGGGGTTGTCGTAATTTACCCACTTTTCATCGCCAGTAACGATTCGATGCAAAAACCCTTTCTTTTATGCCGTTGGAGCAGTTGTTCGCACGTGAAAAAACGGCGTTCGACGTCTCGTGGCTTCAATTCATGCAGCACCCAATGTCCTATCTTTCGGATCTTTCCCATTGTTTTTAAACGATCGGATATGGTGTGCTGAGCTACTCCAAGTGTATCTGCAAGTTCTTGTTGCGTTTGTGACGGATCTTGATCGAGTAAAGCCTCCAATTCAGTCCGGGACGTTCTTCGTCTTCCAAGTCAAAATTACCACCTTTCAACCCTGCAAACCACGTCTGACACGTTCGCTCAGTTGGAGCATGGACACCATAAACTTCCACCGAAATGCGATGACTTTCCGCAGTTTTTTTCTTCTTATTGAAGTAATAAAGTAACACTCCCCGCAAAGACACTCTCGTTGGTACGAAATTCGACATATTCGAAGTGGCAAAAAACTATGTTGTTTACTTTTTGACATATACTGAAAAAGATGCGCAATGACAGTAGCTTTCCAACGAAAGTCTGGAAATTCGAATCACTGGAATAATAATCAAGTTACGCCATCTGTTGTAAAACCGAAGAAACTTACCGGTACACCTAATAGCAATTCAGCTGTAACAGAGCCGAATTTATACGGGTACATTTTTATCTTGCGATAATTTTGTTGTATATTACACAGTAGCCATTTAGGCGTAAGAGTATACCTATCTTATCGATACACATGTTGTAAATTACACAATGTCGCCTTTTTCGACGTAAGAATATTCCTATTGTTCGAATGTTCACAGTTGGACCATACACAGCGAGACTGTTGATATGAAGCTTCCATTGTTGTATACATAGCATCAATTACCGATGCAACAGATCGTATGTGAAATGAGAGACAGCGATCACCATCAAATGATGATTGTTGCGTGGAAGTAGTAACTAGAGTAACACACAAAGATGGTCAATTGAGGGTCCTGAGTCATGAGCTCATGATCGGTTGCTTAGTAGCGGACACGTAACCAATTAAGCTACGAAGACCCCCGCCCATTCGAATATGTTCCACGTCACGTTGTTACGATCAATAATTGATTTTTCGTTTGATACCACCCATCATTTTCTGCACAGTGCTACTAGTAACCGTATTTTCTATCATGATCTACCACTTTTCCGTTTGAGCTGATTTTTTATGGTTCTGCCACATTTTTTCAGTTTGCCTTTGATAATCTCAATATTTCTCGATGAAACGAAAATCCGGACAATTTGGTGAATTTTTTGAATGAAATCAAAAATAGGAAATAGGGAATAGGGAATAGGGAATAGGAATTAGGAAATAGGGAATAGGAAATAGAAAATAGGAAATAATAAATAGGAAATAGGAAATAGGAAATAGTAAATAGAAAATAGGAAATAGGAAATAGGGAATAGGAAATAGAAAATAGGAAATAGTAAATAGGAAATAGGAAATAGTAAATAGAAAATAGGAAATAGGAAATAGGAAATAGGAAATAGGAAATAGGAAATAGGAAATAGGAAATAGGAAATAGGAAATAGGAAATAGGAAATAGGAAATAGGAAATAGAAAATAGGAAATAGGAAATAGGAAATAGGATATAGGAGATAGGAAATAGGAAATAGGAAATAGGAAATAGAAATTAGAAAATAGGAAATAGCAAAAAGGATTTTTTTCAATGATTGTCAACACAAATCTATACAAATATCATCGTTAGATGAAGCGCGCACATTTTCAACCTTGCTCTGTCAATTGTCAATTGCAAATTGATAATCATCACCCTTCCGAACTCCTGCCATTCCAAGTAAAAACATCCAGCAGGTTAATTATTACATTTGAGGAAGATAGTGGAAAGTGTTAGCCGAAGGCTGAGCGCAGCTAACGGTTGCACTACCCCCCTCACCAGTTTCGTTCGAGCATGGTCAATAATTATTAGGTTAAAAAGCATTCCGATTCAAAGCTGACAGTCACCTTGTTCCCCGTTGGGAACGCACGAAACAGAGACCCGATGAGAACGGAAATATGAGAGCTGCCACTGCTGCTGCTGTTGCTGCTGCTGAGTACCAGGTAGAGAAGTTAGCTGGAATTCAAGGAAGATTGCGGGAACTGCTCACTGACCAAGGTGGACAGCTTAAAATTTCTACCGTTCTATTAAAACAATTCGTAGTGCTAGAGTTTGCAATTAGGATTAATTGCTGCGTTTTGGGGTAGGGAAACAAAATGATAAAATATGATACCAATAAGTAAATGAGCGCAGATACCGATCCTAGTCACTCTATTTCGAACGAAGAATTTTACCTTCGACAATGATCCGCATATTTACCACCCATTTCGTCGTCATGCCAATCTCACATGGCTTTTCGGGTAGGAAATAGTATTGAAATTTCTTCCATCATACACTCATCAGCTCCTCAATCATTGAATTCCTGCAATGATGGTTGGAACGAGCATTTCATACGAATGCTCTGAGTATACCAAAAGCGGACATGCGCTATGTATGATGGAGGGTATGGAATGAGGCGACTATGGTGCTGCCAGAATTTTTTCAAATTCTATGGATTGGATTTCTGTGGGGTTTTATTTTTTTACTGCAATACATTAAATAAATAGTCATAATTCATGTGAATGACTAAACCGACTAGATGCTTTTTTATAGAGTGGATTTAAATATAATCAATCAAATAATAATCAAAATCAAATTGTAATGAAGTGACATACACATACATAAGAATCGCGACCAGCATGAAGAAAGCTACTGCTAATGCCTGTGTGGCTCTCCGAAAGCTAAATTTAGCTAAATCCTCAAAAATCACTACACGGAAGCCGAAAACGCCGAAGCCAAAGAAATCAGCAGCGGCTACTACAAAACTATATCAAACACTGTGATCAAGTACATTCTTTTTGTAATTTATTCGATCAAGTACAAAAAACTGGATAGCTGAAGATTATTTGTCCATACCAGTATAATACATTCTTCGTATAGTAATGTCTTGGTGTTGGTGTGACATAAATCCTCAAAAACATTAGTGTGGTAAAACAGAAAACGCGATAACGCGAAAATCGCCTTGTGAACTTGAAGAATGTGAACAACAAGAATAAAAATTCTGCTTCTGCCGGTAGCAAAGCTGTAGCAAAGCAAAAGTCAAATAAATCCTCAAAAATCACTGCACAGAAGCCGAAAATGCTGAAGTCATAGAAATCAACAGCGGCTTCGGCAAAAAAACTATCATCATTACACATCACGCACAACACGGGAGATTTTGTTGTTTTCAGCAAATCAAATCCAGTTCTTTTCAGACCTCCAAATTGCTTTGAATACTGCGATCAAATACATTCTTTTTTTGTGATTTCCGCGATCAAGTGCGACCAATGAAAGATTGCGTCCTTCGAGAATTTATTAGGGGTACAATAAATCGACGCTCGCACAAACGATCTTCACTCAACAATTTCTCAAACTGGAAGTGGATGTTGTGAGGAAGGATAGAGCGAGCGCAACATTTATGTAGACTGATTGGGAGCGACAGTATTTTGTCTTTTGGAAATGGTATATAAATTATATCACATACAAAAAGGGGAAAACAGTTTGAGAATTGGTGCTAAGTAATGTATCATGAATAGGGCAAAAAAAGAAAGCAGCAAATTTGCACCAGTTTTGCGTGGTTGCTTCTTTTGCTAAATATTTCACGCGCATATTATTCATGACAGAAATGGAATTTCATGCAGGTACCGCTATTTATAACATAACATTTGCATGTTGATTGTTTGGTGGCTAGAGCGACCCTGAAACAGTAAACCTCTTGAATATAAAAATAGTTTTTCAGTATGATCACAGCAAAACTACATATCAAATGCTCTCAAAAACATAAACTCTTCCGCCCCGGATGCAAAAGCTTCACTCGACGCCACTGGCAGTGGGCCGAAGCTGCTGAAAGCCATGATGTTGGCTGACCATACCGGGAGTACAGTCTGATTATTCGATGAAATAAAACACTATCGAAGCTCTTATTTGACCCTGATGAAAACAAAAAAAAAGACTATAATCACTAAACAGAGGTGTGGCTTGCAACATAATGTTTCCTTGGAATTGTACTCCGCTGATAATCAAGTTACCAGTTTTGGTCGGTACGATTTGAGGAGCACAAATTGGCCCAAACAAAACAAGTAATTTGGGGCGTTTAGATGATGTTTTACATTCTACAATTATTCAATTGTTTATCTTTGAAAATATAAAGTTTTCTTTATTGTTATATAGATGCGTAGAAATATTTCCAATCATTTGATGCAAACATCTTTGCGATCTATGAAGAAATGGTCGAAATATAGGAGTTCTTTTATTAAGGGTTTTTTCATTATTTACTACAGGATCAGTGATCAGATTTTCATTTTACCTTCCATGTCTTTATATATAAAGATGGAGAGGACTGCCATACAAATGAACCACAAAGTTCTGCATAACTGTTATTTGTAAATGATTGAAAAATCTTGAACGAGAATTGTACCTGAAAATAAACTGATGTTATAATGACGAGTTTTGGTAGAAGTGACTACTAGGAATTTTATAGTAAAATATTAATATTAAGAAAGATTGGAGGGTCGATTAGAAGATCAATCAATGAACAGTTCTGCGATTGGACTCTGGAACGTGCGCTTAGTAGGAAACGTGAATGTTTGAAGGTATTAATAACAAAAAAAATAATTTTGGACGAGACGAAGTTTGCCGGGTCAACTAGTATTCCATATAAAAACGCACAAATGAACACACAAACAAAGATTCGTGTCAAGTTTGAACACTTTTCCCGAAAATGAATGACAACAACTTGCTTGATTGAAATTGTCCGATTTGAATTTTCATAATGAAAAATCGTAAGAAGAATAAGAGGAAAAAAAATATCTGTCATTCAGCTGGCTCCTCTCTCTCAGGTTGAAACCAAACAAATCCGTAGAATTGGCATCTCTGGTGTGAGAAAAAACCGGCTACGATGGGCCATTCAAAAGTGTGAGTGTATTGGTTTGGTATAAATTAGGGAGCGAAAGCGAAGCAACAATCAGCGAAGTGGAATTACTTTTATTTACATTCTTTCAGACAGTTTGAACTGTGCATGTTATACTTTTCAAAATTTGTTTTTGAAACAGCATGCAAAGGAACGACCACCACGTTCTCTACTCATATCCTGATAGAATTTCTACTGGTCAATAGTATAATTTCCCACGTCAGGTGCTTAGGACGCAAAACTACCTGTCAGAGAGACCCGTAATGAAATAATGAATGAACTGTCCACTGTCTGACAAAGTGGGCGAACCGCGAAACAAAATACAGAAACAGATTCAATTAACGGTGACCGATATAAGTTTGATACAAATGATCAAAAATAAGGTCAAGGGGTATCGCAAGGCGAGCTCCAATATTGTATCGAGCCGCTTCACAGCTATAGCCGAGATGGGCTCCCATAACTCACGTCGCAATCCGCGATTTGACAGATGACTTGCAACACTAAACGGCATAACACATTCGTCGATAGTCATCGAGCAAAAGCACTCCCTTGTAATAATAAGTCACTCGTAGTAAGCGCGAAGAAAGAAAGAAGGAAAGAGAGCGAAAATACGGTATGTATTCATGCAAGTGATACTCTCTCACCATCTTTTTCTCTCGTTCACGGTTGGATTTCTCGCCATCCGCCGTCTCGGTCCACATAGTTCTGGGTATGGGGGTGAACCCAAAATTGGTACGCCGTTGGCTTGCGATATCTCGCCAAGTCCGGAGGAGGGTGCTTTCGAAATTGCAGCCGCCTCGCTGCTGTTAGATTCACACATGTGTTTCTGTGTTTTGTCTCGCTGTTTATCGCTTCTTTTCTGTTTCGTCTTTCAGATTGAGCCACCTCATGGTTCCTCCAACCCAACCTCGACGAGGGTACCCTACAAGAGAGACAAGACGGCGCGCAGCTTCAAGACACCAGCGAGTGATCGAGAAGTGCTTTTTTCGTCACTCACATCCGCAATCTTCTAGAGGTGACCGATCTTCGCTCGCTCGCGTCGACTGTAGAGCAGCCATGTTATTGAGGTTAATATTTTCAGATCTATGTATAGCGGGTCGAGCAGCGATAGATTAAATTCAATCTCTCGGAGCAGTTGCACCGGCGGCCGGTCGGACACTCGAGGTTCATATGTGGCGATGTGCTGCAATGGGCGTGGGGATGAGTGGAGAGTGCTTTCTGAATGTCTTGCTGCTGCACGGCTCGTTGATGGTGTTTCGTCATTCATGAAAACAAAACTGTGTCATGACGTAAAGTAATGAAACAACACACCGATGGTTGGTAGAAACTTCGGGGAGTGGTTGTGCTCTAGAGTTCGGTAATGAGACCACGCAGGTTTCTGAAGCGGTTGGGAAATGTTACCACTTAGCAATTGATTTGTGATTTGCTTAAAATTATGCTATCTAACATGACACCGTTTCATCGGCTTGTGATGATGACCATAGGGTGATAATTTATTTCTCGATGATGGAAAAAAAGGTTTCTGTGACCTAATTTTTGTGTTTTTATTTATTTTTTTAATCCCAGGTTTATAAATATCTACTTCAAGCACCACGACAATTTCCGTCCTTGTTTCGTTTTCAAGAATGCTGAGGCAACTCGCTTCGATGCTTCTGTTACTGTACGATAGGCTTGATTGTTTTGTATCGTTGCCAGATAATAAAACAAACAAGGGATGAAATTTTATCCACTGTCGAGTTATTTGAATTCCTTCGGAATGTTCCCACCTCATTCCTACTGTCGAATGCACTCAATTTTAAAATTGAGGGCGCAGAAAGAACAATAATACTGCCAACAGAATAAAAACACCGAAGAGATTGTTACTCAAAAAATTACATGGAAAGCAACATCAATAAATCTTACACTAAAAAAATCAGAATTATCTATCTGGTCAGCTCGGGCGATATGCCCACCATCCTGAAGGAGGGCCCCCGGTACAACGCGCTGCATGTGGCCGCTATGGAGGGCAACGCCGAGATGTGCAAACTGATCGTGCTAACCATCGACAATCCGGCCTTCATCGAGAATCTGCACGGACAGCGGACACCCTCGACGGACGAGGTCAGTGCGATTCTGCTGGATCTGTATCTCAATATGTCGGACAAGTGCCGCAGCGAAACGCCGCTCCACTTTGCGGCCAAGTTTGGCTCGGTGGGCGTCGTGGAGGTGCTGATTTCCTACCCGCAGTGTAAGGTGACCAAGAACTCGGATGGACATCTGCCGCAGGATGTCATATGCAGCCGGGCGAAGAGCAAAAATGACACACCGGAAATTCGCCGAGCCATCCGGGATCTGCTGCTGGGGCGGTTCTTTGTGCCGGTGCTACGAGCAGTGGACAACAGCACCCCGCCGCAGGTGGGCGAACCGTTCACACTGTCCCATCCACCGAATCTGGAGGCGAGGGACAAGTTCAGCGCGAAGCTCGAAATAAAGGCATACGTGTCATGCCATGTGAAATAGATAAAATTCCACACACCTTCCCCATATGTTGTTGGGTGGCTCATGGTAATATTACACGTGTGATCGAGGGCCGCGTGAGGTCCGGTAGTATCCATTCGTACATATACATATATATTTGATATCGATTCCAGACAAAAACGAGATAAATACAAAGCTGCAAAGCAATCATCCGTTAAATAGCAAAAAAAAAAAAAATGGGGATCAACATAGGGTAGGAGCCTGCCTGTTGGTCTCAAATGTTCCTATCTCACGCCTCCACGAAGATCATATGACGACATTTTTAGATCGGGCGTAAACTGGAAACACACACCTGGTCTTGGCTCCGAGAACGGGTGTCGAAAGTGGCTAAGTGAGGGGGTGCGAGCGAGTCAGAGCGCTATATCTCTCCCGGGGAAGGCCTCCCGGGTCATGGAGGCCTTGCCAACCCGCTGTCTCCCGGGCAAAGGAGATACACCCAATAAAATGGAGCTACGATCACGAAGAGAAATTAGAATGCGATCACCCGAGGAGGGTCCCCGAACTGGTGCTGGTCCTGGAACGGGCGTAAGAGCGAGCGGCCAGCGGCTGGAGGGCGATGTGCAAGAGCGGGCCACCAGCCGGGTTCAACCCGAAGAGCTACCGCCACACGGAAACAGCAGCCATCGACATCACCCAAGAAACGCTGCGCCTACGAGACGTGTTGCGACTGCCAGACGACAGTCGTCCACACTTGTGGGTACCACTAGGCGCCGGATCATGTGGACACACGAAATGAATGAATTCGTGATCCGCGCCTATTACATCTGCACTGCTTTGGAGACGGACATGAGCGGTCGCCCTCGAATACTAACAATGTTCGAGGAAGCGTATCCAGAGTTCGTCGGGAGGCTTGATCAGAACGCGATGAACGCGAGGCGTAGAGCGATAGTACGCAACAACATGCTCTCCCAAACGCAAATCGACGAGATCAAGCAGCAGGTGCAGAGAGAAATAAGCTCCAGTAACAACAGAGCAAGCGATGTGTCGAGACGAACTTCAGTACGGCTGAGCAATTCATTCGCGAGTGGGCACGCGAATCAGCACCAGTGGAGGCCACAGTACTACAACCCCCTGAGTCGGAAGACCCACAGCCAGATCAACAACTACTACGCGATCTGGTCTTCCACTACGACGAGGCGATCTCACAGTTCCGCGACACAGACCCATTGTCGCGCCCCAGGATCCCGAAGTTGCAGCATTCCCGCAGGCTGACAAGTGCAGTAAAGCTCATGAACGAGCACGTTCTTCCGCTGCACTTGGTTGATGCTGAGAACATGGAGGAGCTGCAACTGAAAGTTTACTGTGCTGCTGTGGCGACCGCCAAAAGTTTAGGATACCGTATTAGGCCAAGAGGCGGACTGCTCCAACATCTCCGTGAAAGGCGTGAGCCGCCATGGCGAAGGAGATTGGAGCAACGGATCCTAAACAAGCGCGCCGCAATTGGAAGACTGATGGCGTACAAAAGAGGCAGCAGATCGGCGAAATTATGTCGCCAAGTTGCTGTGATCGTGCGGCCTACTGAACTTCGCTAGCTGGGAGCTCACCAGCTGACGGAAAAACTCGACACACTGGTACAGCAATTGAGCGTCCTAACTAAACGGCTGAAACGTTACTCTGACTCTGCAAAGCGCCAGGAACAAAATCGGATGTTCAGAGATAACGAAAAAGCGTTCTACGACCACATTAGCGACGAGAAGCCCGACTACCGCGAAGGTTTGCCAGATATTAGCGATGTGACGAACTTCTGGGCTGGTATTTGGGAGACCCCAGTACAACATCGCGACGAGCAAATGTGGTTAAGACGGGAGGAGGAGAGTTGTGGTGAAATTGGAGAGATGCCAGCTATCATCGTCGAAGAGAACGATGTCCGCGAAGCCTCGCGGTACCTGAGGAACTGGGCAGCACCGGGCCCCGATGGTGTTCAGAACTTCTGGCACAAGAAGCTGACCGTCGCACATCAAAAGATTGCTGAGTGCTTCAACAAGGTGCTACGTGACCCACACAACCTCCCTGAATTCGCCACCCGTGGCGTCACATTCCTCCTCCCGAAAGACAGCAACACATTGAACCCATCAAAGTACAGGCCGATAACGTGCCTATCGAGTCTATACAAGATATTAAGCAGCATCATAACCGCCAAAGTTTCTGCCCACTGCGAACAACACCATATCATCGCAGAAGAGCAGAAAGGATGCAGAAAAAATACGCATGGCTGCAAAGACCAGGCCATCATCGACGCAGCCATAGTCGGCCAGGCGGTTTATAACCAACGGAACCTAAGCATGGCCTATATCGATTACAGGAAGGCTTATGACTCCAAACCTCACTCGTTTCTCGTCCGGGTATTGGAGCTCTACAAAATTGATCCCGTCGTCGTTAGGTTCCTGCAGCATGCGATGAGGCAGTGGAGCACGTCTCTGCACCTTAGTGATGGGGAAAATGTGTTGCAGTCTAGAACGCTGCAGATAAAGAGGGGGATATTCCAAGGCGACTCTTTCAGCCCGCTTTGGTTTTGTCTGGCACTGAACCCCCTCAGTAGGACGCTCAATAGAAACGGTCATTGCTATAAAATAAGGTATGGCGACGGCGCCCACGAAGAAGTGACCCATACCTTTTACATGGACGATCTCAAGGTCTACGCTGATTCACGTCAGCGTCTAGGTGTAGCTATCCGGGTTGTCGAAGAAATAAGCAGGGACATCTGTATGGAGTTCGGCCTCGACAAGTGTCGCTGTGTCCATCTGCTGAAAGGACAATTTACCGAATCCGGAGGCTACGAGGTCTATGACGGCGAGTTTATAAGAGACATGGTTCGTGGCGAATCCTATAAATACCCTGGATTCCGACAGCTCACCGGGATTCGCCACTCCGACATCAAGACGGAGCTGCGAGACAAGTTCTTGAGTCGAGTGAACTGTCAACGCGGGGAACAAGGTACGCGCGATCAACACATTCGCGGTTCCCCTGCTGACCTTCAGTTTTGGTGTAGCCAAATGGAGCAAAACTGACCTAGAGGTCCTTGAGAGGAGGATGAGGAAAGCATTCAAAGAGGCCGGAATGCACCATCCTCAATCGGCACTGGAGAGAGTTTCACTACCACGCAAAGAAGGGGAACTTGGAATCGTCGACATTTCTGCACTGTGTGTTGCCCAGGTACGACAACTGCGCGAGTACTTCGCAGAACGCGCCAACCAAAACGCGCTATACCGGGCTGTCTGCGCCGCTGACAGAGGATACAGCGCTCTGCACTTGGCGCAAGCGTAGTACCAACTAAACTGCAATCTGTAGACAGTGGAGGAGAAGATTGCAGCTTGGAAGCAGAAGGCAGTGCATGGTGCCCACCCCCATCAACTGGACCGGCCACACGTCGACAAGGCCGCATCTAATCTGTGGCTAACGCGTGGTGAACTCTCTTCAGTAGTAGAAGCCGACATGATAGCCATCCAGGACAGGATAATGCCGACGAGAAACTGCAGGCGGTACGTCTGGCATCAAGACGTTGATGACATTTGCCGGATGTGCCATCAACCAGGTGAAAACATAGAGCACATTATGGGAGGCTGTCCCGTTTTGGCCAACGCAGCCTACACCGAGCGCCACAACAACGTGGCCCGTATTGTTCATCGACAACTGGCGCTCCAATGTGCTCTGCTGGAAGACAACGTACCAAACTACCGGTACCTGCCTGCACCTGTCCTGGAAAATGACCGTTTCAAGCTGTACAGGGATCGCACTGTTCTGACCGATCTCTCGATCCACCACAACCGCCCAGATATAATGGTTTACGACAAGAGCGACCGCAAAGTCACCATCATCGATGTCGCTATTCCACTGAACCAGAATCTGGAGGAGACCCACGGTCACAAAATCTGCAAGTACCGACCATTGGCCGTGGAGCTCAAGGAACTGTGGGGGCTAAGGGAGGTCCCAAGAATTGTTCCAGTCGTTCTCTCTGGAACTGGAATTATCCCGAAGACACTTCTGGAAGCGCTAAAGGTGTTGAACATCGAGAAGGAATTGGCCGGCATCCAAAAGTCGGTCATCCTTAGCACCTGCGCGATTGTCCGACAATTCCTCGGTCAGGACTAAAACAGCACGAGCATGCAGATACGTGCATTCCGCAGAGCCTAGTCCCCCTTTGGCATTCAGAAGCCCGGGGGCAGGTGAAAATTCTGGCTAGGTTCGCCTAGTTAAGAAGTGAGATAAGTCTGCCAAAAAAAAAAAAGGGGGTCTTCGTAGCCTAATTGGTTGCGTGTCCGCTACTAAGCGAACGATCATGAGCTCATAACTCAGGGCCCCTCAACTGACCATCTTAGTGTGTTATTCTAGCTGCTATGTCCACGCAACAATCATCATGTGTCGGTAATCCCAGTCCCTTACCGCTCACACTTTCGGTCTGCTGCATCGGTAATGGGCACTATTAACAACGCAACAAAGGAAGCCTCATATCAACAGTCCCGCTGTGAACAGCTCAACTGTGAACGTTCGAACAATAGCAATATTCTTACGCCGAAAAAAGGCGACATGTGTTGTGCATCGATAGAATAGGAATTCTCTTGCGCCTAAACGGCTACTGTGTTATAGATAAAACAAATGTTTATCGATAGATAGCGATACTCTTACGCCTCAAAAATGGTAATAGTGTAATATACAACGAAAGTTATCTTAAGATGAAAAATGTACACGAATGAATTCGGCTCTGTTACAGCTGAATTGCTAAATGAGCCTAATAAAATAAACTGTTGGAAAAAAAAAATCTATTCAAATTATGTTCTATGTGCAGCAACAACCATCGCCAATCGAAAATCCAATTGTCCAGCAGACTAGACTGTTGATGCTTTCGTAAGAAATAAATCGCTTATGCATTACCTAGCGTCATTTATTAATACTTAGTTGAGATTTCTTAAGCCAAATAACACGTCTTGAATGTATTCCGAGGGGCAAGCTCTAGAATACGCGTGACCACAGTGCAAGTCGAAGGAAATATCTCTGACGAAAAATCCCCCGGCCAGAACGGGAATCGAACCCAAACACCCGGCATGATAATGTGAGATTTAGTCAGACTGTGAGTCTGACTATATCATTCGAATCAAGTGTTTATCTGAAAGAGCTATGTCTGACGAATACGGCGGATGGTTTATTGTCGTCGGTTTTCCCTACAGTACCGAATTCCAGCAAGGCATACACAGCTTTCTTTTCTATATAATATTGTGTTCTGTATAGGCTGACCAAAGAGTTCAGGAATAAAAACGCGACATATAAACTCAAAAAACAGAACAACAAATTTTTCGAAGAATTTTAGTGAGTGTATAAAACCCAGGACAATTTGCTAATGTCACTTTGTATATTTGGCAATTCCGGAATAGATTTTAATATAATGTTATGTCTCTTCTAGACTAGCCATCCATTTTTTGAAGTACTCCAACGCAATATCATAAAGATTTTCCACAGTTTTGATAAATTTAGATTCCTGTATTTCACCTGAATCAACTAGTCCTACGGAAATATGTCACGTTTTTAAGATATAGTTTTAACGGTAATAACTACTCCTGCTGCCAACGGAAGTTGATGATTTGCATATCAAACGAATCGGGAATTCTCTAAGAATTGTTTGATATGTTAAACATTATAAATTAACAAAAATTGGAACCATGGCCATTTTCCCATATATTTGTTCTGTGCATTTCTGTGCTTCTCTACCTTTGCTTTCTATACCGAGTAACGAGTGAAGTCGTGAGGTATAATTTTTTTATACCACTGCGAAAAAGGCATGCGTAAATCGGTCACCCGAAAGTCAAATGCAGCGCTCGTTCGTATGGAGACTATGTGGAGAGAGGAGAGAGGAGTGCAAATTAACCCCGCCCGTTTATAACTTATTGGGAATAAATAAACAATTCACGATTTCTAATACTCAGTCCCCTTCCAACTAGCAAGCAGTCCGTAGTCTCTCATGAAGCTGATGCCACACACAACGGTTTTGCCCGATACAAAGTTTAAGAGCAAAATCACTTCGGAGGATCGAAAGAAATCTTTTTCGAAAACAATCACTGAATGAAATGCAACAGAGCCAATAATCGCCATTTTAACATTCCATGCGCTGAAAATTTGGAGAACGTGAATATAGTACATTGGGTTCCCATGGATTGGCAGTTCTAACCGAAAGTTCGACTTGTTTGCAACCCCACTCAGGTGGAAGCGATTTACTTTATTACTGAACTGTGAATACGTACATTCAATCCCTGAGTTAATATCATGGAACTTTAAATAGAAGCGAAGCAACAATATATTTGTTTAAACTCAGCTGAAACTCTTACTCACTCCACATTTTAAGCAGTTTTTCAACTTCTATACCTTCCAATGTTGTTACTTGGAATTGAGCTTTCTGTGGCAGTCACACGGATCAAAAAACGGTACAAATTGATACAAATACGGGACAATGAAAAACGGTTGAAAATACGGCACAGTCTCATTCAAAACGATACGTTTGGTCAGCCTAGATCTGTATAATATTTTCCTGTAAGAGATCAAATCGAAGAAAGTCTCCGTGTTTTATGGCTATCAACAAATCAAGCATTTTTTCAATTATTTTCGTATGAGCGGAACCGCTGGCACCCGTCACGATGCGCACGAAGGAAACCTTTCTTCTCGTCGAGCTTATAGTTCTTTTTGCATTCGGTACGGATCTGCTTCAAGCGATGCCTCCAATTCACTCTAAATCAGCAAAGGTTTAAGACCTCCTCCATGCGGACGGAAGTCAACATTAAAATCACCGTCTTCGGAAGCAACGGAATCAATCACGGCACTTTTTTTCACTCAGAGCTGCATCTCCATTAACTTTTTCTAGCTCTCATAGCTTCATAGAATCATCAGACATTTTTATATAACTAAAGGTATATGACGTCAAGGCAAAATCGCTAAGCTATATGAAGCGATCACTACTACTAATGCGCTGCCTTGCGTAAAAATGATATTTGAGGTTCAAAGCTCTGAACGAAGTCGATGGAAACGATGCCCTTTTTCAGGACCGCTAAGAATTTACAAAACAGGCGGATTGAACAAAATAATTTTGTAGTCCTACATCAACAAAGCGGTCGTATATTAGATACCAAACTTTGGGTGATTTGCATGGTATATGTCTCCAATGTCGAAATAATCATTTTAGTTTAATCATAGAGGCGAATGAACTGAAAAGTTTAAAGCCTCTTCAATCCAACATCATCATCATCATCATTTTTCAAATCGTTGAAACCATTATTCGTAGGCTGTATTTGATGAAACTAATTCACCGTGGATATCCACAAACAAAGCTGCACATTGCAAGAAAAAAGTTGCAATAAAACGTCTCGAAAATTATGATTAATTGAAAAGTGATCGAAAATTGGACGTGTTGATCTTCGATCACGTTTTGCAGCCGTGGTCGAACACAATTATTAATAATTCAATATGACCGTGTAAAATGAATAGATGTAAGATGAATAGAATATGTAGGAAACTTACGATTCTCTCAGCACAGACCCAAGAAGCTCATAATCGGATACTATCGATGAGTTATACTACATGGGCTGAAAAGTCCCGGAATTTATGATGAAAACAATTGTTTTTGGGCAAAGCTGCCGAAGCCTCAACATAGTTTCCTTCGAGGGCAATACACTTGATATAGCGAGTTTCCAACATTTCGATTCCCTTTTTGTAGCACGAAACGTCTAAGCCTTCGAAATATGCCTCAGTGCCGCTCTGCAGACTGCCTATTTGACTCAGGAGTGTGGTGGATGCACGTTTCATCCAATCATCAACGCGCCGTTGTTTTTGGTCGACGGCCAGCAAACGGTGCACCCATCGCGCGGTAGCTTTTTCATGTCCAAAATATCGTGCAAAATGTATCCCACTAGTTCTTTTGAAATGCCTACGGCCTCAGCTAACTCGCGTGACATTACATTACGATCGTTCAAGACGAGTAGATGCACTTGTTTTACGATTTCTGAAATCGTATCCTCTTTTGGCCTTTTAGAGCGAGGTGCATCTGTGTTGCTTGTACAGCCCATTTTAAATTCACTAAACCACCGATAAACTGTTGTTCTCGAAGGAGCAGAAGTGGAATAACATTTCGTCAATCACTACATTGATTGTTCAGAAGTTTTTCCCACCAAAAACATTCTTTGATTCAAATGCGATATTCCTCTTTTTCCATTTTCACATGCAGTAACACTTAAACAACTGTAGTTTATGAACAAATTAACGAAATGTCATGAAACTTCACACATAAGCTAGTGACAGATGAACCTCTCGAAATTGATCTTGTTCTTTTTTTAGTGGCACCATCTGTTGAAAAATCCCGAGACTTTTCAGACCCTGTAGTATAAGAATACACTTCGATCAAGTAACAGATCTTCTCGGGTGTAGATTCGTGTATATGGTGTCAACAGGTTCAAGTGCTTTAATCATCAGATTCGTGGAAGTGGACATTCTGAATACAGACCTTAATCCACTACGTCACTTATATTATTGCAAAGTCAAGATTTTTGGAATTGATGTATGATGGTCACTTATCCGTGGTACTTCCTTCATGTAATGTCTACCAAACGATATTGCCTACGGGTGTGTTTACTAACCTGTAAATAGAAGAATTAGGATACTTGGTTAGAAATCGGGAATTCAAATATCAATCTGTATGAATATGATATGTCGGTGTTAGTATGGTGTGATTTGGTCAATTTCGGGAGATTCGTCGAGAACAACGGTTAGAACAAAGTAACCCCAGAAAATGCTCCCTTATGATCTCTACAAGGAGAGTTCAGCCGATAACGTTCGACTTTATGCTGGGATGTTCGGGCTTACAGCAACTAGGGAATGTTGCGACATGCAAAGAATAGTCAAGTTGTACTGAAATTATTTGTACTCACTCGTCACTTCGGATAACAGTTCACTAATCCGAATGCAGTTTCAAAAATTCATACCACCCTTGTACGGTCCAAATTCAACCTAGTAGTGTGGGGACCGCGGTAAGGCTAGAAAGGTCCAGAAAAAGTTCCTGAAGTTTGCGAGAAATCTAGGATGAAGAGGAGAACCTGCCAATATTCGAAGATCTCCACTGTTTGGTATACTTGGCTACTGTCAGCAGCAGACACAAGATCGCGGGTACCACTTTCTTTTGTAATTTACTGAGCGGACGGATGAGAAGCCCGTGTCTCTGCTTCAACACCAGCCCCGTTTCTCTTCGTCGACGTTTGCTTGTCCATCCCTGAGGTCTAGAAACTACACCCAGCACGAACCTATGACTAGAGTCTAAAAAACATCAAATTAAATCTGAAACGAGATTCAAGTTGGCACCACTTCAATGCCAGATCAATATCCATTGCTCTTGTTTCATACCTACAAACAGATCATATGATGATAAATCTTGAGCAAGAGCTCCGAATTCTTCTGATTGATGTACCTAACCCCGACCGTAGAGATGGTTAATCGGCTGTGAAAGCGAGCGAGTCAACGCTATATTTCTCCTAGGGCAGGAATCCCGAATCGCTGTAGACTTAGGGCGCGTGTGTTCATTATTTTGAATAGAAAATACCCTTTCACACAACCTTTAACTAATATGACAGCTCCAACACGGGAATATTGGACTTCGGGTTAATCGCCTACTGTCTCCTTAATCTGATCGGTTCCAGGACGGTAATCTTCTACGCAGGTCTTATGCACCACTAGGGCTGGTGATGACACTCTTTTCATCTGCAGGAGCTTTGCGACCATTGCGACTATCAGTTTGATCTATTTTGGTATACTAATGATTGCAGCACTATATACTACTAAAGTATACTAAAGATTGCTGCACTTTGCATTTTGCCCAAGAAGGTATGACTTCATTTATGAAGTTCCTAATATTTTTTGATTCGGCAGACCGTATTTAGTTAAGGTTAAGAACACAATTTCTAAGAATTCGCGTTCTTCGCTGGATCAATCTATTGGATTGATCCAGCGTATCTGGATATTTACTTGAACAGCGTCCGTGCAATAGACCAGTTATCGTACTCAGATCTGCTTTGTTGAAGATTTAAAAAGTTTGTCCTAAAATCGTAGTTGACAGGGTATGACATTAAAAACCAAACCGCTACTGAAATAATATTTTATTGTGTATTTTTCATCGGTGCACCCACCGGTTTTGACACTTTATTGTTTACGTCTATCGCAAACATAATTTTTTGTGCTCTAAAGCCGACTTCTTGTGACCAAGTGGATTGTTTTTGGAGCTGCGGAAGCTTTGGGCGTGACCTCAAGCATAACGAATCACAACGGATACAAGTGATACACGAACGGACAACCTGATCATCAGTGAAATAAAAAAAAATCGGATGATCAGCAAGATCAACAAGAAAAAACGATTGCTCTCCGCAAGGAATTACAACAACAAGATCACTGTATTCCTGGAAGCATGTCATTTGGTCGGATAGTGTTCAATAAAAAAAAAACATCTGAAAAGGTAAACAAATCGATCGTTCTGTTATTTTGTTCCGTACTAATTCGTGTTTTTTTTTATGTTCAACGCTGTTTTAACGTAATCATACAACCTCGTCGCACGCATCGTCAACCACTGCACTGGAATACTATCGAGTATCATCATCCGAGCTCCGATTTGGCATCTAATTCTGTGATTTTGTGTTGGATCTAAGTTGACCAAATCGAGACAATGGAGATAATCAACATCTGTTTCTCGTGTGCCAGTGAACTGCAGGATGTCGACGCAATTGTGTGCAATGGTTTCTGTAAATCTGCGTTCCACTTAAAGTGCGTTAATCAGACCTCTGCTACTCGTGACATCATTAATAGTTCCTCTCAGCTGTTCTGGATGTGCAAAGGGTGCACTAAAATGATGTCGATTGCTAATTTTCGGCAAACTATATCATCCACCAACACAGTAATGCAACTTGTTAATGAGGAGCATAACAAAGTGTTACATGAACTTCGGAAAGAAATTGAGCTGAACTCAGCAAAAATAAATGCAATATTAAAAAATAACCCAGAGTTCACTATACCAGCACCAAGCGTCGACATTCAGCCTGCAGGACAGGTTTCACGTAAGCGTCGTCGTTTGCAAGAAGGGGAAGATACCAGCGCTAACAATGAAACCAATGTCGTGAAATATGCGGAAGGAACGAAAGAAATAGATGCTGACGTTGTTGTGCCGATAGCTATCTCGCAACGAGAGCAAAAATTCCATTTATATCTGTCTGGTTTTTCTCCTCAAGCAACAGTGGATGAAATTTCACAACTCGTGAAAAAGAATTTGAACACTGATGAGACTGTGGACGTAGCGAAGCTGGTTCCAAAAGGTAGAAATCTTTGTGAACTCACCTTTGTTTCGTTCAAAGTCGGTATTAGTTTGTCTCTCAAGGATCTGGCCCTCCAAAGTTCTTCGTGGCAGAAAGGAATAATTTTCCGAGAATTCGACTATGACCAACCAGCAAGGAATACTTTTCGTGCACGATCCGTCTCGACCAAAGATTCATAGTGCTGAAATGATTTCATTAGGACGTGAATCTGAGCAGATCCGAAATTTCGAACCGATCATAACAAACAATCACACATCCGACATCCGAGCCCCTCGACCACTAACGATTTATTACCAAAACGTTAGAGGGCTACGGACCAAAACAAACGATCTTTTCATTGCTCTCTCTGCCTGTGACTACGACGTCGTTGTTTTTACTGAGACCTGGCTGAAAGATGATATACTTGACTCGGAACTAACTACTCGTTACACTCTCTATCGCCGTGATCGTAGTTCTGCTACCAGCCAATATAGCAGAGGTGGTGGAGTGCTGATAGGCGTCAAAACCGAGCTAAAGAGCGCTTCTACAGTCGTGGAAGGCGATGCGGTGGAACAAACCGCTGTCTGTATTGAAATGAAGGATGGAAATATCTTTGTGTGTGCCGTGTACTTACCTCCTAATACTGACCCTTCGCTTTACGAGATGCATTCAACTAGCATTCAGCAACTGACTTCGTCAGCTAAAGACCATGACAAAATAATTGTTTTAGGAGACTACAACTTGCCAAATTTATGCTGGCGGTACGACGACGATATGTATTGCTTTCTACCGATTAATGCGTCTACCGAACCCGAACTAGCTTTGACTGAATATATGCTAGCGAGCGGATTACAGCAGCAAAATCATTTTATAAATGACAACGGAAAATTGCTCGACTTGGTTTTCATAAATAACTTCGCTTGTGCAGATGTTTTCGAACCGCCAAACCCGTTAATGAAGATGGACAGGCATCATAAACCGTTCGTCGTAAAGCTGGAAGTTGAGCAGCATATACTCGACGAGGAGATTGACTGCTATGATTTCAGTAGGTGTGATCTTACTGCCTTGGATGAGGAATTTCGACAAGTTGACTGGAATCAAATACTGGAAGAAGAATCGGTTGACGAGGCGACTGCCCGTTTTTATGACGAGCTTTTTCGGATTATAAGAACCAGCGTACCAATGAGAAGAAGGAAAAGAAAATTTGACAAGAACCATCCGTGGTGGAATGCGGACCTTCGAAATCTCCGAAATCGTCTTCGCAAGTCTAGGAAACGATTTTTCAAATGTAGGAACGAGTTACGAAAAACAGAAATGCATGAAATAGAGGCGCAATACAACTCTTTGAATGCACAATGTTTTCGTGACTATATTCATCGCGTCGAAGATAGTGTGAAAGAAAACCCGAAATATTTTTGGAAATTTATAAACGACCGGAAAATGATAAAAGGAATACCACAAAACGTACGATACCAAGGAATGACCGCCAGTACGTCAAAAGAATCTGCAGATATGTTCTCGTCTTTCTTTCAAAGTGTGTCAAGTAACAACTCACCACCTTTGTCTGAAACCTACCTGAACACTATTCCGCAATATAATGTCAACGTACCCCGGATGAGTTTCTCGCCCCATGAGGTGTTGCTAAAACTACAATCCATCGATGGATCAAAAGGCCCTGGTCCTGATCAACTGCCTCCGTTCTTCGTTAAAAATTGCGCAAATTCCCTAGCCCTACCCATAAGTATTTTATTCAACCGTTCATTCAATGAGAAGAGCTTTCCTACGCTCTGGAAGTGCGCCTCAATCAAACCAATTCATAAATCTGGCTCCCTACATGATGTCGAAAATTATCGAGGGATCTCCATTCTCAACTGTCTGCCTAAGGTCTTCGAATCCATGGTGCATGATGTACTTTATCAGTCTACCAAATGCATCATTTCCAATGACCAGCATGGTTTCATGAAGAAACGTTCAACCACTACCAACTTGCTAAGCTACGTATCGACTCTTCTAGACAAAATGGAGAAGCGACAGCAAGTTGACGCTGTCTATGTGGACTTTGCCAAAGCTTTCGACAAGGTACCGCACATTTTGGTAGTTGAGAAGCTCGGACGTATGGGACTTCCAGAGTGGCTTACACAATGGATCTGTTCATACCTCACGGGCCGCATCTCCTTCGTTAAGATAGGCGATTCCTGCTCTGATCCTGTTCATATACGGTCCGGAGTTCCTCAAGGCAGCATACTCGGACCCTTGCTGTTTGTTCTCTTCATTAACGACCTCTGCACGAAGCTAAAATCTAAGAAGCTGTTGTACGCTGACGATTTAAAGTTCTACCGAGTAGTTACATCGACTCTGGATTGCTACGCACTTCAAATGGACATCGAGTCGCTATTGGAATGGTGCCGATTAAATGGAATGGAAGTCAATGCCAACAAATGCTATGTGATTTCTTTCAGCCGTTCTCGTATTCCGCTTTTTATCGACTACAAAATGGGAAACACAATTTTGAAACGTACCAGCACAGTAAAGGACCTTGGAATACTTGTCGACAGCAAATTGAGATTCACTGAACACATCGCCGCAGTAGCGGCCAAAGCGTATTCTATACTTGGATTCCTGAAGCGCACCACAAATCACTTAAAGGACGTGTATAGTTTGAAAACGTTGTACTGCTCACTTGTGCGCAGTGTATTAGAATATGGAGTGCAGGTTTGGGCTCCGTATCACGCTGTTCACATCAACCGGATCGAACGGATTCAAAAGCATTTTGTTCGATATGCTCTAAGGCGCCTAAACTGGAGGGATAGGACGATCCTGCCATCTTATGAAAGCCGATGCATGTTGATCGACCTACCGACACTATCAAGCAGACGAATACTCCTTCAACGTATGCTCATATTTGATGTTCTGACAAACCACGTCGATTGTGTTGACTTACTTGGGAAATTACGCTTCAACATTCCTCTTCGAGTGACGCGTCAAGTGGATTTTTTCCGTCGTTCAAACCATCGCACCTTATATGGGATGAATAATCCTCTGGACGTCTGCTGCAATCGCTTCAACGAAGTTTCAGATTTTTTTGACTTTGGAATGACCAAAAATTTGTTTAAAATTAGAATTAACTGATAAGTTATGTCTGTGCGTTACATTTTTATAGCGAAGATATTTTCAATACACTAATACACAAAACGACGACTAAGAGTTTGACAAAAGACCAACAATGAAACACGACGGTGGAAACGTTATGGCTTGGGGTTGTTTTTCATAGTTTGGCGATGGAATTTCGACCCAAATCAATGGGATTATGACGGCAGTGGGGTATTGTTACATATTTTCTATAGGGAATTAAACCCATGATCATCCCATAGTCCCAATTTGAGCCAAATTAGAAATCTTCGGGCTATCCTCGACATCGAGGTGAACAAAACAGACAAACAAGTCTATTTTGCAGCTCTGGATGATGATTTGGACCCACGGCATCTTCGAAACCTCGTCGAATGCATGCCAAAGCGTCTTCAATTGGTAATTGAAGTCAGTCACATTGACTACAAAATATTTGTTTCGATTCGTTTATGTTTATTTTTTGACGTAGAACTACGTCTTCCGGGAAGGGTGCCAAATAAGAAAACAGGTCACGTTTTTATGAAATAAAGTTAACGTGAATAACTATTCTCACAGTGAGCAAATTCTGATGATTTGCATACCAATCGAATCGGAAATTTTGATATACTATACATTACAATTCCCTAATTCCTAAGCAGTTTAAATTGATTTAAATTTCACACAAATACACACACATATATCTACAAGAATGGAATGAATGGAAGATATTGCGAAACACATTCACTACGCACTTGAAGAAGAGGAAGCCCTTTGTTACTTTGGTTTTTTTCGATAAAAATCAACAATGTTTTTAATGGCAGAACGATCTTCGGAGTTTTACTTTTCTGAACCATAAGAAGAAATAACGAATAGTTTGAACGAAATCTTTCTATGCGTGATACTGGTGTCAAGATGCGATATGATGAGGTCTTCAGAATTGAACATTTTAGCAATCAAGGAGTGTTACGAGAAGTGCAAAAACAGCAGTTCGATGACGCAAAGTCTAGGACGTATGGTGGATACGGCAACTATCTTCAAGGTTTTTCAAGTTCAAATTGCTAAGCTTTATTCATGTTTGTTGTTTGGTAGTAGTTATATCTTTCGTTGCTGGGCTGTACTTTATTCGGCAGGAGGAAGCCGTATGTGTCGGCAACACGTATCCAAACTATTGATCATTCGATCGTTTCGTAATATGAAAATTTTCGGAGGATATAGGATTCGGATACGCTTTCTTTGATACAAATTTATCGTTTAAACAGCCCTTTTGAAATCATAATCTTGTAAATAAACAATTGGGAGTAATTTGCATGAGGGTGAAAAAGAGACACTGCACTGTGTGCTGCTCGAGGGATGAACTATAAGTCCAAAGTGATACAGCGCAAAAGTTCCGCCGAATGAAGGGGTTGCGATGGTTGTTCCAACAATCTCAAATCATCCGCTGATACGAGCACATCTGATTCACACAGCGTACAAGCAATTCCTAATGAAAAGTGCGGTAGCGATTTGACCGAATTAATCAAACTACAAACCATTATGGCTGGCCGGTTGGCTGTTCCCATTTCCCTTTCACGCTATACAATAACGAGGGTGCCATTGCATCAAGCCTCTCTGGACTGCCCTCCGATTCTCCGGTCCTCGGCTTCCTCAAAAGATACAGAACAAGCGTCATCATCGTCGTCATAACGCTTCAGTCCGGCGCGCGGACGTTTATGCATTATATGGGACGACATCGTCCGTTCGAGCATGAATCATAAATACCCGCTCCGAATGAGCCACCACTGGGAAACGACACTGTCAACGCGTCGTCCGTCCTGTGTCGGGAATATCCCGGCCAACTTCCTCGTAATGTCACACAAACGCACACACACGCGTGGTGCGGTTGGCTGAAAATGAGATCAATTGGGCCTCCATAACTGGCCCAGTTTGCAGCGAGCGAGCGAACCAACCAACCACGTGGAACTAGGTGAACGCTTTCAGTAACGAAATTCTCAATTTCATTTAAGCTGCTACTGCTACTGCTTGCCTATGGGGCCTCACTCCACACAATCACCCCCGGAGTTGAACGCGTTACGATGGTTGCAATCCAGCGAAGAGAGTTCAGCAGTTTGTGACGGGTTTATTAACAGCATACTTATGTAGATACGGAAAGCGAACGTGGCCCTCTGCCCCCTCCCTCGGATCTACCGGAGGAGGTTTACGGGGCCGTGGCATGAACGAGGAGTGTAATCAGCGAGAATAGCTTACACGTTCGTGACCAGATTGACGACCGCGTTTAGTTTACGCGTGCCAAGTGGGTTTTCTTTCGGTTGGTACCAATAGCAGAACAGATCATGCAGCGGTAGGACGACTATCTCGCATCACTTTTATGCTCCCAAGCGGCTACAGATGAGACCCCTTTTCTAACACTAAGACGATGGTCGTAAACTACAACGTAAACAACAAGCAACATCAATCAATCAGGGCTCTCTCGTATGCAGAGATTTCCACGGGTAACAGTTATATGTATGGGATGCGGACTCGTAGACGCAGAGTGAGAGAACGAAGCGAACCATATAATGTAGAAAACTATAGCTCGACAACGATGCTCAGCTGTGCGAGGGGGGAATGGAGGAAAAAGCTGCCAGCATATAGTAGTGCTCCGAGTAGTTTTGGTGGTGATGCTGGCGGCGGGCGAAGAGAAATACTTTCCCCTCTGTGAACTCAATTTCAATCAGTTTTTCACATCACTACACACTCTTCTCTGCTGCGTGTGGGGAAGGTAATGAAGATTTGGAAATGTCTTCTTGGCCCTAACGCACCATCACTGTGGCCTGCTTTTGGAGATACACAACGGTCAACAGTGACCTATAGTGTCATGTAATTGGAATGAGGCGGTGATACGATGGAAGATATACATGGAATCGGTTTTGGGTAAGACATGTGCTTGTTGCGCTCGTATCATCACGTTGAACGCGAATTACATCAACACGGTCGTCAACTATTCCACCATGATTCAGAGTACCAGGACTGAACAAAATATTCTATGGATTTATTTTATTCTTATGCACGATTCTTAGCACCCCAGCAAACATAAAATCGTATAACTTGCATATTCTAGGTCGTTTACGAAGTGAGATCAAATCACAATCGTATATAACATCGAATAAAGTATTTATTGTGCATATCTTAATCGTATAAAATGCGAAGAACCCGATTCTATTCATCCCGACAGATTAAGTCATATTTCGGTACAACAAGCATCGGTTTTATAAAATCGAACTAATCGATATCATATATGCATGTTCGTGAGTAGCATAATCGTATAATTTAAATCAATGTTTTACTGCGAAAAATCGTATTACAAAAAATATTCAACAGTAAATCATTTTAAACGGTAAGTGAGGACATATTAGATCATATTGTGATTTGACACATCAAGATGCTGGCATCTACCACGCTAAATGAATATCACCACCAGGTGTCGACAGTGTACATACGTCTATATTGATTTAAGTTATACGTTTATGCGATTCGCAAACTGCATATGCTTGATTTGTATATATAGTATGATATCGTGATATCGTATCGGTGTTTGTTATACCGATATACGACTAAATCTATAGAGATAAATAAAATTGGGCCTTTCGCAATTTTTTTACGATTTCAGATATACACGATGTATACATTGATCTAAATCATATATATTTATGATTGGATTCCGCTTTATATACGACTCTGAATATACAAGTTATACGAATTAATGTTTACTGGGGTGTAGTACTGAACTTTACTCAACCACTTCAATATAAATTTCATGATATTTCCATTGGAACACGATAGGCATCCAGAAATGGCGTATCCGATGCATACCTTTCGTATCATATGAACAAGTTTTAACTGCTCTAGAATTATATTCCAGATAGCCATGCGAGACAGCTGCTGCTTGATAATCCAAACAACCGCATGATTATAACCAGCAAACATTAAATCGTATAAAATGGCATTATTGAAGGCGATATGCATACATCCAAGCCACATTTGGGTGATATATGATGCGTATAACTGGCATATATATGCAAAAGGGGGGAGAGGTCTCCTATACAAATGAAACACAAATTTCTGCATAACTCGAGAACTGATCCAGCAAATCGAAACAAATTTGGCAACAGATGCAGCTTGTGAAGGTTCTAGGGGAAAAGAAATGTTTTATGGTTGTATTGTTGTATTGCCCTCCTCCCTCCTCTCTAATGGAACTAATCAAGCAAATGGAACCAAATTCGGTGTGTGGAAGTTTTAGGAGGCAAGAAATTGTGATTCGACAGTCCTCCTCTCTCTCTCTCTAAGGAAACTTTTGGAAAACTCTGAAGAAAAGGGAAAATTCGGAAAATTGAATTCTCATATGTTCTACAACAACATCGTGATAAGCGTTATTAGTTCATTCGAGGTTTGCGCTGACGGAATTGATCTTTGTTCGAAAATGGAAATGAAAATTCAGGTGAAACATCGCACTCCTATATCTTATAACTATATAAATAAAAACGGATCGCCAAATGTGTTAGTAAACGCAAGACTCGAGGAAGGAATCGTCCGATTTGAACTGTGTACATGTATTCCATGTAACATGAAACCGGCTATTTACAAGTAATTCAAAAATCTTGAACTAGAATTGTGTCTGAAAATAATTTGATATAATGATGACAATTTTGGTAGAAGTACTAAGTACTAAGAATTCCTAATATGATATAATATGGTCTCAATTACGATCTAATACGATTCACTATTGAACTATCAAACATTCATCAAACTAACAAACTGCGCCAGCATGATATGCATATATGATTTCGTATAGATCGATTTTGCGATAGTGTATATCATAAAACCAAGCATCAGATTTTGATGCTCATTACACCGAATTTAGAACTTAATCTGTAGTGATAAATAAATTCGAGATTTTCGCATTTTATACGATTCATATGTACACAATGATTCCTTTAATTTTGATTCGATGCCTTTTTATATGCGACTTAGAATGTGTCAAGTCATGCGATTTAATGTTTGACGATCTAACGATTTGTGGAGGAGATCGGCGTAGTGGTAACATCCATACCTCTCACGCAGAGATCACGAGTTCAATTCTCACTCCCGACATTCTTCCAAAAATGGAAGTAAGAGTGACGAACCAGCCGAAATGTGTTGAAAATCACTATAATAGAGAGAAAAAAAAAACAAAAAAGATCTAACGATTTTCCACAGCATGTAATACAATTTTGCGCAGTACTACATTAATTTTAATTTAAATCAATCAATCAAAATTTCAAGATAACATCGAAAAAAAACGATTTTCCGAATTTCCTTTACTCCAACCTTGGAAGATTTTCGAGAATCAATCTTAACTTTGAGTGCTTTGAGGCACCCCTCAATCATATCCGATTGAGCTGAAATTTTGCACAGGTTATTTTTTTGAGCCAATAAACAAATTGGACATGGTCGGTTTTTGAAATTCAATGATGACATTTTTTTCATGCATCCATTGCCACCCTAATATGCATACAGGTAAACTTCGATATAACGTACATTTCACTTTCAAAATTGTACGTTGTATCGAATTGTACGTTATATCGAAGCATAATAAAGTACTCACAAACGTAGTCTATAATACATTATTGTGTTGCTGTTTTAGTAAAGTTAATGAATAACTTCAATCAGAAGACGAAGCCAGCCTTTCTCATGATGTTTACCTTCGTACTGTTGATTACAACTTGATTCATTTAGAATCCGGAATTACAAAACAGCTGTATTTCGTGATTGATTGAAGGCACAACATTTTTTTAGCATCACAATACAGATAATTCAATGTTCGATCAGAAAAAGAATACTGAAAATTTTTTTCCTTTACACTTTGGAAATGTGTACGTTATATCGAGGTAAAATGTACGTTATATCGAGTGACGTTATATCGAGGGTACGTTATAACGAGGGTACGTTATATCGAAGTTTCCCTGTATATGATTACGATTCTGTGTATCATAACACCGATGCTTGTTATACCGAATCTCATGATAAATAAAGTCGGATTTTCACATTTTTTACGGTTTTAGTTATACACGATGCATATTTTGATCGACTTTATATACGATTGTGATTCGATCCCACTTTATATACGACTCAGAGTGTGCGAATATGTGGTTCCATGTGTGCTGAACAAAACAAAAACAATTGTGTGCTGAACAAACAAAAATAAAACAATCTGGCATCACTGACTTGATCTCCTCACAACATTCCATTCACAGTTTGTTACTGAAATCATTCAAATTATTCGCTACGATTCTTCGTTCCCGGCTATCCAGAATCCTACTGGACAAAATAAATAAAATAAATAAATAAAATGCAGAATCAGAACCAGAAAACTGCGCCAAGAACCTGATTCGCTTGTTATTCATCTCATGCAGACGACATAAACTGTCGAGAATATATGTGCCGGAGTCATTCTGCAGCTCCTCAGAGCCCGAGAGAGAGAGGGATTTCCCTATGCATGTGGTTCCAAAAACGATTCGCCAAACTTGCCCGACAATAGCAGGTAGCGACATCCACAGAATAGAAATGAGTTTACATTGGAACAACCGAACGAAGACACAAGGATCGACCTATTCTGCTGCGCTCTATCCGGCCGTGCCTGGCGCGAATTGGTTCTTGCAATCTCTTGATGTGAATGGTCCCGAATGACCCTTCGAAGGACTCTGTGTGCTCGCGCTGGCAGCTTCAAACGTAGCAGACATCATTTTAACACTTGAGAGTTTGCTTTTTCCCAACTTTTCCCTCTACCCTTGAGCTGGATTTTAGCCTCGGAACTAAGCAGCGGAGCACGGGGCACGTTTGCACGCTGAAATCATCACCGAGATAAGGGGTGCCACAGCAACGCTGCAATGGTGGTCATTCCGATTTGGATTTCTCCTCCAAGGCAAGCGACGACGAGACCACTTTCACGCATCTTGTGCGATTGGAAATAGATTTCTTTTTCCTTGTGTACTTTTTCTTGACACTTCGGATCTGTCGGTGGCTGGCTTTTCTAATCGTGCCCCGTTGTCGCTTTTTCATCAAAGCGGAATGGAATTTGGAACGGATTATTTTGCTTTTGCCAATGACAATGGAAAAATTAGACGTCCAAAGCTCGATTCTATCGAAGCTATTTGAGGAGAGAAACAACTCTGGGCACTTAACACAGATTCATGTAGAAATAGTGTTGATCTACTGTGAATCTATCAATCTTCAAATGATATCTCGTTTTTTAACACTTATGTTAGGAGGAAAAACTCTGTTGGAAAAATATTTGTCCAAATAAGACTTTCCGAACTACTGAAACATTGAAGAAACATTGGCTACCCAAACAAATGATCATACATTTAATCAAAAATGTACCGGGAATTGAATATTTTAAAATCCAGTTTGTTGTTGTTCAGTTGGCACAAATGTCCGCAAACGCGGTGTTTTGACGCTGTCTGTTATTTTGGTTTCATTACCGTGCCCAATTTTGCCATTTTTTTGTTTATGTAATGTTTCACGATTTTTTTCTAAGCACTCAAATTGTGTATTGAAAGTGGCACAGAAGGTTTACTACTGTTATGGCTTCAGCTGAATTTATCTCCAAAACCAAATTACGTTCTCAGTCGATGGGAGACAGAAAACAACTAGAAGGAAGGTGTCCAAGACACGATCGCATTGCTAACATAGGCCTACAAAAAATTGCCGACGAGAACAAACATCAAAAAAATTTAAAAATGAACTCTTTAGTACAAATATTTGGTAGTAGCACTGATAAGCACCGATGAATTTATATTTGCACTGAGCGAGGAACGTGAACAATTCGCAAAGAAATAAAATGTCAATTTGAGAAGATCGTGAAATTAACTCTCAGTATTAACACGTACTGTTGATTGCTCGCTGTCTAGAGGAACACTCAAAAACTGAACATACTGAACACCCAACATTACGTCTCCAATGCGCTCAAAAAGCACAATTCGCCTAGAAATAATTCACAAACTATACAATACATTACATTTCGTAGAACGACAACAGAAAACCCGAACAGAATCTCTTGGCGTGGTGGCAACGGCGACAGGAACCAATGGGGAACAAATTTTCACCTACAAATTTCCACCGTAGAGCACAGATCTCACCGCTGGAAACTACCTTCTTCACATCCGGCTTGAAATACGCCGCTCTTTGACGCAACCCGAGGACAACGCACGAATTCATGCAAATTTAATGATCGATCAAAAAAAATCACAACTAAGTCATTCGCGGTTAATTGGTCATCCAGCTAGCGAGCAGACAACAACGACGGGGATACTTTCCAAATGGATTTTGTCAAGACCGAGAATTTAGTTTATGATTCCAAATAGTCCTTTTCAAGACTACAGGTGAATGCACTGAGAAAGTTTTGACCATCACCATCATCAATAAGTCCGAAAATACGCCTGAATTCTCACAAGCTCTCTTCCTGTAGAAAATTATAAAAATCAATGCGCTTTCTATTACCTAGGATATTATTCTAGAATGTATCGACATTTTTGGAATAACTCCTTTGGTAACCCTGAAAGTGAAAGGGTTTACGTGGTTTTGTAGAAGCAGCAGAAGATGATTGATTCATGATTCATTCCATGATTCATGACCATGGCAAGAGGCGTACTTATGAGTGTAGTTCTGCGATCAGTTAATTTAAAATACGCGTGAGCCGGAAAACTTTATAATATATTTTATAAATCTTTCGTTTAATTTTATTTAGGCGGACCGCAAAAAAAAAAAAGGAACAGTGGTGTCCACATGACCACATTGTTAGCGTGGGACTACGGATTTAAAACGTACGAGAAACAACATTATATAAATTCTAGATTTAAACTCTTCTGTACAAGCATTTGGCAGTACTGACAAAGGCCGATGAATGCTTTGGTACACGTCTACTTTGGTACACCGTCTACCTTCTTCTGCTAATGCTCGATCGTGCTTAATCCTCCGATCCAAACGCTGCCATCTTTTCATCGCCATCCCTCTGCAAAAACACCTTGTCGTACTTAAACAAATGTCCCGTTTCATACTTTCCATCTCGAAATATTGTTAGGAATTCCAGAAGCATCAGAGCACGCTGGTCGTCCTAAGACTGTAAGGGATCTTTAGGGATTCCAATGCTATCTAGTGAAAAGAAGCTTTTAACAGTTTTATGGAGATCCTCATCATTGTTGCGTTGACAGATCTGGCAAAGAGTGGTAGTTAACGGAATGTCCAGCAGCGTCTTTTAATACGCAGCTCCCATAGACGGTCCACTCAAGATGCGTCCTGACGGTTATCGGTTCTTGTGGTTGTCCGTCTTTACACTTCAGTGGATGTTCGAGATTGAGGTTATCAAGACCTATCAATAATTTTGCCTGACTGAAACAACTTGAAATTTTCAGACTTACAATCTGTGATGACTTTTCTAAACTCTGCGTCTCTCCTGTCCATTTCAGACGTAGAGTTTTCTTTGGACCTTTCAGACCTAACTCTTCGGCCAAGCTTTGATCCTTTAACGAGAGTTCCGAACCATCATCGATGGAAGCGAAGGCTTGCATTGTTTTCGAGGGTCCATGTAGACGAACTGGGAGTATTCGGAACAAAACTTTCGATTGACCTTGGTGAATATTATTGCTGCTAAAATGCCCCTCCTGTTAGTGTAGCATCGATTGCTCCATTCGACGAATTATTGCTTTGTTGTTTCTCACTGTGAGGGTGGTGTAAATAAGTACAACCGCTTATTCCGCATGGCTTCTGTTGCCTGTTTGCACTTTAGAACGCTCTGGCACCCGGCCTTATATATGAGACAATGTGTCTCAAATCCACTGGAATAGTTGATTTCACTTTCGATGATGACATGTACGATCTTTTATTTCCCAACTCTGTTTCTGAATGTGGCCAATCCTCAGAATTTCCACTGAATTCCGGAAGATCTTTCGAACCCGCTTGTCATGCGGTTAGCTGACTCCTGTTTAGAATGCAAACAGTTTCATTGTAAACATGCGGCGCAGACGGCGGCATCGTTACATACTGACTCGGACGCATCGGTGTTGATCTTTGTCCTGGAACGAACATACGTGGGTCGATTAACGGAAGAGGGTTAACACGATGAATACCAGGAACTTCTGAAGACACTGGATGTTGTTGTGGATTTGTGGATTTCAAGTTGCCTTGTTCAAAATACGGAGCAGTATGCTCTGAACTTGCCAGTTTGCTTGGCAAATGTTCTTCCATCTACCCAGGCTCTAATCTAGAATCCGCTTGGTAATCACAACGCTTAGTATCGGCCCGTCATTCCTCGATATTCGATATTTTACTCTCTTCGTTGACACGTATCTCCGTTGGAGTGTCACTTTCGTACTCAAGAAGGACGTCGTATTTCTTCTCCGGCTACCTCTGTTCAAGCTTTTCCTCCTTTTCGGGCTTCAACAATTGCAGCTTCAATTTCCTCCTTGCCTCACCCTGTGTACTCCTTCAACACTCCTGGCCTGCTGCGACTGAGCAGGCAATGTTTGATTTTCAGTCGGTGCGGGAGGAGCCATACGTTGTTGATTACCGTTCCGAATCATATTTCGGACAGCTTCATATTTCGGACACTCTTCAATAATAACTTGAAATGCCGAGTGTAACTATAAAATTAACAGTACAATTGATTCTTTAGAATCTAAGCAATCAATTATGATGTTAATTTTGTAGTTATATTAAGCATTTCAGGTTATTATTAGAGTGTCCGAAATATGAAGCTGTCCGAAATATGATTCAGAACGGTACTCACAGTAGGACAGTCGGCGCAGCTTCAACTTACGTTTTGATTGTCCTTGCGTCACTTCTGGGACAATAGAGAAAGTCGTGGTAGGCGTAGAAAGACTCAATACAGGTTCAACAGAAGATAGAAACGGCAGAATTAGTCAATCTTGAATCTGCAATCGCACGAAATTGATTATTATCTCAAATTAACCATCTGTTTGCAATTAATCGAAAGATTTAGATTTTTTACCAGAGTACAGTTCAAAATCATACAAATAAATTCTTATGTTCGCATACACGCTCAAAAAATCACGCTTAACTAAAGTGCTTCTAGTGTACAGCGGTATTACAAAATCTCGAAAAATCATGTTCTGAGTTCAATTTTCAGGGAATAGTATTTTTATACTCATATAAACATCAAGATCGGAGCACACGTTACTCGGCGGTAGTGGTCATTTGCCAACAAATACGACCAAAGGTTAAGTTTGAAAAACAAGCCAATCAACAACTCGCGAACCTACTTCGAAGATTGTTTACCAAAACCGTTTACTGCATAGTCATCATTCTCGTAAATAGTCTAGCCGGGAGCCTGGACAAAACCAGCAACTGCATTGGGTTTAATCCTCCAGAGCTAGTTTGGCACGGCACAGGAATATTTACGAAAATATTTACATTTTTTTCCCTTCAGTTTTCAGCGGCGAAACCGGTGTTGGCGATAAGAAAACCATTATTGTTGCCGCAGACAGCAGCAATAGCATAGATTCTAAGTATTCAAATTCTGCCTTGCCAAACAAAACAAACATCCAACGACGACCTGTTTTACTTGCGCATAAGAAATCCGACACACGAACTTCGTTAGGTTCGCGGGCGGCAGTATAACTAGAAAATCGCGACGATGGCATCCGGTAACATACTTGTGAGTCCGACCTAATCCGATCTACTTTGCATGGAACCCGCTATCTGTATCGCAGATGAGTATGGTTATGTCTTTGTTTGTTTTCGAGAAAATATGTGAAACAACTCTTTTCGAAAGAATATTGGGTGAAACGAAGTTTAAAAAACAACTCCCTTTCAAGCGTCAGATGAAAAATATCTGACATCATTTCTGTCAGACGTCATTCAATGTGGTTGTGTAACATCCGACGAAATCATTGCACTGATTAGAGCAGGCGGAAAACTCATCATGAAATTGAATTATCGTCTCACACGGTGGCAGAAACGGTAACCGGAGCCAAGTGTAAACATTGTCATCCGTAGTCTCGCTATAAAATGTCAATAAGCCGTCAAGGCCGATTCTACCGTCAGCACAACTTCTTCCACACTACTGGTTGCCGTTTCACGCGAATGCCAGTGAACGTAGAACTGCGGAAACCGCGAGCGCGTAGCGGTTGCTTAGCGGTATTTTATGGAAATGGAGTGGTGACGGGATATCGGTTTGGGGAGGGGGGGGGGAAAGATGGCGGAGGCGCGCCATGCCATGAGATAGTGAGCAAAAAGTTAGTACTCAAGGAGAAACGTTGAATTGCGGAAGTAGCTCAAGCTCGACGATCACCTTGAGAGAGCGCTAGATTTTTTTTCTCTGGCCCTCTTCTTACCCCCGCCGGAGAATGAAGCGCGTGTTTCTGATTATGATATTGAGTTGGAATCGGCTGGTTTCGAGTGGTGACTGAGTATATTTTGATGAGTGTTGGGAAAAATATTTGCAAAACGTTTGGCGAGATAACGAAGTTGTTAGCATACCGTGAATTATGATTAGTCTATAGATTTGTGCATGACACATCAAATCAATATACTGGATCTCTTGGTCTGTTTTGTTTGGTGGCTATCGTATGCACAACAGTTCCGATAGTCATAGCTATTTTGCTGATATTTTGATTTGAATCTTCGTACACATAAGAGTATGAAAGACACTGACATAAATGATCGTTCATTAAGCCAAATCTGAACTCACTGAATTACAATTGTGGTTGATTCTTGTCCCACTATTCTATCGGAATCGTGGTGAAACTGTTTTGCGAGTTGCAAATGATGAATAACCATTCCAACTCAAGACTAAAGACTCAAGGTAGCTTGTACTGTACACCTAAAATTAACTTCAAGCACATCTTTTGACATCCTGATTTATAACATTGAGCGAGCTTAAAAATAACAAAAAATGTGCTACCCTCTCATACTGGTACAGCACTTACTCAAGCGAGAGGAGAGTTTGAGTATATGTATGTCATAGCAATATAAGAGCAATATGAGAGAGAGAGTAACAAGCAAACACATTGCAAATAAGTACGCATTAACCCTTTTCGAACACTTTGCCACATACATTGAGAATACATTTGAAGACTCTACTGAGCATTCTTGCGCCATATTTTATGCAAGTACACCACGAGTGAGACTCGATGTTGTACGGGAAAGGATTAATCGATTTTGTATTTGAATTTGCAAACAAAATAGTACTGCGATTTCATGCACAACATACTATCGACCAAATGAACTGATTTCGCTCGTGCACTTCGTATCACGCAAAAATACTGTGTGTGACATCCGCAAATTACATTTTCTATAAATCGTTAAAAATTTTACTCAAAAATTGAATTTAAAATTCAAAATTTTTATGCCTCGAAACATGTCCCTTTCGATGTTTTTAAACATTTTTCTCAGATAACCAAAGATAACAAAGTTTGACGAAGAGTGGTGCTGTGTCAGACTTACCAAAATGAAGATATAAATTTTTGAAAATTTATTATTCTAATATTTTGCGAAATCGTTATCACTTGATAAAATAATAGGAAAAATAAAATCTACATGCGATTTTACATGGAAAACTATTTATGATCCTAGGACTTGACATATAATCAATTTTATATTGTAAAAGTAATATTTGTGAAATTTATACACGATGCCAGAACCTGATGTCGTGATGTTCAGCAACAGTATGTGTTATCTAAAGGTATAGCATCTCAAACAAATATTATAACTGTTTCATAAAACCGAAATTTTTGGGATTTTTGAAAACGATAGAAAAGGGTTTGTCTTGAAAGCTGATTTGTAACAAAATAAAATCCCTGATTCAGACAATGTAATAAATGGTAGGAACAAACGCGATGACTTAAATTCTTTATCTTCAAAGTCAAAATTAGCATTCGCATTAGCATCGAACAAGTGGCATAATATCGTGGGTGGTACGAATACAAAACTGGCAAATTGAAAGCTCGTTTCAATCCGTTACTGAACAGATAATAAATGAATATAAATTATATCTCACAAGCAGGGTTGCCAACTATAATTTTAACAACTATAATTTTAAAAATCAGGGAGAATGAAAATAAAAATCAGAATACATCAGGATAGCTCATATTGGGTTTTCCAAAAAGTTAATGTCGATTTTTGGGAAAACAAAAACGTAATTTTCAATCAAAGCATTATAATTTAATTTTATATCCATATTTCTATTTCATAATCTTTGGTCATCTTTCGAAAAGCTTAAACATTTTATCCTCCCAGAACATGTTTGCTTCTTCTTCGAAAACTGCTGCGAGCGATACATGTGAGAAACAGGTTGCTTCGTAATAGCTCATAATACAGAATGCATTCCAAATCCCACTAGAAACATAGTAGATCTTTCTTCGGACGAAGATCTGATATGTAAAAGAATTAATAAGCATGGTATAAATCCTCGCATAAGTGGAAATGCTAGTGTTTCGCCTGACCTTTTGATCGTTTATATTTTTTTCCGAAAACCTACAGCATCAATACAATCAATTGCAGATAAATCAACATTCAAATTTTCACTGAATTCATCGTCCATGCTTTGGAATGAATCTTTACTCAACAAATGAGGAAGGCATATTGTTGATTTTTTCCTAATTTTTATGATATTTAGTACGGTTATTCTATGGATTCCAAATTTTCTCTTGAGTTATTTTACACTCGGAAACGTATTCCTACATTAACAACTCTGGGGATACATCTACATACACATTATCCTCAATAAAGCAATGTTGTTCCTCAAACGTAATCTCGTTATAATTTCATAAATTCGTCACACACTTTGGTTTCATGAAATTTTCTAGCACTTTTTTGAAAAGCCACGAAACAATTGAGGGTAAAGATAAAAAAGTTAAGTTAAAAAGAACTATCATGACAGAAAACTTTAGCATGGAAACTATTACGAATAATGTAAAAATCAGGAAAAATCAGAATCAATTCAGAAAAATCAGGATAAATTGAGCGTTCATAGGGATATCAGGGAGAGCGTACTAAAAAGTCTGGGAAATCCTGAAAAATCAGAAAGGTTGGCATCTCTGCTCACAAGTGAAGGCATGCTCCCTCCAACAGTTTAGGATTGTCCCTGCAATTCGCAACAATCTCTCATAAATGTAGGAAATGTATTAATAAGAAAGGAAAACCACAGGATGTACTCAGTCGGCTTTACTGACGCGGGCAGAAAACTGTTACTTGGTGCCAATAGTATCCGCAGAGGGATTTGGGTAGTAAACTTGTATCGTCAAACGTCAAAGTCTTTAATTTGGAGTTTTTTACGTTTCATCTTATCTGCGACAGAGTCGAGTCGCTGTAAGTCTGAAGAAGAGTTCGACTTCTGGAATCTAGAACGTGGCGTGTGAAATCGGAACCGGGAATCTGAATCTGCGCCTCGAATCTATAATCCGAACCTGATATCTGAAATCTGTTTATGAGATTCAAATCTAGAATTTGAAATCTGGAATATAGAATCTGAATCTGGAAACTGAATCTTTAATCTTGAATCTGCATCTGAATCTGGAATATGGATCTGAGATCCGAATCTGGAATCTGAATCTGAATCTGAATCTGGAATCTAGAATCCAGAATCTAGAATTTGAATTTGAAATCTGGAATCTGTAATCTGGAATCTGGTGTGTGGAATCGAACTCTGGATTTTGATTCTTAAATCTGAATTTTGAATCTATAATCCGAACCTGATATCTGAAGTCAGTTTGTGAAATCTAAATGTTGAATTCTAAATCGGAATCTGATTCTGCATCTGAATCTGGAATCTGGAATCGGGAACGTGGGGTGAGCAGTCGGAATCAGGAATCCGAGTCTCGAAGCTATGATCCGAACCTGATATCTGAAATCAATTTTTGGAATGCGAATTTTGAATTGGAATCTAGAATCTGTATCTGGAATCTGAATCTGGAATCTGAACCTGGAATCTGAACCTTGAATCTTGAATTTTGAATCTTGAATCGTGAATCTTGAATCTTGAATCTTGAATCTTGAATCTTGAATCTTGAATCTTGAATCTTGAATCTTGAATCTTGAATCTTGAATCTTGAAACTTGAATCTTGAATCTGAATCTAGTTTGAATCTTAATCTGAATCAATAATCCGAGCCTAATATCTGAAAGCAGTTTTTGAAATCTAAATCTTGAATTCGAATTTCAAATCTGAATCTGAATCTGAATCTGAATCTGGATCTGAATCTGAATCTGAACTCTAGAATCTGGAATATAGGATCTGGAATTAGGAATTAGGAATTTAGAATCTATAATCTAGAATGTAGAGTCTATAATCTATAATCTAGAATCTAGAATCTAGAAACAAGAACCTAGATTTTGAACCTGAATGTGCAGTGTGAGAGTTGGAGTCATGTTTCTGCTTGTATAGCAACCGCCATAGTTTCAATGAATGGCTCAATATAGTACCTGTTTACCGATAGCTTCAACCCAGAAAGATTAAACACGAAACAGCGTCATTGTAGGCATATGTTTAAGTAGTGTAATCAATATCCTGCTTTCTTAAAATAATGCAAAGTATTAATGATTAACGAAGAAGATATTTTATTTGATACTAGCTGACCCGGCTCTCGCCCAAAATTTATGTTTCGTTACCATATCCACGGTTTCTTACTAAGTGCACGTTCCTGGATCCATGCCCTTAGGGTAAGTGTGTCGAACCACCATAGAAACGTTTCGTGCCTCCTTAAACCTCCACATGCCAAATATGCCTTAATTTGCTTGATTAGTTCTTGATTTATGCAGAAATTTGTGTTTCATTTGTATGGGATCCCCCCTTATAAGAGGGGGAAGGAGTGTCGAACTACCATAGAAACGTTTATCGATCCTTAAAACCTCTATATGCTAAGTTTGATTTCATTTGTTTGATTAATTCTTGAGTTGTTCAGCAACCTCCCCCCCCCCACTCTCTTTAAAGAGGGGAAAGAAGTGGCAAACCACCATAAAAACATTTATATCAGCCTCCACATGCCAAATTTGTTCCGTTTGCTTGATTAGTTCTAAAATTATGCAGAAATGTATGCTTCATTTGTATGGAAGTAATCCCCATCCCCTCAGAGAGAGGGGAGGAGTGTCTTACCACCATAGAAACATTTATTGCACTCTAAAACCTCCATACGACTAATTTGGTTTCATTTGCTTGAGTAATGCAGAAATTTGTGTTTTATTTGTATGGCAGTCCCCCTTTAGAGAGGGGGGAAGGTCTATCTTCTATTCACCATAGAAACGTTTCGTATCCCCTGAAACCTTCGCATGCCAAATTTGGTTTCATTTGCTTGACTAATTCTCGAGCTATGCAGAAATTTGTGTGTCATTTGTATGTAGCCCCCCTTTAGAGAGGAGGGTGGAATGTCTTACCACCATAGAAACATTTATTGCACCCAAAAACCTCTACATGACTAATTTGGTTTCATTTTCTTGATTAATTCTCGAGTAATGCAGAAATTTGAGTTTCATTTGTATGGAAGCACCACCGCCACCCGCCCCCTTACAGAGGAGGGGTGGAGTGTCTTACCACCATAGAAACATTTATTGCACTCTAAAACCTCCATACGACTAATTTGGTTTCATTTGCTTGAGTAATGCAGAAATTTGTGTTTTATTTGTTTGGCAGTCCCCCTTTAGAGAGGGGCGAAGGTCTGGAACTATCATAAGAACCTTCTCCGGCCCCAAAAACCCCTACATACTAAATTTCATGTCGATCGGTTCAGTAGTTTCCGCGTCTATAAGAATCATACAGACAGACAGACAGAGATCCATTTTTATATATAGTTTGGGATTTTGAATTAGTTCTGGCTATTTTCCGTGAAATCAATTCTTTAAAAAAATTGTAGTAATCATATCATAAATATGCTGAAATATGTATTGCTGAAATATGATCATGATTAAAAACAAACTATAAGGGATCGTTACAAATATGTTAGCCGCAAAGTTGGCATCACGAAATTAATAATTTTTTGTTTTTTTTCCTTGCACTTCAGTCAGAGTCATTTACGATTGAATAATTTTAGTCTTTCATGGTGAAATAAAACCACAATATTCTCTACGTAACATCGATTCTGTGGTTCCGCTCTTTTATGCCGTCGTTTCATTTCAATTCGGAACGCAAAAGCTTTCATTGACGATTGCAACTGCTCGAATGAGTTATATTCATTATCATCGTCAAAGGGTCTCATTTCGCATGCAAAGATACGTTCGCAGCTATTCAAATGACAGTTTCATTCGTTCCATTTCACCAAAACCGATTGTCCCGGGCGGTCTTCTAAAAAAAAGTTTCAATAAACGAGGTATAGGAGGACATAACAGTCACGCTTACCACATTACCGCCGGCAACTCTTTACTGATGTTGGCCTCCTGCAAACCTTTTGCCTAGTCGTTTTCATGTTTTTTTTTCAGGTGAGTACGTTTCAAATACAGCAACGAAACTTTAATTTGTAAACTAACTCATCACCATTCATGTTTGTGAGAAATAACCGTTGAACTTCTTGTGGCCCACGATTAAATTTTACCATTTCACTCGATTGTTTGGGCACGGAGAGCTGTAACAGAGGGAATTGTAACTCACGATCGAACGCGCAATCAATGTGGTTACGAAGACCTCCCAAAATAACAACGTTAAAGTCTAACAAAAGTATAAGCAATTTTGTTTACAACAGTGTAGAAAACTCAGAATTCGTGTCAGAAGATCAGACGATGTTAAACGACGTGTGAGAACCAAAATACAAATTTGTGGAAAGAAAACTGATAAATTTTGTACTGTGTCATGTAGAGTAACCATGTAAAGTTCCATCATCTCACAAGTTTTATTGAACGAATTTCTGGGAAAACGCAATAAATATCATTGGTTAACCACCGTATCCACCTGACATAACTCCGGCAGATATATTCACATTTAAAATTCAAATCTCAGTCGATATAATGCATAAAAATATTCAGTATAATGTATCATTTCGGAAGGGTCATATAATGAGGGCGATAAAATAATTTTGAAAGAATAATGAATAGTTGGTGTTGTATTGACCAATTCCCGGTACATTTTTGAGAGTATGTAAATTGAATATTTCATGCTAGCTTTGTTATGAGATCAAACTTATGCAAAGTTACAACATAAAATTCAACGAACCCAAAAGAAAAAAAAGATTATGAATTAATACGCAATTTTTCTCATGAATGGTTTATTGAATAAAATGGAATGGAATGGAACGGTATTATGTCGAATCTTCAAGCATGATAATGTATTTCACAGCATCTTTTTCCTCAGTATCATATTTGAATGATCATGGTCAGACTCCATTTATTGTTAACCTTGATGATAGAACTATTTTGAGTATACTTTTGTGACCGGTTAATATCAACTGTTCAAAGTTCAAATTCACGAGATTATCCGCCTTCAATACCCAAAGAACAACACAAACTCTCTCGGCACAACGAATGTGTCTACCATGCAAATTTATGCAAATATGATCAGGTGAATTATTCCGACAGGTTAAACAGTTGTTCTGTTAACCCATAGCGTGTGCAAATCATTAACGAAAATTACGAGATGATTTTTTTTGCAGTGCAGTTTTAAACACGGAAATAGTTAAAACTGTGTTTCGCGCGTCTGTGCACACTAAACGCTCGACGAGTTCCGCCGAAGTTTTTTTTTCGGGTAATCATTATCATCTGAACGGGTTTGCCAGACGACCATCAGTTTGACCGTCAGAGCGCATTTCCGTTATCTAACATTCGGTGGCACAGTCACAATCTCTCGTACAGTTAGATTGACAGCTATGACTCAATGACGCTGAATTTAAAAGTGGCAACTCTGTCTGCGATTCGATTTGAAACTGGAATTATAGCTATAAAACAGAATGCCCGCGTGGACTCGAAACCGAACAAAAAACAACCAAAATAAGTAAGCCAAATTTAAACAGAATTGTTTTCGATTTTGTGCAACCCCAGCTGCAGTATGAAAATATTTGCGCATATACGAGTACTTCGAAAACAATGGCTACCACTCGACGCGATCGTGCGCACAAATCGAATCGGCATATCAGCGGAAAAAATGAAACCGTACAAATTTTGTGAAAAAATAAGTCCACGGTCACCAGTTTGTTCTATTTATCGCCCGATTTGGCGATAGTTCCAGAGATTGTTGGCAGCTACTGCTGGCCAACCCCTCAAATTTAGATCGCAACCGATCGCATTGTTATCATGGGACATGACGGATAAGTGTTTGCGCGGTGTACGGTTCAATCGAGTCTAACACGTGAGGCTGATATTGTTGTGCATCAAGTTTCAAGGACAGTACAACACGTGGATTGGCCGACACGAATTAAGTGCTCACGTGGTCGGAGATACGTCGGCAGGCACGTTTGCGAGACAGGTGTGTTTTGAGATGAAAACAAACTGGCTAAGGCGCAACAATTCGCAGGAATACACTTGTTTCACGTTCTTGTTTTAGGATTGAAACACTATCATCAGCATGCTTTTTTAGTATTTAGTGCGCGTGTAACGGAATTCTCAATAGCAATAAAACTCAAACTCTTTCATTGGATATCCCTGGGTTATGTAATTCTATAATTTGCCTTTGAGGAATTTAAAAAACCACGATATTCGAGTAAAATAATAAGGAACGTTAAGAATAGAGAAGACTACTTATTTATATATGCGGAAATTTTAATATCATCTCATCAAAACTATTGTAATGTCATAAGTTGACAAACAACGAGAAATAGCTTGATTGCTGACGACTTTTAAAATGTTTAAATTTTCATTAAAAAATACCATCTGATATTATAATGATGAGTTTTGTTAGAAATACTAGGAATTTTATAGTAAAAGGTAAATTCAACGGGGTCGATTAAATAATCAATCAATGAACAGTTCAGCGATTGCACCCATGAACTTGCTCATAGTAAGAAAACACAAATTTTGGGCGGGACGAAGTTCGCCGGGTCAGCTAGTCTATATATATGAAAATAGAATTCTGTCTGTCTGTCTGTCTGTCTGTCTGTCTGTCTGTCTGTCTGTCTCATTCTTATGGACTCGGAAACTACTGAACCGATCAACATGAAAATTGGTATGTAGGGGTTTTTGGGCCCGGGGAAGGTTTTCGTGATAGTTTTGAGACCCCTCCCCCCTCTCTAAGGGGATGGGCTGCCATACAAATGAAACACAAATTTCTGCATTACTCGAGAATTATTCAATCAAATGGAACCAATAAATTTTTCTAAGGTGGTTAGACTCTCCACCCCCTTCTCTAAGGGGGGGCTGCCATACAAATGAAACACAAATTTCTGCATTACTCGCGAATTAATCAAGAAAATGAAACCAAATTTGGCATGTGGAGATTTCAGGGTGCAATAAATATTTCTATGATGGTTAGACTCCCCACCCCCTCTCTAAGCTGCCATACAAATGAAACACAAATTTTGGAATTACTCGAGAATTAATCAAGCAAATGAAACCAAATTTTGAATGTGAAGGTTTTAGGGTGCAGTAAACGTTTCTATGATGGTTAGACTCTCCATCTCCTCTCTAAGAGGGGTCTGCCATACAAATGAAACACAAATTTCTGCATTACCCGAGAATTATTCAAGCAAATGAAATCAAATTAGGCATATTAAGTTTTAGGGTGCAATAAATGTTTCTATGGTAGTAAGACTTTCCACCCCTCTCTCTAAGGGGGGGCTGCCATACAAATGAAACACAAATTTCTGCACTACGCGAATTAATCAAGCAAATGAAACCAAATTTTGCATGTGATGATTTTAGGGTGCAATAAATGTTTCTATGATGATTAGACTCTCCACCCCCTCTCTAAGGGGGGCTGCCATACAAATGAAACACAAATTTCGGAATTACTCGAGAATTAATCAAGCAAACGAAACCAAATGTGGAGGTTTTAGGATGCAATAAATATTTCTATGGTGGTTAGACACTCCTCCCGCTCTCTAAGGGTGGGCTGTCATACAAATGAAACACAAATTTCTGCATTACTCGAAAGCTAATCAAGCACAATTTGGGATGTGAGGGTTTTTGGGTATGAGCAATGTTTCTATAATGGTATGCCCCCTCCCTCCTCTGGAATGAAGGGGGTCCCATAAAAATATTACACATATTTCAACCAAAAATATTCCAGGAAGGAATTGTCCGATTTAGGGCTATCTTTATTCTATCACATTTTCTGTATAAAACATTTATTCCACGTAACGGAGAAACATGTTATTTACAAGTGGTTGAAAAATCTTGAACGAGAATTGTGTCTGAAAATAATCTGATATTATAATGATGAGTTTTGTTAGAAATACTAGGAATTTCATAGTAAAAAGTAAATTCAACGGAGACGAATTTAAGATCAATCAATGAACAGTTCTGCGATTGGACCCATGAACGTGCTCATAGTAAGAAAACGTGAGTGTTTGAAGGTATTGATAACAAAAAACAATTTTTTTGCGGGACGAAGTTTGCCGGGTCAGCTAGTAAATAAATAAAATCGGTTAAGAAATATTTTAAAAACTAAAATTCATTTTTTTAAATGTATTTTTTTTAAATTCTCAAAAAAATGGATAGTCCTTACAATTTCCAACAAGTCGTCCATACATCAAAAGATGTCCACTTTTACAGGGAAAGAGTATTCCCAACAAAAAATTGTTCATGTTTTCTTTGAAAAAATTACAACTAATCCTAATTTTGTTCAAAGGTAAGATAGCGATGTAGTATATTCGACAAAGTTTTAGATCTCATTAAAATATGAGCTTTTGTCGAAGACGTCAACTCTTTTAGAATTTCTGGAATATGAGGCATTTTTGTATGAAGACTCCTGAAAGAATTATGTTTTACTCGAAACATTTTTGTGTGTCAATTCCCGCGTTTGCATGTTCTTAACATGGAACAAAATTTCAGAACATGTAAATCGCGGTAATTTATACATAAAAATGTTAGTATTTAGACATTATTAGTGATTTTTCAAATATAACATGAAGATGTTGTTGTCAGAAAAAGTTTTTTCCTGTAAAGGTGCTTATCTTCCGATGTATGGGCAACTTGTTGGCAATTGTAAGGGCTATTTATATCTATTTTTTTAGAATTTAAAAAAAAACATGTTTTTGAGAAAAATGAATTTTAATTTTCAAAATATTTTTTTTTTCACAAAAATTTGTTTGATATTTTTTAATTAAAACCTAAATAATCTCCTACATTTAATTTTTTACCAACATTTTGTAGATCCAATAGTTTTTAAATTTAGATTTTTCGAAAAAAAAGTTGAAAAAACTCTAAATAAAAATTTTTTTTCCACAAAAGCTATCGGACCTACAAAATATTAGTCAAAGAATGAAATGTAGGAAATTATGTTTTCATTGAAAAATATGAAATAAATTTTTGAAAAAAAATATTTTGAAAATTTAAATTCATTTTTCTCGAATATTTTGATTTTAAACAAAACTAGGATTAGTTATGTTATCAAAGAAAATATGAAAAAGTTGTTGTTATAAAAACTTTTCTCAGTAAAAGTGCCCATCTTCTAATGTATGGACGAGTTGTTGGAAATTGCAAGGGCTATTAGTATATTTTTTGAGAATTAAAAAAAATGCTTTTTGAGAAAAATGAATTTTAATTTTTTAAATAATTTTTTTCAGCGATTTTTTTATTTAAATTTAAATATTTGAAATTTTTAAATTAAAATTAGAATAATTTTCTACATTAAATTTTTTGACTATAATTTTATAGCTATTATAACTTTTGAGTTATAAACTTTTATGAAAAATCAAGAAAAACTTTTTGGCCCTTTTCAAAAAATAGTCTAGTTTTATTAAATATTTCAAGTATGCAAGATTGCTTAAAAGATTCCCACCACGTTTCACTGATATTTGAGATGGTGCTGTCAACGGCCAGTTGAAATTCGTCAGCTTTAGATGTCCAGTTCATAATCAATATTCTTGGTCTATCAAAATTTTAAATATATTTAATTTATCTATATATATAAAAATTGAGTGATGTCTGTCTTTCTTTCTGTCTGTCTGTTTGAAGAAGTACAGGTCGGACTCGATTATATGTGATTCGATTATATACAATTTTGGACTCGATTATATACAGTTTAGAAAAAAATATTTTTTTTTATATTTCAAATATGACTTATTTCAAGAAGAAATGTAACCTTTCAACGTTAAGGAGTAATTTAAGTAACTATTACTTGTACAATGTTGTAAAAATAGTGATTTTTGAAGATTTTGCTTGAATTTTCACCAAGAATTGTTTATATTGATAGTGCAGCCACATTAAGAAAGACAGAAGTTGGGTGTCAAAGAACAAATTATAGGGCGTTAGAGAGCTTCAATTTAATTGATAGGAATAATCTCGTTTAATATGAATTTTTACGATGAAATTAATAATAGCACATTAATAATTATTAATTTTTAAGTTTTTCATTTCCAAAATGTTATTAAAATCAACTAATTTAGATGTTACACTACTATATCCTGTACTAAATTTTCTCATCTTTCAAATGAAGGCAACAGAATTGTATTCCGTAGCGTACTTTGTAATGTAGAGCCAGTTTGAGGCAACAAAGTCCGAAACAAAAAAAAAGTTCAATAACTCTGTCATTGTTGAAATTTGAACATATGCGTAGAAGGATTTTTTTAATCAAATTTGATCGTCTATAACTTTCTGAGATAATTTGGATAAATTTATTTTTTTCATGTGAGAAAGGTGTTTTCTGACTTTAAGGCGATGAATCAAACATCAAATTCCTTTTTCATATTCAAAAAACGAAAAATACATGCAAGAAAAAAAGAATTAAACAAAAAAACTTTTTTGACTCGATTATATACAGGATTCGATTATATACAGTGAAAAGAAATCAAAAACCGTATATAATCGAGTCCGCGCTGTACTAGGAATTTTATAGTAAAAGTTAATTTTAAAGGGTAGATTAGAAGATCAATCAATGAATAATTCTGCGATTGGACCCATGGACAGCGCTTAGTAAGAAAATGTGGATGTGATAACGAAAAATAAATTTTGGGCGGGACGAAGTTTGCCGGGTCAGCTAGTTTATTTAATAAATTTAATTTTCATTATTCCCCCATATTTAATTTATTATTAGTTTTTTTCTTATTTAGACTTCAAATAATTATTTTCATATTCTTTCGATTCATTCATGTCATGTCATTTTCTACCCAACCCAAAATTTTTGGCTTATTTATCAATTTATCTTTTATATGAGATCAATTCCAAATGAAACCGACAAAAGACAAAACATGAGTATTTTCAATTCGAATTTGTATTTTATTCCGTTTGGGTTGGAGGAAATATGAGTTTTCCACAGCAATTGGGAATTTTTTGACCCAAGTGTAACTTTTGAAAAGGGCGTATCGATTTTAGTAAGAGAAATCTTTGATAGTTTATATCTCAAAAACTCTGCGTCGTACCGAAATAGTTTCTTAGAAAGAGTTATAGAGTATTGATGTTAAAACGTGAAAAAAAGAATACAGTGAGAAAAAAAATAGTAGTAAAGAGGGGGACACATTCGGACACTTTTTTTCCTCGATTTTTAAATTTTTTTGTAAACTTAAAAAAAATCCTGAATTCATCCTGGTTGTCATTTGGACATCAATGTATCATATGAGCATGCTAGAAGTGCGCGTTGATGCGATTACGAATGGTTTATTCGAATTTAGTTTGTTTATTTGAATTTTTGAAAATTGCCTTTTTGTCCGAATGTGCCCCATGGGCAGTTCCAACATTTTCCGGGGACAAAGTTGCCAAAGTAAAATTTATCTGTGCTGTAGACGCAATGTTTTGCAGCATTGTTGTATCACCCGATGAGTCAGTTGCTACCTCCGCTCCAGTAGGTGAAATCATTTGAGCATTCAAAATCCTTGTCCGAAAAACCCTTTCTTGAGAATGGATAGCAACCTGTCATTTTGTATCCAGCTAGGATATTACTCAGATTGAAACATGCATTATAAGGCGATGCAACTATACCAGAAAGGTCGTGTATAGAAATAGTTTTTTCAGGATGGTTGAGTAGCCAATCGTCCTGGGAAACTGAGAGCTTTTGCTTGAAAGGACCCATAACTGAAACATCCAGCGATTGTAAGCGATTTGTGACATAAGGTGGAAAAGATACATGAATTGTGCAATTTTCTCGGCAATATTTAATTGTTTTTCAAAGTGCAATGACTTAATGATTGATTTTTTTTCCCAAAATACATTTTTTATTAAGGCACATGTGGCGTTAGCCTGACGGGGCCGGGAGTCCAATATTTTGACAATTTGTGTCTTACAACTATGTTAGTAATATGTAACCGATTACTCGCGGTTGGCTCGAGGTTAGTATTACAAGTGTTCTCATAATTAGTATGTTGCAGTCTTCGATGCTCTATACGTGTGCCCGACACGGGCTACTTCCTATTGGGACGCAGCTGATCATTAATCAGCAACGCTCCCTAGTCTGTACCCCATATCTAGCGTGGTGCGTCTTTCTCGACTCGAGGAATCCAGGATAGAATGGTCACCAGCCGGCGCAATCATCAGTTCGTGTAGAGTTGTCATGAGCGGTACAATCTTTGGCTCTTGTTGAATGATCAGTGGACTGCACAACCTTTGGCCCGTGCATCTGTAAAGAGTGTGTGTATGTATTGCCGCGACTAAGTAAAAGTTTATCGATCGGATAGGAGGGATATGAAACGGGGACACAACGAAGGAAACATCATTAAACGTTGACATCGGCGTTTCTGAGGAACAGGTATAGATGAAGCAAAAGATCAGGATCCCGGCTACCTAAGATATCCCGGACGGGGATATCCGATTGTCTGCCTTTTGCTCTCAGTGCTCTAGAGAGCTGAGAGCGAGCAGCATGGAACCGGATACACGACCAGACAACATGCTCGATGTCGTGGTAGCCATCGCCACAATCACAAAGATTGTTTGCTGCGAGCCCAATGCGATAGAGATGCGCGTTTAGGTTGTAGTGATTGGACATAAGCCGAGATATCACGCGAATGAAATCACGACCTACATTCAATCCCTTGAACCATGCACTCGTCGAGACCTTAGGGATAATCGTGTGTAACCAACGACCGAACTCATCTTCACTCCACATGCGCTGCCAACTAACGAGTGTGTCCTGACGAGGAATGTGAAAAAATTCATTATAGGCAATTTGCCTTTCAAAAAGTGTGCCTGCTGAAGCGCCCACCTTAGCTAGCGAGTCCGCTTTCTCATTCCCCGGAATCGAGCAATGAGAGGGAACCCATGCTAAGGTAATCTTGAATAATTTTTCGACCAAAACACTCAATAGATGTTTTATTCTTGTTAGGAAATAAGATGAGCGTTTATCAACTTTCATTGAGCCTGAGACGAACCAGCCCAGGAGGCTGAAAGTCTCAAAAATAAAGAAAAAAAAAAAAAAAAAAAAAAACTTTCATTGAGCGGATTGCCTCTATTGAGCTGAGACTGTCTGAAAAAATAAAATAATGGTCGATGGGCAGTGTTTCAATGATCCCTATGATCCCAATGATTGATTTTTGATTTTTTGAAATTGATTCCAAATGTTCCAGAACATTGAAAAACAGTTTTCCCGTTATGCAACCGTTAGTTGGGAAATTAACAATGACAACGGACCCAGTTGGACCACCTGTGAGCTAGAATCATGAAAACGTTCTAATCGAAACTAATTCGATAGCTCTTTCCATCTCATCTTCGTTGATGCTGGTTCTGTCGGTTTTCTTTTTTGTAGTTTCGAACCATCATTAGGTCTGAGAATCAGACTAAATTGATGTTTGTTAGTAAACAACAATCAGATGCAAATTTTATGAGGTATTAAACAGTGTCCGAATGTGCCCCGTGGACGATGTACGAATGTGCCCTACCACCATCCGAAGACAAATCATAAGTTTATCTAATAAAAAGACCTTCATTTACCTGTTGTGTGCACGTTTTATTCATTTCATATTGGTTACTAACTGAGGTGGTGTACTTAAATTTCTAAATCGTTCACAAAGGAATTAGGGAAATACTTACAACTTCAAGCTCAAAAGTTTCGAAACGTGTATGAAAAAGGGCACTGTGTTGTTTTCGTAAGTAATAAACGACCAGGAGATGCCAAACCATCTGACAGCTGTTGGTGGAAGTGCTGTTAACTTACTTATATTTTTAATTTGGTTGAAAATTGTACCACTTAATTTTTACAAGCGTTGTCCGAAACTGCCCCCCTTTCTCCTACTCTTTTTAATTAAAAAAAATTATTTGCAATATCTAAAGTATGCATTTTTTCATTTTTATTTTATTTTTTCATATAAAATAGAAGTAATGTAGAAAATTTTAATAATGAGTCCAAGATGGTAAAACTATTAATGTATGTTAACAAATTATGAATCCTGATGTGATTTAAACTAGAAAAGTTCTTTATCAATCTTCTTCTAAATGCAGCTATTCTCGAGATATTTGAAAAAAAAAAACATTTCTTAGTAATTGTCTTTTTTAATTTAAATTTTTTTTAATTCATATATGTATTTTTTTATGGAAGTCATGTAGAAAATTTTAAAAATGAGTCCAAGATGAGTCGAATTTTTGTATGTTAACAATCATTTTTAGCCACATATTACGAATTCTGATGTGATTTAAAACAAAAAAGCTCTCCATCAATCTCCTTCCAAATGCAGCTATTCCCGAGATTTAAAAAAAAATATTTCTAATTTATTGACTTTTTTATAGTAAATAGGCTCTTTTAATATATTTGTCGTACGAGGTACGTATCCCCCGCGTAAAAAAAACCTGGGTGTACTGAATATGATTAAATTTGCTAAAATAAAACGATAACAATTAAAAATGGAAAATGAGCAATTACATGCAGATTCGACAGAAAAGGTCTCGATACTGCATTAAACTTCTCCGGTTTTCAAGCTTCTTGCTTATTCGAAATGTGGCCACCGACAAAGTTGCTAGAAAACTAATGGGCAACACAGTAGAATAAAGTGCTTCAATGCCGACAAAACATTAGCGTTCTCGCATCCCGAGATTTGTTTTATTCAATCTACCCGACCAGTGGCAATAATATCTATTGTTGGAAAGGTGGTGGAAATATATTCGCCAGACGAAATATAAAAAATAGCACCCCAACAATGTATTTTGCATTCAATGCTAAAAATCAAGACGGTGAAGAATAAAATATGGACCGGCTATGCACATGTGTATGTGGTTCCGAAGCCCCATCGCACAATAATACATCCAATTTGGGCAGCAGCCCATCCACCACCATTCGGGGGAACGAGCTTTCGATCTTCTGGCTGGTTGGACACGAAGAACCACTTTCGGGATGATGGTCGATTGCCCAAGTTTCCGTTATACCCCGACGACGACGAGTTCAAGATGCAGTGCTCCTCCTCAGCGCATCTCCCGCGACAGTCGCGACTCCACCTATTCCATATTTATAAGTTTGTCCTCAAAACGACCGTCTGGGCGCGTTTTTTTCTGCTCTCTTTTTTTCCTCTCCACCATTGGGATTCGGATGGACCTCGCTTACCTCCTCCTCCTTGTTGTTTTTGTTGTTGTTGTTGCTGTTAATCGTCGTCTTCTGCAGCTGCTCTTCTATTGGAAATATATGTACAGACAGACACACATACACTCCTGTTACCGCCGGCGAGACGGCGACCGCAGGCAATGACAATGCGTCGCACCAACAACTCATGTGAGCTGAGCATTCGCGGCGGAACCCAAAAGACGGGGAATCATCATCGAGATTTAGACTAATTATCACCCCCGTCGGCTGGCTTATGAGTTGGTAATTATATGTTTACTGCTGCTGCTACTGTCATTCGCTGTTTGCAACAATAATTTGCCCCGAAGTGTGCGTTGTGAATAGTTGTAGGATGGTGATGTGCTCAAACACGGGAGATGATCCTTTTATCGAAGCTGGGAAGTTGTAGGTGGAGTGTTGCTAGGTGAAATCATTTCATGCATGGCGGATGTTATAATTTAATTAAGGGCATCATTGTGTTTGGATGCATCATATTGTGTTTTTTTTCGTGGTTATAAAATACGCCGTTTCGTGATAAGCACGGAAATTCTTTTCTGTGCTCTCTGTAAAGTCATTGTACTGCGAAGCGATTAGAATTTATTGCTTCCAGTGTGAATGTTTTTGAGGTAGACGGTATCACAGAATGTGGTCAGTTAAAATGGTAGCCCTAAAGGTTTATATGACTGATGATGGTTAAAAAAATCTGATCTTGTAGACGATTTGTGGATGTGGCATGAAGAGCTGTGTCAACATGACCAAGACTGATTAATCAAAATTGTCATCACTACATCACTATTATTAAGATTAATTTATGTAGTTTGAATAAAAAAAGTTTCTATCAATTCACTGAATGGGCGTTGTCAATCAGTTGAAGGGTACGGCGCCAACAATGTAAAATTTGTGGCAAAAGAGATGAACCCACCAAATTTGCTGGAGCTTCGCCGTATTAAAAAAAGAGCTATCGTGAATCTCGTAAGCATCCCAACGTTATTGGAAAAGAGTTGGAGTTGAAGAAAGTTTCATATAGGGAGTGAAGTGCAAAGTGCAAGCATCCGGAATTGGACTGAAAATTTAATAAAATAAACTAATAAGTAGTCTGAAAATTGAATAAAATAAACTATAAGTATTTCCTAAAAGTTGGCGAGCAGTTTTGTGTGTGCCATTTTGATCGAATACACCCTTTACTAGACCGACGGACTGTTCGAACTAGTTTGTCGATTTTATCAACTCTTCTTGATGCAATAGCATCTTAACAAATTAAAGATACGTGTATGCGTTAGGGCAGCGGTACTCAACCTTTTTTTCAGATGGGCCACAAACACGTGGTAGTCATGGTGTCGCGGGACATTATAGTAATTCAAGAATGAAACATTTTAGCACGAATATTTGGTAGCACTGAGGACCGTTGAATGAATGCTCTCAGTGAGGGAGAGGTTTCATTGTTTGCGAATGTTTCGCAAACTTCCAGTTTCCACAGAAGAACACAGCACTCACTGCTGAAAATAGCTTTTTCACACCCGGCTTCAAATGCGTTGCACTTTGATGACATTTTAAACCCTGAAACAATGCTCGAATTCACGAAAAATTAATTGATCGATCGGAATGTCACTATTAAATCATTCACGATTTATTAGTCATCTTGCTAGTGACCATTTGGCAGCGACAGCGGCAGCATTCCAAATGGTCTTTGTCAAGGCCGAATGTTTTATTTAGTTTTCCAAATTGGCCTTTTTTAAGGCTAGAGGCGTATTAACTGGGGAAGTCTGAGAATCTGAGAAAGCCTCTATAATTCAAAACATCTTCATCATTACACCAATAAATCCGAACACGCTTCCAAATTTACAGAATCTCTCTTCCACCATAAATTCAACAATTTGTACGTGTGATTCAATTATACGCAACAATCTCCCCATATCTGTATGAAAACTCGCACCATTTTGGTTTTCATACCGTTATGTGAAGATTGGTTATATTTTTAATATTTTTCATGCTTAACTTGTGCAAACTCTGCACGTTCGTTCAACATGGTAGCAATACAGAAACTGGAACCAGCCAGGGTGAGCACGATATTTATACTACTTTCACGGCCATCCGACGACATGCATCATCTACTGAGTTCTTATGATTTCACCAAAACTTTTACATTTCTTTGTGATTTCATTTGTTGGCTTTTAAAGCTGTGAAAAATTAGGTCAATAATTAACAAACATCACTTATACACTTTTTATCTTTTGAAAGTAATTGTAATACCACTTCTCTCAACCGGCAAAGAGATGTTAACGCTCGAATCCTTGCTCCCCAAATGTTACATATCGTTTTCGAAATTTTCAGCTTGCACTCCAGTACAGATGCAAGAATGATGTGGTGCAAAAATAAAGAAACACTCTCCACCAGACGGCGTGAAAATCAACACAGTGTCTCCACCGAACATACATCACTATGTGGATACCAGTCTTTCATTTGTCCTTTCTATCGAACAAATCAGCTTTGTCTGAAATCAGTATTGAGAAAGACTGCAGTCTGCAAGTTCGAATTATAGAGGCTTTAAAACTTTAAACAATTTATTCGGCTTTAACTTTGAAAAAAAGCCTATTTGGAAAACTAAACTAAACTCTGAATCATGAATGTTGTGAAATTGCGAATAGCTTGTTTATACTCGATAAATTAAAAAACGCTGCATTTTCTATTTCTATTTCATAAAACCGTGTTCTGTTTTCTGATTTTCCACCATTACTGAAAGATATAGCCCTACGTAAGAAAATAGGTGATGATTTCATAGGTTTTCATTATTGTTACACATTAAAAATAGTTCAAAATAAAATAACACCAGATGGGCCAACCGGAAAAGCCTGCCGGGCCATATGTGGCCCGCGGGTCGCAGGTTGAGTACAGCTGCGTTAGGGTGTCCTTCAATAAATTATTACCTTCAACAGCAGTCTTTTACATAGCTTGAACATAAAACATATACACACGGGTCTCCGTAGCCACATTGGTTGCGCGTTCGCTTAGTAAGCAATCGATCGTGAGTTCAAAACTCAAGGTCCTCATTGACCATCTTTGTGTTGTTACAGAATAGCTACGTCCACGCAACAATCATCAGCGATGGAGATCGATCCACGGTCGAAATAAGATCGATTCATCCATACAACTGCTCTGCTCTGCAAGACACATCGGGCTGCTGTTCTATAAATAACTCAACAATGATCAATCAACTGTCTCCGCTATCCGGTGGTCCAACTGTGGATAATGGAAGAACAGAAAGAATACTCTTACGCCTAAATGGCTACTGTGTGAATGTACCATATGTAATGGTATAGAAGGAATACTGGCGAATGACAACTGTGTAATGTGCTAATTATACAGGGTTTTCCAACTTTAAATTCCGAAAGTAAATTGAAATAAAACACACTTAGAATTCGAATTTCGATGAAACTTTTATTTCAAATTAAAGTTTGGTTTATGCCATTATGTGTGAAATATAACATCATTCAAATGTCCACCTAGGGCTTCCTCGCACACCTTGATCCGGAACAGGTAATTTTCGATGACTTTTCGGCACATATGGGGCGGTATCTCGGTCATAACTTCACGAATGTTGTCTTTCAAATGTTCAAGAGTTTGCGGAGAGTTGGCATAGACACGGTCTTTCGCATAACCCCACAAAAAAAAGTCTAGCGGGTTCAAATCGCATGATCTGGACGGCCAATTGGCATCACCAAAACGCGAAATTATGCGTCCCTCAAATTTCGTTCGCAATATGGCCATGTTCGGTCGTGTTGTGTGGCACGTGGCGCCGTCCTGCTGAAACCACATGTCATCCGTATCCATATCTTCAATTTGTGGCACAAAAAAATCGGTTAACATGCGGCCATAGCGCTCACCATTCACAGTTACCGTCTCGCTGTCCTCAATTTCAAAGAAATACGGCCCAATGACTCCACCAGACCATAATGCGCACCAAACAGTGACTTTTGGCGGATGCAATGGCCTCTCAACAATCACGTGTGGATTTTCTGAGCCCCATATACGGAACTTTTGGGTGTTCACATAGCCACCGAGCTCGAAATGTGCCTCATCGCTGAAGAAAATTTGATGCGAAAATTCCACATTTTGCTGCTGTTGTTCGTTCACCCAATCTACGTATGCCCGACGCATTCCATGGTCACCACGCTCTAATTTTTGTACCAGTTGGACATTATATGGATGTAGGTGCAAGTCCAAATGCAAAATTCGCCACAATGATGTGTTTGACAAGCCCAATTGCTGAGCACGCCGTGGAATCGAAACATTCGGGTCATCCTCCACACTGGCAGCAACAGCAGCAATATATTCGGCCGAACGCACATTACGATGATGTACAGGTTTCACAATATCCGCTACGGATCCAGTTGAAGCTTCCAATTGATGTAGTTACAGGAGCATTGTATGGCCATCATGCCAACTTTGCGAATGCATCTCTTGATTCTACCAATCAACTGTTTGCAATTCATGGCTCTTCGGTTATTTTTGTACACCAAGAAGCTCATTCCAATGAAATATACGATTGGGCGACACTGGGGCTGATTTGTTGGGTTAATGTTTTTGGAAACAAATGGATTCGAATGGGTATTCAGGAACGATTGCCTTGCGGTGACGCACTATCCGGTAAAAACACGTATATCAGCATGATGTTTTTCTTGGAACGGGATCAAAATTTTCTTCTAACATTCGTCTTGGTACACATCTTGATTTTGGCTATCAATCAGTGAACTTGAGCCATGGCTTAGAAATAACTCCCTCGGAAATGGCAATGTACATCATCACTTTCTGTTTTATCTTATGTTTAAACTTATATTTTATGTTCGGAGATGCAATAGAGCTATCCATGAAAGAGAAGTAACTTTCATCATCCAAAACAAAACATTTTCCGGATTTTTTTTATTACCCAGTGGCATTGGCATTTCAGCGTCGAAATCTCATTCTCAGCTCAGTTTGTCAACACCGTTCGCTGGGGGGTCTCCGTAGCCACATTGGTTGCGCGTTCGCTTAGTAAGCGATCGATCGTGAGTTCAAAACTCAGGGCCTCGTTGACCATCTTTGTGTTGTTACAGAATAACTACTTCCACGCAACAATCACCAGCGATGGAGATCGATCCACGGTCGAAATAAGATCGATTCATCCATACAACTGCTCTGCTCTGTAAGACACATCGGGCTGCTGCTGTCTCCGCTGTCCGGTCTAACTGGATAATGGAAGAACAGATAGAAAACTCTTACGCCTAAATGGCTACTGTGTAGATGTACCGTATGCAATGGTATAGAAGAAATACTGGCAAATGGCAACTGTGTAATGTGCTAGTTATAGATAATGATAACCATGTGGCATGTACACGATTAAAATTCGGCTCTGTTTCAGATAAAATGCTAATGAGCCTAAAATAAATATATGGGATAAGAAAAAAAAACACCGTTCGCTTTAAGGTTCGAAAATCCTTACTGCACCACGTTCGAATCTGCTTTGTCTGCTTCGCTTTCTCCGCTGAGTTATTTTTCATCACACAAGTGTATACGGTTGGTATGGAGGCGCGCTGTTGTTTTAATGCTTAGCTTAGAACGAGCGAAGACAAAAGGGGCGCTAGAATTTAATATATGTGTGTGTATGAAATGAGGCGGGCATCATACAAGTGAGAAGCGATGTTTAGTATAGTGGAACCCCGATTATCCGCGATGCGAATTATCCGCGACAGTGAGTTCCATAGTAAATCTATAGGCCTTCCCGGAATTTGTCAGTGAGTGATAGGCTCATGCACTTTTGTTCTGATCATGACTTCCATATTATAAGGCCACTGGTGTACACGACCTTGTATATGGTTAGTTTAATAATTTCTGTATTGATAATACATAGTTTTGATGCTGAAATATCTTTTATTTGTGTTTGGAACTCATTTTCAGTGCTTTGTTATCCGCGATTTTCGTTATTCGCAGGGAGCAAGCCAAACTATTCCGCGGATAATCTACTACTGTATCTGAATGATGCGCCCTGTTCATTTTGCGCTTACTTGTTTCTGAGTTTGGTGCACTTGGTACCAAGAGAGAATACGTGTTTGTTATGAACGCGCGCTGATGATAATTAAACTCAAGCACAGCGCAGCTTATGTTTGCAGGATTACGATTTCCTAATCCGTAAATTGTTAGAATTAACGAAAATTAGAAGCATTCCCATTTCCCCATACATTGCTTTGCTTACCTACCCATGCTGTCAATAAGGAGCAGCTGGCGATGCAGCAACGAACCACAATTTAAATAAATGCGAATCAGGTGCACGTAAATCGCTTGCTCGAAAGGAAAATACAATGCTTCCTATACGGACAATGAGGAGAGAGGAAATACCGGAGAAAATATTGCAGTTTAAGTTCCAATCCCTTCCCATCCCACATCAGCAAAATGAAGTTGTTGATGGTTCGCTCTGGCTAACAGAGACTGATGAGGATCTTTATATCAAAGTTATCGTCTACGGACGATAGCTTTATACATTTTGTCAAATATATACCGGGAATTTGGATTTTTAATGAAAACGCTTTATTTATCATCCAATTTTTTATTATCGCTTCCATAATAAGAGATTACCCTCAGTTTACGCAGCGAATCCGTTTTTAAGTTTTCAATGCAGTCGAATGGATCCCACGAAGTGGTAATTTGAGTTTCGGAAATAGGAAAAAGTCACACCCAAGTCTCGTCGCCAGTAATTATGCGTTGTATGAACGTGGGATCAGGATTTGATCATTCAAGCATGTCTTCAGCCACTTGATTGCGATAAAAATTGAACTCTTTTGGCACTAGTCGTGCTGCGACTTATGTCATGTCCAAAATATGAACCAAAGTATAATGAACGATCTCGTGAAAGACATTTAATTCACGGGGTAGCTCTTTCAAATTTAAATGACGATTTCCGAGCACTATTCCTCTCATTTTGTCGATGTTTTCATCAGTTGAAGAGGTGAATGGTCGTCTTTGACGTGGCAAATCGCTCATCGCTATTCGGCCGTCTTTCGACATAGTTGAGTTACCAAATGTATTCTTCAATGGAATTGCTCTACAGCTAAAATGCTAAATGACCCTTATAAAATAAACAGATGGGATAAAAAAACTAAAATTTGACCATCCGTGTTCTTGTGATGATGAGATATACGTACGAAAAAAATATTTGTTTTGTATATAAGAAGATAAATGTTTGCATAACTTCCCTTTGGGGCATGTAGCTAAGCACCAGATAAATTGGAGCGATGTATCGAAGATGAATTGAGAAAAAATTCTCGCACCTAAACTAGCATTGCCAGAAAACATATCTTCGGCAGAAAAAATACTTTTTCCTGTGTTTAAGGGTGAAATGAACAAATAAAAGTACCTGTCTCAAAAGTTTGGAAATGTTTGTATGTATGGGAGCAAATCTCTCTTTCTCTCAGACTAAACGTCAGGGACTGTTCCCAAAAAAAAAGTTCAAACGATGCCAAACGAGGATCGGTCCAAAGTCGGCTGGAATGCAAGGTTGTTTTACACGACAAAGCTATCCACATAGCCACTTGCGCTGTTGCATAAATGCGTGATAACATCACACCACCGTATAAAACGACGTTGGAAAGTGTTTTCTAAGAGTAAAAAGAAGAGCATACACGTGAACCTATACCCTTTTCGGTCTGGGCCGTGTATGTGCCAAAGTATGCGAATGGTTTAATGCGTGCTTATTCACAATGTATATCTTGTTTAGCTCTCTCTCATATTGCCATATTGCTGTTATGTTTCTATGTCATATATATTATACAAATGCTGTACCAATATGGAAGAGCAGCGCATTTTTTGTTATTTTTAAGCGTATTTAATGTGATAAATCAGGATGTCAAAACATGTGCTAAAAATGCATTTTAGCATTCCCGATATTACTTTAACGAATTCAACAACATGTGGCCTCGTGTAGCCGTGCAGAAAACCCCACTTTTGCCATTGCTTTGGCATGCGAATGGTGTTTGGGGCTTCAATGCTCGGATGGATTAAGTGTCGTAAGAAAGGATTCCCAGTGATGATTCCGTTAGGCCGAAGTACTTCATAATTACAAATTCTAGTTGCACAGTCATCTGTAAACCTTCCGAAACCTTCATGTCACAGCACCAATTAAAGACTACGATCCGTGTCTCACGGGGAATAGGGCGATCGTCAGATTGTCTTGTTACTAATTGTATTGTGTCAACATAATCAAGATTGGCTAATTAAAACTATCACTCCAACAATATTATTCGACGAAAGTTATTAAGTTAGAAAATTACGACGTTGTGTCAATCTGTCAATCTGTACGTACGTAAGTTGTAGAAAAAGAATCAGTTATTTGATCAGTGCCTTATAAAAAGCAGGACACCGAAGAAGGCGGGCATCTGGATCGATAATTGTTTTCCACAATATCAAATAATATATCAGTCGAAAAAAGATTCCTTTGTCTTGTGTCTCACACAGAAGGCGTATATATATATATATATATATATATATATTTCTTCCCAAAATGGAAAACGGATGAGTACCAATTTTCCCAACATACCATGTTACGCAACAAATGAATCGCTATAGACCGATACGAGCGCACCCGTTTGCCATAATTATGCTAGTTATATAATCTCCAGCTCTCCATGCTTTTCTATGTTTACCAATACATAATACTAATGATAATGGGAAATGTGATGAAAAGGACGATCGGGTTTCCTTGGAATGGCTAAGAGAACTGTGCTCACCTCTGGAGGTGAGATAAAGACATAGAGCAGAATAGCTGTGGAGGAAAAGAAACAATAAACCTTCTCTGAAGGAAACGATACTCACCTCGCCAGAGCCATCCTAACATGAGATAATCCACCGAGGGGTAACGATATGGTATCCACGGTGGCTAGTTTTGTAGAAACACGTTGCCAAGAATAAATTCGAAGGTAATAATTTCTACCCGCACAGCACCCGAGGTCTCCTTTGCAATTAATGCGCGAATCACCTCGAACTCGTAATCAAGAGGACAAAAATAACAACCGTGGACAAATATCTCCACTGAAGCAGGTTGTCCTTGCTATATTTCGTCCAGTTGAAGCGCGCACGTGTTTCCTTTTTAGCCACGAGCCGTCCCAAAATTCGTGGACGTGACTTTTACTTATCGGCAGCCTGTGTTTCTCGATATCGTTTGCCCCAAGTTCGTTGTGTCACCCTATAATAGCCGTCGGGCTTCTGTTTTTAAAAGTGTATTTATTTTCGCTCTCTCCACTCTAAACATTCAACAATTTTTGCCGTCAGCCCCGTCTGGCCCCGTTAATTAAATTTCACTTCTATCAAATGCTTCGATTTAACTTTTTTTTCCACACTCTGCTCCGTTTCGAAAACTACTTCTCTTTTTACAGACACACAGATGCTTTTGTTAATCGATTATTTGATATTGCCAAAATCAGAGAAACATAAATTTTGCGCCTAAGTTTAGAGCAATTAGGAGAAATATTCTTCGTGACAGGTTCATTTGCACTTGCAAAATTTTCCTAAAAATAGCAAAACCCTTATCAAAACGATCCGATACGATTTCTTATCAATATTCTTGTTTCTGTCAACACGTTACATGCGCTGGTCACTGGTCATTGCTACAAACAAACACATCGGACACTCGGTTCACGCACACACACACATACACCTCAGCTCATTTCCGAAGGGCCTTCCATTGAAGCTGACGTTTCTGGCAAGATAAAAACATATCTCATGGTTATGCTAAGGTTTCAGAATGTATCATAACATTTTCGTTAGCATTTCAAGTACATCTGCCTTTATCTCACGCTTCGCCCAACACAACGGAACACAACAATAACACACCATGCAACACCTTCAGTGCTCGAGGATTCACACACAACACACGAACGTGGCTATGTGTGGGGAAAACGTGTAGATTCACTAATACTGAGCCGGCCCAATAGTACACTCAAACTCTACAGACTATGCGATTCCAAGGTTCTTCCGTATTTTTTTTCCTCTCTCAATCCACATGCGACGCTTCTACTGATCTGGTTGACTCGATCAAGTGACATTCAAAATCTGTCATTGATTCGGTGTTGTTACCCTCACCTTTTAACAACAGATACTATATGAAAATGCACTATTGTCGTGAAACTTTCGAACGCACACGAGTGGGACAATGATTACAATGATAATGATAATCCATCGCGAACCCAATACGGCCTCACAACAAAGATACCGATAGTGAGCGCATACATACAACCGGACACTGACACAAGGTAACGCACAACAGTAGTGGGACACAAATGCGAGACTATGTTCGAGTCAAGGTTAGAGCACTATCGTTGTGTATACAGTTTCAGAACATGAACCTTGGGGCTGATCCCTTCTTCGTACGAATTCGACGAATGCTCGACCGCCTGCTCATTAGTAACTGTCAAAACTTGATTAGATCGTCATTCGGAGCCAATGCTTTGCGCGGTGAGGACGAACGACGACGACGAGTGACGATGTGTGATTCGTGATTCCAAACGCGGCGGCGGGTGCTAATACCGTTCGCGATCGTTCCTGGCCCTGTAACATAAAGCGACCGAGATGCGGATGCAACAAAGTTTCAACGCCAGCGTTTCATCGACCAGTGCACTCAACAATTGGGATTTACTACAGCGTAAAATCAATGCTCCCAGGAAGCAGCGTGAATCATACAACACACCACCCTTACCGTTCACGCAACTGTTGGCGACTGAAGGTAGTCGGCTCGGTTCGAGCTGGTTCGCTCTCTCCGGTGAACGTGCGCTAGTAGTGCCATTCATTGAGCGATACACTTCGGAGGTACGCTCGGATACAAATCGGCTCTCGCATTCCCATTAATGATTTTACCGTACTACTATCGCCGATATGCAGTGCTGCTAGTGAGAACTGATTCACTTTTTTCCAAACGCAGATATCAATATTGAAGCCACATCTGAAGTTTTGAAACATCGATTTTTTGCCCTTTATTAACCTAGTTTCTCCTGAAAATTTTAAAATATCTCAAAGATAGATGATTCATAATCTTTCAGAAAGTCATAGAGGACATAATTGATGAAAAAACTTCTTCTGTGCATATAGCTAAATTTCAGCAATGACAGTGTTATTACACTTTGCCTTTTTTTCAGTACAGGACGGACTCGATTATATACAGTCTTCGATTTTTTTTACTGTATTCAATTGAATCCTGTATATGATCGAGTCAAGAAAAAATATTTTTGATTTGTTTCTTATGCATATATTTTTCGTGTTTTGAATATAAAAGAAGAATTTCATTTTTTATTCATCCTCTTAAAATCATAAAATACCTTTCTCATATAAAAAATCCAAATGGGGGTGATAGAGGATCATATTAGATGATGATTCCATGATTTCAACAATGACAGAGCTATCGAACTTTTTCTCTATTTAGAGCTCTGTTTGCCCTAAACCGGTTCAAATTCAAAAATTACGCTACGAAGGACAATTTTGTTGCGAAAGGAATATGTAGTCTTTTCGGTTATTTTTTATCAGGAAGTCTATGCCATATTCTCCGAGAAAAACCGTGACCGAAAATATTTTTAATTTCTACCGAAATTTTCCAACGACATATCTGTGAACAATATTGCACATCAAGAAATATATGAAACACTAGAAACTCTGAACTTATCAGAAGGCCCAGATCCTGATGGAATTGACGAACTTACTTACTTACCTCCTCTTCATTTCCAACTATCAGTTTTTGATTTCCCACATTTTCCCGACTTTTTCTCGCACGATTTCACGAAATTCTCGATTCTCAAAAAGGAAAATTTAATAAGATTGTATCGTTAGTTGAAAAATGATTTTTGAAACTCGAATTGTGAAACTTTTTTCACTTTATTGTTTCCAAGTTCCATCTGTGACAAAACATTGGACGGTGTGTATCTCAAGAACAGGGTTCAGGAGATGCGAACGGGATTTATTCTGGATTATTTGCACCTGGGACCAGAAGCGCTTTAAAACGTATCAGATCCACCACCTCTACTCACTCAGAATAAAAAGTTTTATTCATTAGAATAACTGACCAGAACCTCATTGATCACTTCCACACATATTTCGAGCATGTCCCTAGTACCCTCCATGAACAGTTCTTGAGATGAACCAAAAATCCATAATGCTGCTAACTTGTTTGACAAACAAGATCAAATTTGGAAGTTCGATTAAAAAATTGTCCAATCTTTGATCTTTTCTTCAATATTTAGAAAATATAATTTTAGTAGAAAACGCTGAACACAATTATCCATACACATTCTTTATTTTATCTGCACGAGCGCCAGGCTAGTGTTGTTTATCGACGAATACTTCCAAGCATAACTCCATCCGATTCTTCGCTATATCCGGAAAGTTGGAAATCACATCCGTGCTAATACACGTTAGGTAACGAGTGCTGGGATATGTCAAGGGTTATCGTATGAACAATTTCTTTAAAAATTCGCAGTAGAACTCACGACAGGTGGTTCGAAATATTGGGACATCTTTATCGGAAATCCCTTGCTGTTCTGTTGGCGGATTCTTCCAGGTAGTAGTAGATTAGTGTCTGAGAGTTGAAGTTCAACAAGTGATTCAGATTTCACTTTCAGTCGTTCGGGCTTAATATTTTTCTCCATAATAGCTCTAACAATTCCCGTTAGATCATCGAAAAGGAATATTCACTGTCTGATATTCACGTAAAAACGATTCAACTGTCGTTGCTGTCGTAACCCAAAAGTTTATAGACACTACTGATATTTGGCGCACGCGGTACATCAGCTGAATGTAGGCAGTTCGAGTAAATGCGGCATTTTATCTATGCGACTTGCTACATGCTACAAGTCAACGGTAAACAAAAATGGATATGATACTTGCGCATTTTTTTTATTTTGTTTCCACCTCAGCCACTACACAATAGTATGCGAATGCTCACTGCTCCAACATATCTGTTCTGATGCTTTTGTTTTTAATGATCAAATACTCTGTTTTTCCATTATTGTTATGAGTTATGATAATCGTCAATAAATGACGTGGTTGCTCTAATTTTGTCGTACATGTCGTGCTACACACGTGTAGCATGTAGCAAGTTGAATAGATGGAACTTCGCCTTACGACATAACAAATTTCGATGAAAACAAGACGTCCTTCATCTTGGTACACGAAAAAGAGCGCGCTAAAACACATGCAGTAACATTTTAGAGCGCCAAAAAACGTTAAGCGAAAAAATCCCGACTTAATGAACCAATTCCCGAATTTTCCCGATGGATTTTAATTCCCGACTTTTTCCCACATTTCCCGCTTTTCAAGAATGGGTGGCCAACCTGAATATTTCTTTAAAAACTAGAATATTCCCAGACAAATGGAAATAATCTTTCTTAGTGCCTATTTTCAAATCAGGTTCAAAGTCTGACATCCGTAATTACCGTGGAATAGCTATTATCTCTTGCATTCCTAAATTTTTCGAATCAATTATCAATGAAAAAATCTTTCAACAAGTAAAAAGTCTAATTAAATGTAGACAAAACGGTTTTTCCAAATACCACTCTTCATCAACTACCTATAAGAATTCATCACCTTTTTACTAAATGCAATGGACAATGACAAACACGTGGAAGCCCTCTACACGGACATTAGTGAAGCATTTTACCGAATGGACATCCCATTATTAATCTTCAAAGTTTGGAAAAAAATTAATGGAAATAACGCACAGTATTTTGAAAAGGCTTAACTCATGTTTAATAGAACGCGAACAAATAGTTCGTTTCCGAAAGAACCATTCAAACCAAATTAGATGATCGACACATGATCAGTTTAGTCACATAGGAATATTGAACGAAGACTTAAGGTGAAGGTGGAAGCTAGCCATAAATGGCTGCCACAATGGCGCTCATTTCTTTCATCTCCCTCCCTCACCTCTCGCCCGAAAATCAATAATTTTGCGAAACAGTGTGAAGAAAATGATCGTTTTCGCACACTTCCCATCAAGTAATATCAACCAAACTCTAATCGATTACTCACAAGATATTAAATTTTCATCTGCTTTCGCACCGTATAGTGAAGAACGTCGGAAAACTCGAGCAAGTGCTCTGAAAGTTAAATTTTCGTTTTTCAATCTTCTGCAATGGTTTTGTTTTGTATTGGTGGAAGCATCGTTATTTTTTCGACACTGATGCCAAACAACATCATCGAAACAGCTATAAAAACCACTCAATAAAATGTTATTCCGGAGTCATAGCGTCCCATGTCATGAAAATCAATAGAATAAAATTGTGTTGACATCAATACAATTATTATTTTTACGTTTAATGGGTCTATAATGTAAGTTTTAGCAACTTTAACATTGGGTAAGAAAATTGTATTGCAGAGCTCGGAACACTGCCACGGCTGCCTATGCTTTCAAAAACAGTAAACGGAAAAGTATTAAATTCAATCTAAATGCCTCGGCCAACGAAGAGAAGGGTTAAGGCTTTCCAACGTGAATATGTGAAAACAATACGATCAACGAAGGAAAATATTAAGGAATTATCAACATCGAGTTACTATGCGGAAGAACTTGTTAATACCAAAAGAGCCCCAATTCGCATGTGTTATAAATTTGCTCATGTTACGCTCGCGTATAATCAGAATCATATGCAAATGCACCTTCTATATATATTTATATTTGCAATTGTTCATCGGAACATATCGTTCATACATTTTACTTTAGTATTGAATTGTTATTTGTTTTTTTTTTTCAAATGTATTCAAAGACTCGTGTCAATGAAGCGCCACACAGTCTGATAAGTGAATTGATCTATTTACGTGTGCTTTGCTCTTCTCTCACAAACACTATTACCCCATTTTTACACGAGGGTTTACCTATACTACTACAATGGCTAGCTTCCACCTTCACCTTAAAGCATGTTATATTTGCAAAATAATAACTCAAAAACGAAAAATAATATCTCTCTGATTTTCGGATATATTATGTGAAAAAACTCAGTCAATGTTTTACTAAACGCTTTGCAAACATCATATTCCAATCAGACAACAGACTTTGCTATACCGAATATTAGTTCATAGTCTGAAAAGTTTTAAAAATTTTAATTTAATAATAATAATAGTTTTAATAATTTGAGAAAAAAAAATTATACCCCAGATAGCTCCACTGATTTTTGCTCTGTCGTACATAAATAGCACATATGTAAATTTAAATCGATGTCAAGCATGGTTAATATGTCAGTACGCATTATAGAATAAAAAGAGCGCCTTAGAATCCTAAAAAAATAAGACCTTACGAAATTATTAAATGTGATACATGCAGCAATTTTCGAGCGCATAATATCGTAGGGATTCACGTAAATTAGGGTAAATGTATGCCACAATGCATCGAACTATTACTGGTATCGAAATTTGCGATTCATTATGATCCCTTATCCCTTCTAACTAGCACAACTTCACAACAGATTATTTAAATCATGCTTGATACATTGTTGCTATCAAGAAACAGTTCTTCTAGTACAGAATTCATAAATTCTCAAAAAAATTGGAAACATCAATGGAATAGATAATTCATCCAAATAAATCTATTCTTTTCGCTGATAAGGTCGATTTTGAAGTTATATTGTACTCTCAATTGTAAAAATGTTTTACCTTAAAATTTCAAGAATCAAATCCAAATCAAATTTCAAGAGCGCAACTAACTGAATTCTTCTAAGATCAACATCAACAGCGTAATTGTTTGATAGAAGGAGTACAGTTATTATTGTCCCCATAATTCTTAATACCATTCATTATTATCGATTATTACCTATGTAAATCGCTGAAAAATAAGGAAGGGGAGAAGAACGTTAATGTCATTAAGAAAGAGAGTATATTCCTTCCCAACTTGAATGATTTCTTGCATCAGAGAAGATTAGTCCTTTTTTTAATAGTACACGCATATTCTCACAATACAGTTAAATGCGTATTGACATCTTAACACTACAAGTACTAATTTAACATAACGTTAAACTATTAACGTTAACACCTTAAACTATGTTCCCCTAGAAGTAGTGTTATTAATCAAAATACAGAATTTGAACCGGTATACTAAATCAAAATTAGAGATGGAATGGATATCCGGTTACTATCCCGTCCGATACCGGATATTTAAAAAAAATCAATATTAACACAAGGAAATCAAAACGAAATAGCTCATTAACATCATTTATACATAATTAAAAACAAGATTTGATCACTGAATTGACAGATCTTTTTCAAAAATAAAATAAATTAACATATCACATTTTATATGTTCTTGTTGCGTTTGTAACGGACCTTGATTGAGTAAAGCCTCCAATTCTTCATCTTGAAACTTTTCTGGCGGTCCGGAACGTTCTCCGTCCTCCAAGTCAAAATTACCACTTTTAATTTTTTTTTTAATATTATTATTCTTCATCTTGAAACTTTTCTGGCGGTCCGGAATGTTCTTCGTCCTCCAAGTCAAAATTACCACTTTTAAACCGTACAAACCACGTCTGACACTTTCGCTCAGTTGTAGCTTGGTCACCAAAGTTTTTCCACCAAAATGCGATGACTTTTCGCAGCTTTTTTCTTCATATTGAAGTAATGAAGTAACACTCCCCGCAAAAACACTCTCGTTGGTATGAAATTCGACATATTCGAATTGGAAAAAAACTATGTTGTTAACGCTTCAACTTTTTGACATATACTGAAAAAGACGCGCAGTAGCTTTCCAACGAATGTCTGAAAATTTGATTCACTGGTTTAATAATCAAGTTATGCCATCTGTTGTAAAACCGAAGAAACTTACCGATACACCTAATAGTTCATATACTCCAAAGGGATTCGGTTCGGTGTTTTATCTGTGGTCTCGTCCTTGTCCAAATACTTTTTTATGCAGCAGCATGCGAAATGACCTCGGATATACAGGAGAGGCCAGAAATTGCAATTTTTGTTCTTTCCAAACGGGTTCGGAAGCCTAAGGCATAGCTCCATAAAGACCCACTATTGTGTCGTCGAATTAGTGATTGTGAAGCCGCCTATGATAGTTTTGATAATTTTGGATTGTAATGAAGAATGTTTATCGTCTCTCAGATTATCTTCCCTGAATATAATTCTAAGTCGACCAGTATTAAAATTATTTCAATATATCCTTAAAAATCCCATCATTATAATAGACAATTCATATCAGAAAAAAATCTGTTCAGGATTCCTTGGAGAAAACTTAATGCTTTATCAATGGATATTCATTCTAAACGGAAAATTCAATCATCGTTTATTACGTTTTTTGTCAAAATGTGTTTATTTATTCCTAAAATGTATTCCTTCATGCGCTTCATGCATACATGCAGTTTCTCCCAGTATCCACAAATAAAGGGCCGAATATCCGGCTGCCCGATATCTGGCGATCTAGCCTCGCAGCTTGCCGGATATCCGGTATCCGGGCAAACTACTATCAGTTTCATCACTAATTAAAATCATCAAGACACGCAAGACAGACATATTCTCCGCGAATCTGTGTTTTGGGAAACAGAATGGGTGTCCTTTTGCTTGGCAGCACTGACATGTGAACAGTTGCTTTCACACGATATAGTGAGAATGCTAGCGAATGAATGAGAGAGAAAAGCGGCAACATAATTCAGCATTCAACAGAGGGTCACTCACTATTCACAACCACCAGCAAATACGAATGAAAACACAACGTGTCCCTCTGATCTGATTACCGCTGATGCTCTCTACGATCTTCGCTCCGTCGATTACTACTATGTAGTGGGAGTTTGGATGAATGCGCTCACCATAAAACGTTGAGCAAACACTTGGGGCGAATGAGTATATGTTGCTTTTGGTTTTTTTTGCTTCTGTATTTGTCTGCGTTTCCAATCGTGTTCAGAGTGCGCAAAGACCCGAAAAGCTGAGATCTGAAGAGCACTCTTTGTGAATGCTTCCTCTCTCTTCACACTGGCATGAGTTTTATGTAATTGAGGACAAATGGAAAAACCTCCAGCTGGAGGACTATTTTCGTCTCCTCTTGATAGATATGGTGCTGGTCCATCGATCTCTGACATTGTGCCCAAGGATTAGAATTTGTGCGCATATGTATGCGATGAGATCGGAGGAAGGAGACAAACGGGGGAGGCATTCACACTCTCCCATGAATTTGGATATGTATGCTATGCTATCTTTTTTAGAACACATTGAGTTCAAACACACCGCACAAAATAGAAGAATGTTTTCTACCCATTTTTGGCTTATGATAGTATTGGATGAGATAAATCGTACACGTGAACATTTTACATACAGGACGAGATGTGTAAGTACATGCCCTTAACTCACAATTAATCTTTTATCGTTCTTTTTACGAGGTATTCTTTCCCATAACACACTACCTTAGGAATTTCACCTCATGGCGGATTCACCCACACGTTCTCTCTAATCCCGCGAGAAATCCCAAGGTTATCGGGAAATTATATCATGCATAATTTAACAGCATCATGAGCTTCCGCTCCTACCTCCACCACCATCACAGCAACAACAACGACAAGAGGACCGAATACACGCGACACGATTATTGTGTATACACATGTATGTAGCTGTAGGTATATCCGAAGGAACACTGTGACACGACCGTTTAGCGTTTAATCTAGGCCATGAACTGAATTGACCTCATTCTTATAATTTATTGACCGATTCATCCTTTTCTGTAAAACGAGACAACAGCCGCGCTTCGACGGAAGGAGCCACGTAAGGTACGGCACTAGCATTCCTCTTGAACGATCGGGTCCTGTCTCCATCGGTATTTGAACAACTAATTTTGAGAAATATTAAAAGTGCCTGAAAGCATTGTACTAGCATTGTTATAGGGTTCAGATCTCCATTTGAATTTTTTTTAATTTAATACTTGAAATATTTGGTATCTCAAAACGCCTCCCGTTAGATATTTGATATATCTCGATTATCTTTCACATTATCTGACCACTGATATAAGCGACTTTACAGAAGTATTTTTTAATGATTTCTGTATAAATCAAACATAGTTTTCCAGTTAAATATTTTTTTTTGCGTTTGCACCTCTTTTTCAGTCCTTATTATATATTGCGTTATCGCTATTTTTATTATCCGCAATAACTTTGCCGCTCAATTCCGCTGATAATCGGAGTTCTACTGTATATTTTTTGAAATGAACTCAAGATTGAAGAAAATGAAAATATGTATTTTAAGAAAATTATAAAGTTGCAATACTTTGCAAGAAAATTAATGGAAAAAATTAATCTACATGAAATTTTACATGAAAGGTTATATAAAACGTTAAATGAGACTTACCAACAATCAATTTTATCTAATAACTAGCAGAACCGATGAACTCCGTCCCGCCCACATTATTTTTTTATAAATAATTTCGAACATTCCCGTTCTCCGGCGAAATTGTCGCTACGGAAGCCACATCGGATGCTACTCCGCTTATGAAGCGAGCGATCGCGGTTCCATTCCCAGGACTCTCCATTTATCGATCTTCTGGTCCTTTTTAAGGGCTAAAATGAATGAACTTCGTAATTTAAAGCCTCTATAATACAAAAAAATCAATAAATCTGAAATTTACTTTTTCTGACGGGATCGATAATAGATGACACCACTCTCATTTTAATTCCAATCAGATGTAGATCAATTCCAGCTTTACCATTGATTTTTCACTACTTTTCTGGTATGTAAATCTAATGCATAAAGAATGCAAACATGCATGACAAATATTTGCGAACTAATTAGGATGAATAAACGACTTATACATACATCTAGTGTGGTTATACGTGTATACGACTTATTATACACATAGAAAAAAAAACAAATGGCGATAAATACTCGTTAGGGTATAACTATTTTTATTTCCTCTCGAAAGAAGTAATAGTAGAAATAGAAATTATTCAATTGACCTTTACTGGGAGGAATATAAATATTTAAAACGAGGTGGTGACGGTTAAGAAAATTTCTCCGATGGGGTTCGTACTCCGGTTGTTTGGATTATTATTTATTTATTTATTCACCAATATATACTTGCAGAGTAAGGACTTCTCCTTTTTAAATTTTGCAATCGGATTCTATACGACCACATCTTAAATTTTGGATCAGAATTTAATGAATAACTATTTTATATAAAATTTCTAATTTCTAATTTCTTCCTTCTAGCCAATCTATGCATTTTCGATTGAACCGGCCGCGTGAACTAATGGTTTTTATTTCAGCTGGAAGCTGGTTCCACAGAATAATCGCTCGCACGAAGAATGACTCTCTAAAATGAGAAGTATTAACTTGTGGCAGAACAAAGTTTCGGGTTCGCGTGCCTCTAAAAGAAGTAAGCTTTTAAAAAAGGTATAATGGACCATGATGGGTTATTCTAAATAGAAAAAGAATGTAACGTATATTAAGAAAATTCTGAAAAGAACATCCCAGTAGCCGATGATGAAGATGAGAAACTCGGGAAAATGTATTTATACCGAATATCCATCTAACACACCCATTTAGCGCAATCCTCAAACTCTCGAGAGCAGCTGCAGAAGCATTCGATGTTAGTTCCAGGCCATAAGTGAAGTGAGGAAGCAGGAGAGACTTGAACAAATTTGATTTTAACTGTAGCAGACAGCATACTTGTAGTAAGTCTCAAGTGGCGTGGGCCAGCATAAATTTTTGAGCATTGCGTATTAATATGAGCATCCCATTCTAGATCGTACTGAAAAACAACTCCTAAGTTGGAAACTCTGTCAACATAATCAAGAACTTCATTGTTGAGAAGGATACTTGGCAAAGAAGGTGGTCTCTGACGCCTACTTATAAACATAACTTTTGTTTTGGAAGTATTAATAGGGAGTAGGTTACGTTCTGACCAATGACTGATATTCTCAAGATCAGAGTTAATTACCTGAGCCATTTCTTCGACCGCGGTATTGAGAGAACAAATGTACAGCTTAACATCATGCAACTAGCAACTATCACACATGGCTATCTGAAATATAATTCTAGAGCAGTCAAAACTCGTACATGTGATTCGAACGAGATCCAAAAGGATACGTCATTCCTAGTTACCGATGGTTGTGTCCCATTCACCCGAAACACGTTTACCCGAAGCACATTTACCCGAATGTAACGCATACCCGAATGTAACAAATACCCGAATGCAACATATACCCGAATGGACATTTACCCGAATGAACATTTACCCGAATGCAACGTTTACCCGAATGCGACATTTACCCGAATGGGATGTTTACCCGAATGAAGAAGGAAAAATTCCGATAAATCAGTTTATGAGTTTTGTCGAATCTGCTGTTAGGAAGTTACGAAGTAAACTGAGAAATTGTAATGAGGAAATTCGAAAAAGATGTTGAAGACTTCGCTGTGTCATTTTTAGAAATTAGTGTAGGCACAATTGACATGCTGTCTTCTTTCCTTTCCGTATTGCTCTTTAAGACCAAGAGATCATTCAGAAATGAGCATGGGTTATGAAATATTCCGAAAATTAAACAGGTAACTTTAACATAAAAGTTTTTAATGAAAATGTGAAAAGAATAGATAAGAAAAAATGGTACTTACGTATTTGCCGCCGCAGCGCAATTTTTATCATGAGTTTATTATTTCGTGATGAAATCCCCATTTAACGAGGATAAGGAATCGAGGCGGCACCAAGCCGCCGAGGTGACGCAATCCGAGTGGCCGCCGACCCGCCGTCGGAAGCGGCGGCCTCTCGCAAGCAAACCTGTGTTCCACCGATTGCCCGGTTTGTTTGAAACATAGGAGACGATCCTTTAGTCAGGTCCGACCGAGCGTTAGCGAGCGTCGGACTGCATACGTTTACCTGGTGCATTACGTTTGCCCGGTTAATTATGCATGTCATGCATTTTGATTGCCTGGTTGCAAACGTGATGCACCAGATAAACGTATGGCGTCCGACGCTCGTAAATGGGCTGCGTCATCCATAAGAATGGATGGATTTAATAATACGTTATAAAACAGCCTTCTTTCACTTTTAATTTTTTTGAAAAAGATTTTATTAAATGCCACTATTTCTCGAATTGTACTTCCCACGAAAAATACTTTTTGAATGGAAATGAAGGTATGAGACAAATATGATCTTTATATAACACTGATCAGAATTAAATATACAAATATAGTAAAACTTGTGTATTGTTTGAATATATCCTTCTTTTGGGTAAGTGTCGCTTTCGGGTATATGTTACATTCGGGTAATTGTTGCATTCGGGTAAATGTCGCATTCGGGTAAGTGTCAATTCGGGTAGATGTTACATTCGGGAAGATGTTACATTCGGGTAGCTGTCGCTTTCGGGTATTTGTTACATTCGGGTGAGTGGAATTCGGGTGAATATCTTTCGGGTAACTGTCATTCGGGTGAGTCGGTTTCGGGTAAATGTGACACAATCGTTACCGATTGTGTTTTAGTTAAAATATCATGAAAACTAAAATAAAAATTGTTAAGTAAGGTCCAGTGCTACGTGTTTCAGTAATCAAATAACACGAAGTAATTTCATTCAAGTTTTAACAATTTAAAGCTGCTTCCGGGCCTGCTGATCTGGTATAGAGATAAATTTGCCTCCCTAAATTACCGTATCGCCACCAGACGTCGACACTGTACATACGTCATCGCGGATCTTGATGTGGCACATTCCTAATATGTTGTCAAATACGTTCTAATACGTTTTCTGTTGAACGATTTCCCATAGCATGTTCTGCGATTTTTCGCAGTACTAAATTGATTCAAATTATGGGTCCTATTCTATATGACGAGACGAGCAATTCGTCTCGTCTCGTCTCTGCTCCAGTCACTGTTGAGTCGAGCAAAATTTCCTATTCCTGTACACGAGTTTCATTGGGATGTTTTATTTGGTAGACTGGAAAGACTTCTGTTACTTTTTCTCGGTACGATCAGTGATGTCAGATGTGAAGACATGTTTTTATTTCGAGAAAACCCAAAAGCATTGAACAAACATTTCTAAAACTGATCAATCGAGACTTTTATCTCAGCGCCAAAATTTTGAAATCATGAGAAAGAGTAATAAGTTTTATATATCTTTTTGTTTCATTGATACTTTTTCCTTCCAGAATATGGTTTCATCACTCAGATGTGTCGTTATTGTCGTTTTTTGGGGGCAATTTTTGATCACCTAATCAACGAATTTCCAAAGAACAGTTTAAATCTATTTGCATGTGTTTTCCTTAACCCTTAACAGTTGTACAATAAAGTAGTCTAGTGTGTTTCACATTCATAGCAATATAATTTAAAACATCTAGATACTACAAACAAAACGCATTAATATAAATCAGTAAAAAACAGTTTGGTTTATCAAAACTGCTCAAAAATTGAATTTTTAATTATTCATTTTCGTTAAATATGACTGTCAAGGCACTTTTCGTGCCGTGTAATATATTCAAAGCAGTACCCTGGCAAATGCCCATTTGAAAATCTGTGAAATTCTACAAATACTGAATTGGACTTGATGGTTGCTGTGCATTGCTTATGCAATTCTAACCATGAAACAGTTTCTGAACATAAAAACGGAATAAAGAAATACAGATGCTTCAAATCAACAAGGTGAACAAACACATCAAACAAACTACACCCAAAATTAGTTTTATTTTTTTTATTATCTGTATTATAGTGATTTTCAACTCATTTGGCTGGTTCGTCACTTTTTACTTCCATTTTTGGAAGAATGTCGGGAGTGAGAATTGAACTCGTGACCTTTAGCGTGAGAGGCATGGATGTTACCACTACGCCAGATCGCCTCCACCACCCAAAATTTGTTTTTAGCACATGTTTTGGCATCCCGATTTATCACATTAAATGGGCTTCAAAATAATAGAAACTGTGCTACTCTTCTATACTGGTACACCATTTGTATAATATATATGCTATGGCAATATAAGAGCAATATGAACGAACGAAACAGGAGACACATTGCAAATAATCACGCATTAAAGCTATTCGCATACTTTGCCACATCGACCCAGACTGACAAAGATATAGATTCACGATTATGCTCTCCTTTTTACTCTTAGAAAACACTTTCCAACTTCATTTTATAATTAGGTGTAATATTATCACGCATTTATGCAACAGCACCTGTGGTTATGTGGATAGCGTGGTCGTGTTAAACAGCCGGCCTTGCTTCGACCACCGTTGACACCGTTTGGACTTTTTTTTTGTGTACAATCCCAAGCTGACGTTCAGTCTGATACAAAGATATGTCTGCTCCCATACATACAAACATTTTAAAGCTTTTGAAAAAGGTGCTTTTATTTGTAGCACACGAAAAAGCATTTTTTATGCCGTAGATGGAATGTGTTTGCCAACGCTAGTTCGGGTTTAGGCGACGACTCGACCGATGCGCCAGCGACTGCGGCCGAACAGTCGAGTCAGACGAGCTATTCGTCTGTTTTTAGTCGAGCTCGGGTTCTGGAATATGGAACCAAACAAGACCAGCGCTCGTCTTCTCGACTCGTCTCTCCTGGAATAGAAGCCTATATGTTTATGCGATTTGCGAACTGCATTTGTCTGAGATGCATACATGGTCGGTATGAAGTCAGACCGGACTAAGTAAAAAAATAAGGAAAAATGAGTTGATAGTAGCAAATAATCAAGAATTTCTCAACCTACATTTTCTTTTATCAGATCACACTAGTGTTAATTCTGATTGATCAGCAAAAACTGATAATAGACGAAGTGCACACGATCATAGCGACCAGAGAGAAGCCACGTTTTCTGCCAACCAGAAAATGGAAGGAATTCCAAATGAAATATTGTTTTTTCCCCGCAATAAACACGATGAAGTAATTCATATTGAAACACAATGTATAATATGTTCAGACAATTTATAGTTTTAAAAGTTGATCGAATACATTATTATATCTTGTTCTGACAGAGTGAACCAAGTGCCAGAGAGTAAAAAAATTGAAATTACTAAAATCTTCATGATCGATTTCAAATCCAACCGTGGTCTTTGATTGACTGCCAGTACTCTTTTTCAAAATCACGCAAATCCGTTTGTCTTTGAAACCTTTTTTTTTTAGAAAATCAAGAATTGTACATTTTGAAGTACAGAAATGATATGATTTCATCAAAATGATATGATTTCGTCAAACGATTGTCAGAACGGACCAAGAACACATGACCTGTCATAAAACCCTCTTGATTGACCTTAAAGAGGCTTTTTTCTGTAATAGTATAACTACACGAGCTTGTTAAAAAGTAACTAAGAGCTGTAGAAAAACAATTGGAGAGAATGATTGATAGCTACTAAAACCACACGGCTTCCAACTTTGAGTTCAATTTACTCGAATTCATAATTATGTCACTTAGTCTGGTGTGATTGAATACCGATCACATGATGTCGTTTAGATCGATTTTACGATAGTGTATATCATAAAGCCAATGCTTGTTATACCGAACTACGACTTAATCTGTAATGATAATTAATTTGGGGGTTTTAGCATTTTATACGATTTTACATATATACAATGTATACTTAGATTAACATTATATATAATTGTGACTCGATCTCACTTCATATGCGACTTAGACTATGCCAAGCTAACGATTTAATGTTTGCTGGGATTTATTGTGAAGTTCAGCAGCAGTATGTATTTCAATTATTTTACAAGCGTTATTTTCATGATATGAAATTAGTTATAATTCAAGAACGTATTTTTTAGGCATTTTTCATTTTTGAAAAATGCAAATCTTCATTTCGATCCATCTGATACGGCATCTCTATTCGTCAAACAGTATTCTAATAAAAATATATGAATATATAATATTAAATAAATAAAGGACAATGATTTTGGATACGCCAATGTAAATAAAAACAGTCGCGTTTGGTCAATAAGATAGTAAAAAATATGATTATTGGTAGATGCCACTTTGTGTACAAGGTTTAAAAAACGGCTCAAATCGACTGATTTTCGGCTAAATAATAAAAACAATAAATATGACATAAACAATAAATATGACAAAAAAATCTGGCAAAATAGCGATTTGTCTATATACTGAACATGTTGACGCATAGTTAATATAGTCTACCTGTTTATAGAACTTCATTCCAGTAATCACAAAGTTAACGACGCCTTTGGTAGATACCTGTAATTAGAGAGAAAAAGGGAATGTTTAGTTCACTAGTGTATCCTTTGAAGGTAAATCGTGAGAATTAAGCAATAGCCCTAAATCAACACAATATCCACATATACAACATTGAACAAATGCTATGCTCTATATGCCCATATAGAGCGCATAGAATGCTAAAAAGGCGAAATATAGGGATCATAAAATGTTACAGTTATAGCTTCTCATAAGCATTACTAGTGCTCATAACAACACCATTGCCATAGAAACGCCAAATTGTTCTGCTTTTGTTCATTTAGAAAAAGAAATGAATAATGGATTCAGTCGGTGTTCAACAGAAAACGAAAACGTTGTTCGGAATGATATATATGGAAATTATCGATGAGAATCCAATCAGGATATCCTGCAACATCTGTTTTTCTCGTGTTTTTCTTTCTGGACTACTTTTTAATGAGTACACATAAATGAGTTGAAAATGGTCGTAAATAACAGTTGCAGTCAAACTTCCAATATTTAGCAAAAGAATTATTTATTTAGCATTGGAGATGTTCATATTTTTGTCATAATACTTACAAGCATATGGGAGCAGACATCTCTTTCTCTCAGACTGAACATCAGCTTGGGATTGTACCCAAAAAAATCCAAACGATGTCAACGGGGATCGAACCTGGAATGCAAGGCTGTTTTACGATTACGCTATCCACATAGTCACTGGTGCTGTTGCATAAATGCGTGATAATATTATACCTGATTATAGAATGAAGTTGGAAAGTGTTTTCTAAGAATAAAAAGGATAGCATAAACGTGAATCTATATCTTTCTCGGTTTGGGCCGTGTATGTGGCAAAGTATGCGAAAAGCTTCAATGTGTCTCTTGTTTCGCTGTCTGTCTGTCTGATTCTTATGGACTCGGAAACTACAGAACCGATCGACATAAAAATTGGTATGTAGGGGTTTTTGGAGTCGAGGAAGTTTTTTATGATAGTTCGAGATTTCTCCCTCCTCTCAAAGGGGGGGGGGGCTGTCATAGAAATGAAACACAAATTTCTGCTTAACTCGAGAACTAATCAAGCAAATGGAACCAAATTTGGCATATGGAGGTTTTAGGGAGCAATAAATGTTTCTATGGTGGTTTGACACTCCTTTCTCCTCTATAAAGAGGGGGAAAGGGTGCTAAACTACTCGAGAACTAATCAAACAAATGGAATCAAACTTAGCATATAGAGGTTTTACGGATTGATGAACTTTTCTATCGTAGTTGGACACTCCTCCCCCTCTCTAAAGGGGGGTTTCCATACATTTAAATTTTGGGCGGGACGAAGTTTGCCGGTCAGCTGGTATATTATACAAATAATATACCAGTATGGGAGAGTTACGTATTTCCTTTTATTTTAGGCACATTTAATGTAAAAAAAACGGGATGCCAAAACATGTGCTAAAAATTAATTTTAGATGTAGAATAATCAATAGATTGTTGGAAGTTGTATCTACATGACGAAGGAGCCTATTTCGAAAGTGATGGTATTCAAATAGTGTAGAACATAAAATAAAACTTTACTTCAACGCATGTTTATCATTTTATCGTCGAATCTTACTAACTGCACAGCCATCTTTAACAATATCCATGTTCATCCTCTCTGGACGAACCGAGCATGAAAGAATCGAATAAAGAATGGAGGAAAAGGGCCATTCGAATTAAGTTCCATTTACTAAACTGGTGAAAATGAAGCAACACAAAGGTTGAGAAAAAAAACCTAAAAACAAGCAAACAGAAAACACGCTAACCCAATAGAAAGTAGGCGAGCGTTAGTGATAAAGGCAAATCTGCGAAAAGTCGTGGGTGGACGTGAAAGAAATAGATTTCCCCGCGCATAGGCTGGCAATTTTTCCGTATTGCTCTCATTCTCATCTAACAGTCATGTTGTTGCTGCTGACCCGTGTACCTTCTTCCATGGTTCCGGCGTGGTGTATGCAAAACACAACTGGAGCGAATTTTTTACCATTATAGGATCCATCTTCCCTCCTGATGGTGAAGGGCCACTCTAGGTTTGGCGATCGGGTGGACGTTCGTTAAATTTAATGAACCCTTGATTCAACAAAGTAGACAAGCGCGATGACCAAATAGTCAACTGGCCATTTGGGTTTTCTAGGTTATACACGACCGGTTATTGTTTCGTTGGGCTGCAAACATAAAATGCCGTTGTTTGAAGCATAGTGCAGAAGTGGCGCCTCGAATAGAATGCGAAGCACGTTGATAGAAGACCTCATTATGCCTAATAACAAAATGAAGCCCAGCTTTGAAGTTACTTTTGTGATTGTTTTTCGCTTCATGATTGCGTTTCATTTCACATTCTCATCTTCTGCAATGAATCAGCCGAAAGCAATCTTGCGGTTACCCGTCTGGTCTTTCATTTCGATGGCTTTTCACCAACAGCAGTCGCCATCAATGCTCGGCTCCCTTCGAAGGTTTCCTGTGGAGTATTACGCATGAAGCCCGCTGCATACCAAGAAGGACGAAAGCATCATCATCAACATCATCATTCGTTGTAAACTGTGTCCGCTCACTCTTGCTGTGAGAGAATTATATCCTCCGCTATCCAATTCAATCGTAGCGTAGTTTTGGTGTCATCCTCGTTCGGCGGAGCATAAAGAGGTATGAGAAAGCGACAATGTTGAAACCCCTTTACGAAATGGTCATTATTTTTTGAATGGATCAAGATAATGAGATATTGCACCCCTGTGTTTCCGGGTAGCTTGCTGTCGAACAAACAAGGGACCTTCTCAGATTCAGATTCCCGATTCTAGATTCGAATTCCAAATTCCATATTTAGATTCCATTGGCTTAGTGGCTCCCGTGGTTGTGCGTTTTCGATTTTCCATTTTCTATTTTCTATTTTCTATTTTCTATTTTCTATTTTCTATTTTCTATTTTCTATTTTCTATTTTCTATTTTCTATTTTCTATTTTCTATTTTCTATTTTCTATTTTCTATTTTTTATTTTCTATTTTCTATTTTCTATTTTCTATTTTCTATTTTCTATTTTCTATTTTCTATTTTCTATTTTCTATTTTCTATTTTCTATTTTCTATTTTCTATTTTCTATTTTCTATTTTCTATTTTCTATTTTCTATTTTCTATTTTCTATTTTCTATTTTCTATTTTCTATTTTCTATTTTCTATTTTCTATTTTCTATTTTCTATTTTCTATTTTCTATTTTCTATTTTCTATTTTCTATTTTCTATTTTCTATTTTCTATTTTCTATTTTCTATTTTCCATTTTCTATTTTCTATTTTCTATTTTCTATTTTCTATTTTCTATTTTCTATTTTCTATTTTCTATTTTCTATTTTCTATTTTCTATTTTCTATTTTCTATTTTCTATTTTCTATTTTCTATTTTCTATTTTCTATTTTCTATTTTCTATTTTCTATTTTCTATTTTCTATTTTCTATTTTCTATTTTCTATTTTCTATTTTCTATTTTCTATTTTCTATTTTCTATTTTCTATTTTCTATTTTCTATTTTCTATTTTCTATTTTCTATTTTCTATTTTCTATTTTCTATTTTCTATTTTCTATTTTCTATTTTCTATTTTCTATTTTCCATTTTCTATTTTATATTTTCTATTTTCTATTTTCTATTTTCTATTTTCTATGTTCTATTTTCTATTTTCTATTTTCTATTTTCTATTTTCTATTTTCTATTTTCTATTTTCTATTTTCTATTTTCTATTTTCTATTTTCTATTTTCTATTTTCTATTTTCTATTTTCTATTTTCTATTTTCTATTTTCTATTTTCTATTTTCTATTTTCTATTTTCTATTTTCTATTTTCTATTTTCTATTTTCTATTTTCTATTTTCTATTTTCTATTTTCTATTTTCTATTTTCTATTTTCTATTTTCTATTTTCTATTTTCTATTTTCTATTTTCTATTTTCTATTTTCTATTTTCTATTTTCTATTTTCTATTTTCTTTTTCTATTTTCTATTTCTGACTTTTTATCTTAGATTTTCAACATTTGATTGTCTCCTGCATTTTTCATGTTTCAGATTTCATGTGAGTTATAATACTACAGATATGATCATAGATATATCAGATTTTAGATTGAAAATAAAGATTTAAGCTGTTTCAGAATTCTACGCTCAGAATGTGATAATCAGAAATCAGGAATGTAAATCTATAATACGGAATTTGAAAGTCGGAATCTGAAAACAAGATTCAATGGTCTGAAGTTGAGTTTTAAAATTAGGAGTAGAAATGTTCAATCTTTATCTAGATATATAGAGATGGATTTCTGTCTGTCTTTCTGATTCTCGGAAATTACTCAATCGGTCGGCGTGAAAATTTGCATGTAGGGTTTTTAGGGCCGGGGATGGTTCTTATGATGGCTCGAGACCTAAGGGTCATACAAATGAAACACAAATTTCTGCATAAATCGAGAACTAATTGGGCAAATGGAGCCAAATTTGACAAGAGGAGGTTTCAGGGGACAATAAATGTTTCTATGGTGATTTGACACCCCTCCCCCTTCTCTAAGAGGGGGCATGTGGAGATAGGAAATACTTCTAGGATGATTTGACACTCCTCCCCCCCCCTCTTTAAGGGGGGCTGCCTCACAAATTTCTGTATAACTCGAGAACTAATCTAGTAAATGAGGCCAAATTTGGCATGTGGAGATTTCAGGGGGCAAGAAATGTCTCTAGGGTGATTAGATAGTCCTTCCTCCTCTCTAAGGGGGGTTGCCATACAAATGAAACACAAATTTCTGCGTAGATCGAGAATTAATCAAGCAAATGGAACCAAATTTGGCAAGTGAAGGTTTTGGCAACAAAAAATGCTTCTAGGGTGATTCGACACTCATATCTCCTCTCTAAGGGGAGTTACCATACAAATGAAACACAAATTTCTACATAACTCGAGAACTAATTGGGCAAATGGAGCCAAATTTGACAAGAGGAGGTTTCAGGGGACAATAAATGTTTCTATGGTGATTTGACACTCCTCCCCCTTCTCTAAGAGGGGGCGCCATTCAAATGAAACAAATTTCTGCATAATTCGAGAACTATTAAAGCAAATGGAGCCAAATTTAACAAGTGAAGGTTTTATGAGACAACGAATGCTTCTAGGGTGATTCAAAACTCGTTCCCTCCTCTCTAAGGGGGGCTGCAATACAAATGAAACACAAATTTCTATATGACTCGAAAATTAATCAAGGAATTAGAGTCAAATTTGGCAAGTGGAGGTTCTAGGGGGTTCCTCTCTAGAGGGGTCATCCATATAAATGAAACACAAATTTCTGCATAACTCGAGAGCTAATCAAGCTAAAACAACTCGAGAGCTAATCAACTAAACAAATCGCACAAACATACACAGTTTCCATCCCGAGAAGTGCCGATAAAATTGATAGATGCAGAGGCGTTAAAAAAAAGGGAATCAATTCTCACACTCACTCATATGAGTTTTCCCATTTGCACCAACGCAAGAGTGAGTTTGGAATAGCATTACAGTCGATTGGGGAAGTAACATACAACTCTGTTGTTGCTACTGCTGCTGCTGCTGCTGGGCCAAAAGCATAAATGGTAACGCGTTTGACGAGAGCGACGACAAAAAGGGGCAATACACTGCCCCGCCCAGCGCACTCTGCTCCAAACGGAGGGAAAGTGAAAACGACTGTTGCTTTAACGTTTCATTTTCTGCGTCGGTAATTATTATGGCTGGTAATAGAAGATAAATATGCCAGAGAGAGAAAGAGTGCATAGATAGATACGCTTTTGTTGTAAATTGGTGGCAACGAAAAATCGAGCTCATTTCCTGTGGGGTATAAAACAAACAATATCAGAGAGGGAGAGGGAGCCAGAGAAACCCAATCCGAAATCTTTTCCGAAATGTGATAAAAATGAGTTTATAGACTATATCACAACGCAACGCATCCCATCTTAAACGTTGTATCCAAATTCCATGTACAGAAAAAACGTCAAAATGGAACATGCTGGAAGGGCAGAGAGGCGAGGTCTTGGTCCGGCCAAGGCAAGGGTGTCATACTTATTTAATGTTCGCCTTATTTCTGTGTTTGCTGAGTTGTGAAAGACTCGAGCAGGTCATGCTCATTGTAGGATACATACAGCATACCATGTGCGGGCGAGGGAGGGATGTAGAGATATAAAAACGAGAGCGAGAAAAATGAGAATAACGAAATGTCGTTTTTTTTGTTTCTTTCGCCTTCTTTCTCCGAGGAATGATAAGTTGCGACGGAGATTTTGGATCACGTACTGGGGAAGGACGCTTGTAGTTTTGCTGGGAGTAGCAGCTCCGTCTGCCCTTCACTATCCAACATCGACGGGGAGGCGAAAAGAAGCGACCAAAGGAGCGACCGCTGCTGAGATGACATGTTGAAGAACCCATTTATGCTGGATGTGCTCATTTTTATCTGGTGGTGTTTTTCGACTGGCTGTTTCTCGTTCACCGTTCGCTAGAGCTCTGTCGGATGTTGAAGTGGCATTAAATTATATGTACGCGGCGGCGGGGTGAAAGCTTGTGCAAACTGTGAGAATGGCACGATTTATTTGCTGTAGACAGTAATCCCCCCGTAAGATGTGGGTTCGGTGACGGATTTCATTCAGATTATAGCTGGAGTAATACGAAGGATTTGTCATTGTCTGCACGGAGCACACACACCCATCGGGAAGGAAAGCTAATTGCAGATCGGAGCTGTCGTGTTCAATTTGAACAGATTGAAAAAATATGCTCGAGGGAATTGCAATCCTCAAAAAACTGCTCACAATCGTAGAACACATAGGTATTGGTCCTGACTCTTTCCTAGTGTGTCCTGAAACTTTCGCAATACATTCAAAAGTTGTTTGCCTTCCTTTTCAAGAAACGGATTTCTCCGGCCGGGATCATCTCCGCGTGGTAAGTAAACTGACCCAGTTGCGGACGCTGTTAGCCGCCCCTCGTCGGCCGTCTTTATTCAAATTAATCTCTCGAATGTGGTGGGGAGAAACTGTGAACTGGAGGCCGTCAATGAGGCGGGTTCGAAGCCATACACAATCGGTAATTGGGTTACACGTCACCCGCCCGGTCTGTTCTTTGGTTTTCGTCGGGAGAAGATCTTCCTGTTTTGGGGTCAGAATTTTTAGTTCGTTTTTACGCTACACTAGCTGTTAGCGGTTCATTAATCACTTTACGGTTATCTCGCTTCACCAACGGGAGGCTCTTGTTTTCAACTGTCATCGTTGTTTGGTGACTCGCAGCAACCAACCAAGCGGATCCAGAAGAGCAACAGAGATAGAGCGGAGCAAAAAGGGGAACATGTGGGTGAGAATAGAAAATTGCGGCTCGACTGTCAATAGAACTGATTGATGAGCCCAAAGTCACGCGTGGGCTGGAAATATTTGCTCTTCCGTTATTTTGAAGCTCAATAGACTTGGGAACAGTTATAACAGTTCTTTTGATGTTATAGATGAAAATGACTTGTATTCGTTTGAACAACATCGTGTGCCATCAACCAAAACGTCGATAACTATAGGTGAACTGTGCTGAGCGAGATTGAATCATCCCCAAAGACACACAGAAAGTGAGTTGTGGAATTGTCATTACGGATGATTCGACGGAATTTCAAAGAACGTTTATGCGAGAACCATTGCTAGTCGTAGATGGAAATGACAAACGATTTAGGCAAATAATTACAATGACTTATGTACAATGGAAAAATAATGAATTACAATTTATTAAAACTCTATGTCTCGTTGCTGGTGTTTCAATAATACTGAATATCGATTTCTATATGGCGACCTGTAATCGAGCCATTTGCGCATTAATTGTTTTAGGTTAAGAATTAGGCTACATAATTTTTTTATCCAACCATCTAACATCGACAACCCGATAGACCACGACACCAGAATGACAACGTGATACGTGATGATTACAAGAAATAAATAGTCCCCCGATTAATCGAATATTGAGAGACAATTATTCGAATGAATCGGATATTGAAAAATGTCCCAACGATTAATCGAATAAATGAAAATTGTAGACATCACTAGCTACACATTCAACGGCTGGATTTGGAATGGAATACTGCATTAGTAGGGATCATCGGTTTGCACACATTTGTTCGTATGCGTTCGGCTTCTTTCACGTTGTGCGTCAGGCTGTTGGTATTCGTTTCATACACCACACATTGCATGCATGATGGATGGGGAGTAGATTGGATGAATAGACATAGGAATATAGAAGTTTGGAACACTTGCTCAATATCGCGCTTTGGTCGCGAACAGTACAGAAGTATAGAAACACAGGTATACATAAGTATAGTAATACAGATATACAGAACTATTAAAATTACAGTGGAATCCGTTTATAATGACATCGAAGAGAAATGACAAACACGTCATAATAAGCGGACGTCATACAAAGCGATTTGTGAAAAAATGCCGAGCATTATAACCGGACATATTTCTTTAAAAATGGGCCACAATAAACAATATGACACTATGAAGAATTTCATTATATCTGATGTTTTTGCAAAGATTATTCAATGAAACCAAACTTCGTTGTGTAATTATGTCATAATAAGCGGTTGATCATTATAAACAGATTCTACTGTATACAGAAAAACAGAAACACAGATGTAAAGAAGTACAAAAGTACTGAAGTACAAAAGTACAGAAATACATGAATATAGTAATACAAAAATATAGGAATATACAAATACAGGCACAAAGGAAAAAAAGGAAATAAAAATACAGAAACACAGAAGCACATAAGTGCAGAAGTGCAGAAGTGCAAAAGTACAGAAGTAGAGAAGCATAAAAGTACAAAAGTACATACGTATAGTAATACAGAAATATTGAAAATGCTGGAATACGGAAAATACAGTAACACAGAAGTACAGAAGTATAAAAGTACAGAAATACAGTGATACAGAAGTAAAGAAATACTAAAAATGCTGAAATACAGAAAATACAGAAATACAGAAACACAGAGTAGTACAGAAGTACAGAAGTATTGCACTACAAAAATACAAATGTACTGAAGTGTTAAAGTACAGAAAGACACAAATATAATAAATATTAAAATAGAGAAGTACAGAAATACAGAAATAAAAAGATATAGGAACACGGGAAAAAAGAAAATAAAAATACAGAAATGCAAAAACACAGAAATGTAGAAATACGTGCAGAAATACAGAAAACCAGAAACACAGGAGTACAGAACTACACAAGTATATAAATACAGAGGTACAGAGGTATAGGCATACAGAAATACTCAGGTACAGAAATGTAGATATATAGAAATATAGGATTAAGGAAATATAATACAGAAGTACAGAAGTACGAAAGTATAAAAGAACATAAATACAGAAGTGCAGAAATACAAAAATGCAGAGATACAGAAACACAGACAGATAGAAATACACAAATATTGAAATAAAGAAATATAGACATAATATACAGAAACTATGATATATACAGAAACGAAGAAATTTGAATTAGAAGAAGAGATAGATAAATTTGAATCTGAAATTTGATTCTTAAATCCAAAACGGCAATAAGAATCTTGATGTTGAAATATTGATTGGGAAAAAAGTTTGAAAATTATATCTGGTTTAAAAAATTGTGTCTTAGAATATCAATCTGAAGTGTACATTTTCTTTATGTTATCAACGGAACACGAAGTGCCGGTAATTGTACGGAGAAAGTTTATTCTTTGTTGGCATTTTTTACTCAGATACCTAATATGGACCCCAAGTGCATTTGGAGTTGAACCAGCATGAGTGATATGTTTACCCAAAAGTTGAAGCTTTGGTTTTGCTGGTCTATGCTTGCTAGAAAAACCACCATCTCTGTTTCCTCCGTGAAGAATTCGATCCCTAGTCCAATGGCCCAGGTTGAAAAATTGTTCAAAGTATCTTGTAAAGATTCTTGCAGGTCGGATTCGTTTGATCCTACGACACACACCACTCCATTATCTGCAAGTTGTCTTAGGTTGCAATTTTGTGTAAGGCAATTGTCAATGTCGCTTACATAGAAGTTTTACAAAAGGGGGCTTAAACATGAGCCCTGAGGGAGGCCCATGTAAAGACCCGACTTACTGCCGAATCTCCGTGAGAAAAGTTCAAATGTTTCTCACATAGCAAGTTATTTTGTTTTAAACATGGACGCCCTCTACAGTCCGGCCAACTTCTCTGACACTGCGTCTCTTCCACCTGAATAGAATTTCAGGTTGTGTAACTTTGACTCGTTGAATAATATACTATCCTCTATTGATTGGCTTCAACTCCTGGACGGAGGCACGGTTGAAGTTATAGCTGAACGACAAATTGTATGAAATTGTACGACAAATTGTATGAAATTCTTTACGCGCAAATTCCCCACCAACGACGTGTAGTAAAGCCAATTCCGACGCAACCTAGGTGGACCTCTGATTTACGCAACTTTCGGTACGTACTGCGGAAGGCACGCAAACGCTATTTGAGCACAAGATCAACAGAAGATAAAAATAGTCTCAGAATAACGGAAACGAATTACAACGCATTATTGATGTCCAGGTACGGAGAATATATACAACGAACTCAAGCAAATCTTAAGCGAAAACCATCTGCATTTTGGAAGTACGTGAAATCGTATCGCTCAGGCAATCGCTTCCCGGATACAATGGAGTTCGATGGAATCACTGTCAGCTCTCCTGGCGATGTCGCTAATCTGTTTGCGAGCTTCTTCCAGACAGTGTACAACTCAACTTCACCGCCCCTGCACGCTGCAAGTTTCGATCGCATCCAGGAGCACAACCTGAATATGCCAACGTTGAATTTCTCTCCGGATGAAGTCTTGAAAGCCTTGTACGATCTAGATGCATCAAAAGGGCCTGGAGTCGATGGAATTCCTCCATCTCTGCTGAAACACTGTGCTCACTCGCTGGCTTTTCCCGTCTCTTGCATATTCAACCGTTCGTTGAGGGAAAGAATTTTTCCCACCGTTTGGAAAAAGGCTTCAATAGTACCAATTCACTAAGCGGGTAATCGGAATCACGTGAAGAACTACCGTGGAATATCGCTTCTCTGCTGCATCAGTAAAGTCTTCGAAAGGTTAGTGCACAACGCTTTGTACAATGTGGTGCATCCACTCATATCGGAGTTCCAGCATGGTTTCGTCCAGCATCGGTCCACAACAACGAATCTACTTTGCTACACAAATACATTGTTTCGTGAAGTCTAAGCCCGTCGGCAGGTCGACTCCATCTACGTCGATTTTTCAAAAGCATTCGACGCCGTGCCGCACATGTACGCATGTAAAAAATTCAGCGCTATGGGATTTCCAAGCTGGTTGGTTGATTGGATCTTTTCCTACTTGACCGGTCGCCAATCCTTCGTGTTGATCAGCTCAGCACACTCAGCAGTCTTCTCAATTACTTCAAGAGTTCCGCAAGGAAGCGTGATCGGGCCAATGCTATTTGTTCTGTTCGTCAACGATTTGTGCCCCCGTATTTCATCATACAAACAAATGTTCGCTGATGACCTGAAAATGTATCGAGTAGTCAGGACAACGCTCGAGTGCCTCGACATTGACGAAATGTTATTGTGGTGCAACGTAAACGGCATGAGAGTAAACGTGGAAAAATACAAGGTGATTTCATTCACCTGTAGGATCGCCGCCGTAAAACATCAGTACCACATTGGGTCTGTGCCACTGGAGCGTGTTTACACAATGTGCGATCTTGGAGTTACTATTGACTACAAGTGGAGATTCAACGAACACGTTGCGCTTATCACGGCTAAAGCTTCTACGGTACTTGGACTTATACGACGCTCTACCTGGCAGTTCACCGACATCTACGCCCAAAAAACTTTGTTTTGCGCTTTAGTCCGAAGCATCCTGGAATACGCTGCACCTGTGTGGGCACTTTACCACACATCGCGGATCATTCCGCACGCTGCAAGTTGATTGGTATGGAAACACTACGTGCGAGGCGCACTCTCATTCTGCAACTGATGATCTTCGACCTACTGCGCAACAACATTGACTGTCCCCAACTCTTAGAAAATGTTCCTATTCGCGTCCCTTCACGGCAGTTAAGATTCACACAGCCAGTGTTGGAAAAAATCGTCATCGCTAAGCTCAAATGCACAGATTTTCGGGCTAAGTTGCATCGAAAACCTATATACTCCAAACGAAAACCAAGATGACAGAACCAGACAACCAGTGAATATGAACAAATGAACTTTTGTTCTTCAATATGTTTTGAAGATTATTTTTTCACCCAGTGTCATTTTCATATTGATAATTCGAGACGTCAGAATTGAATCTCATTCATTTTCATTATAGCAAAATTGTTCATGCATCAGCGATATGAACAAAATGAACTCGTTTGTTATTGTCATCAATATAATGAGGGAAGTGTGTTTCAAGCTGAAAAAAAGTTATTTACACTGAAATGAAATCATATTCGTTACCCGTGAATATTTGTTGATATTCTAAGACACTGCACACAGCCTTTTTCTGTACCTGTACACCCGACCGGTTACGTGTTCAACAATCCATTGGACTCATGCCTACGAGCATTCAATGAAATCAGTGCACATTTTGATTTTATGACTAGCAAACCTGCTTTTGAAAATAGAATTAAGAATATTAGGTAGAGTAGTCTGTGCGAGTTTTATCGAAGACAAAACAACAATAAATAAAATATATTTTTATTTATTTATTATTCACCATCTTCGACAACGTCGTACAGACTGTTTACTTATATAATAAATTAATTTAAATTTCTTATTCTAACACTAAATACATTTTTGGTTAAAGTAAAATCAAACTCCTCACAAACATCATTAAACGATCGCAAACACAAACAAAAACAATTATTAAAACCATAGATCGTTCTGTGGAAAGGTATTAGAAACAATGGAGAATTCCGAAATCGGCGAGGAGGAATATTCCACGGAACCTGCTGTAGCAGTTCGGGGCAATCCACGTTGTCTGTTATGAGGTCGAAGATGAAAAGTCGTTGTAGTTTCTTACGCCTGTCAGATAGGGTTTCCAAATTGATCAGCTTGCAGCGGTCAGGATAGCTGGGAAGGTTGACTGGGTCATTCCATGGGAGCTGACGCAAGGCAAACCGCATGAAACTTCTCTGAATCCGCTCTATTGCAAGCATTTGCGTAACTTGGAATGGAGACCAAACCGGAGAAGCATATTCCAAAATACTGCGAACCAGTGAGCAGTACAGCGTTTTGAGGCAATACACATCGGTGAAACCTGAGGCATGACGACGAATGAAACCAAGTACAGTGTATGCTTTAGCGGTTGCGATACTTATGTGCTCGTTAAACTTCAATTTAGAGTCGATCGTTACTCCCAGATCACAAATCGAATTCACACGTTCCAGAGAATCCAATCCCATATCATAATGATGACTAATGAAGTTTTTGCAGCGAGTGTATGATATTGCTTTACATTTCTTACTGTTTACGCGCATACCGTTGTCACCGCACCAGATCAGTAGACGATTTATATCCTCTTGTATTGTGTCACAATCGCTGATGGATGTAATCACGCGGAAAATTTTTAAATCATCGGCGAAACCAAGTTTGGATGACGAAAGCAACTTATACAGGTCGTTGATATATATGATGAATATCAATGGGCCCAGGACACTCCCTTGAGGCACACCAGATGGAATGTTGAATGTCCTAGAGCGCACGGAATTCACCACGACGAAAGCCTTGCGGGCTGATAAATAAGAATGCAGCCATTCAGTAATCCAATTCGGAAATCCTAAGTGATTCATTTTTTTAATGATGAGGTTATGCGGCACTGTATCGAAAGCTTTCGCGAAATCTACATATACCGAGTCCAATTGCTGCTTAGATTCTAACAGCCGTGATATTGCTGACACATAGCACATAAGATTTGTTGTTGTAGAACGTCGTTTCATGAAACCGTGTTGGCTGTTAGAGATCATCGGTGAAACAACTCTGTACAAAACTGCGTGAATCAGTTTTTCGAACACTTTACCTAGGCTGCATAGTATTGAAACACCACGGTAATTGGTGACACAACTGTAACTTCCGGATTTATGAATCGGTACTATGGATGCCATTTTCCATGCCAGTGGAAATACTTTGTCCTGAAGTGAGCGGTTAAAAATTGCAGCGATAGGCATCGAGAGTGAAGCGGCACAGTTCTTCAACAGCACAGGAGACAGATTATCTGTTCCGGGACCTTTCTTCGAATCGACGTTTTCGAGAGCTTTTCGAACATCGTCTTGAGAAAACTGGATGCGTGGAAGATGAATGTTGTGCGGAGTAACATACTCAAAGCAGTTTTGTCGTTGAACGGGTGACGCCTTACTGAACACGCTCTCAAAGAAAGTAGCGAAAAGATTGGCTGCTTCCGAATTTGAGCGAGATGTCATTCCATCCAAGTTTACATAGCCAGGGATGCTCTTGCCAGCTTTCAGGTGCTTGATGTAATCCCAGAAGCGAGAAGGATCCTGTTTGACGGTAGTCTGAATTCTATGCAAATAGTAGATATAACATATTATTCAATAGAGGCGGCAGACCCCGAGAGTGTAATTTGTCTGACAAAACCTCTATTGAAACAGAATCAAAAGCCCCCTTTATGTCCAAGAATACTGAAGCCATTTGTTTTTTTTCGGCATAAGCCATTTGAATTTCTAAAAAGTTCTACTTTTCCGAAAAGTTTTAAATGCATTCAATTTATCCTGATAAAGCTTGGAACATTGGCTATCCCACCATGGATTGGGAGGCCTTCGACGAATAGTGGAACCTGGGATGGGTTTCGTTTGAGCGCGAACCGCGCTGTCATAGATCAAACGAGAAAGGAAGTTAGACTCCTCCAATGGAGGTAAACCATCTCTGGAATTGATGGCTAGAGCAATCGCGTCCGCATATGTTTTCCAGTCAATGTGGATCAGACATTTGGTACGATTGATTTCAATTTTTGAAGATTTAGATCATTTCTTTCAGCTTTGAAGCTATTTCAAGCAAAAATGCTACCAGATAGTGTTACACTTACTCTAAACGTTTTGTAATACATGATATTGTAATGAAATTTCGCGAAGCAATCAATATGTCGATTGTCGATGCATTGCGAGCAAGCGATGTACGGACGACTAATTTGCATAGCAAGTGGCATTGGTATATGAAAACAATAACATCACACGAAACAGATTCGATAATGTTTGCGCTTGAACATATCAAATCGACTCTGTATGTGTCTTAATATATACTGCCCGCTGCCCGCTGTCTGGAGTAACACTAAAACAATGAAATCGCGGAAAACGACAAAAAAATGGGACCAATCAAAACTTGAAATTTAGCGCAACAGAAAATCAGACAATCAAAGCACAATCTCGTGTTCGCATTGAATGAGCAACTGGGAGACCGCAGATTGACTGTGCGAATAGACCAATCAGAACGCGGGATTTTTGTTCAGATAATGGTTGACATTTTCCAATTGTTCGATAGTTAGCTTCATAAAAAATATAATTTTCTCCATTGTAATAAATTGTTAGAGGGTGCTCAAATCGATTGATGCAAGCATCTCGTAAATCCATCAAAAAATAGTGAGCAGATAGCGCTCGAAATTAGACAATTTTACGATGCGATCGATATTCCGTTTTTGAATTTACCTGGAGTCCCCAATATGTTCCCGAAAACTACGTAAGATAGTAAAGATTGAAACGAAAATGTATGAAAAAAGGACTGCATTAGCTGTTTGAGATACTAGGTCAGAAATGATAACAAGATCAGACTAGTGGCGCCGTGTAAGAGTGTGGCCACTCATGCATCAGAAAAAAAAGGTTAACTCAGCGATAAAACAGTTATACCATATAGAGAGCGATTTGATGATAAAGGAAAGATCGAAAACTGGAAATGTTTCAGGGTAGAATACAACGAAGAATACTTATGGAACTGCACGGGATATGTCCAAAATTGGCGACTATGGTCTCGGGGGCTCGACAACTTGATAAGATATTTTGTGATCATATACCGATGGGGTATAGAGAAGTTTTTTCTGTCTATCTCTGCTAGCTCAATAAATGCGATCGTCGGTATATGTATACAAACTGAACGCGATTGTTTGACCTCGTTGCAAAACGTCACATCGTATACACTCCACTCCGTCATGGCGCATGCTGTAACAACTTTCTTTTTCGCCTTTCTACTCTCAACTTTGGCAGCAAATCGTCGGGGCGCAGGTTCACGTTTTTGTTTTGTTTTGTTGCCACAAAATGAGTCTAGAAAAACCCGGAGTAAACTGAAATCTAGCTCGGCGATAAACATGGTGACGGTTAAACCTCGCGAAATGTATGGTAAAAGTGTTTATCTCGTCATCGTTGTATATCCTATTTGAACCACCTTGAGCAGTAGCAGCAGCAGCTAGTGGTGGAGGTGAAATGAAAGCTCATTTCAGTATAATCTGCCCAGTCGATTACAGTTTATCAGCTTTCGAACGTAGGAGCGGGTATATTGTTCGCTTTTGCACTTGTGATGAAATAGCGATGTAAATGAGGAATTTTATGCACAAATGTAAAAACGAGATCAAAATGTAAATGTTTAGGTTTCCTGTGGCGTTCAATCATTGATTTTCGTATCGCTCTGACAGTTCGAATGATCACTGCATGGTCCAACCCCTGTTACCGCTCTCAAATGGCAGAACTGTTTTTCTCCTTTTGAGAACGGGGGGCAAGGAGACTCCAATGATTCCAAGGTTCTTCACTCGGTCGTTGCAAACCACTCTCGTACCATGATGTTGTGTTATCACATGTATTTTTCTTCAACTCGACTAAAAAATGCAATCCAATGGTGCTCTCCATCCTGCAAAATACTGCTCCAGTTGCGATTCTCTGGACGTGACCGCCATGACGAGAGGAAGAGAATCGTTGAACCATCGCTGTCGAGTGCCAACCTACCGGAAAAAAGAACGCCAACTGTGCTATATATACTGCCATTTTATAGTATACCACAAATGTCTGCAAGTCTGACTGCTCGATTATTACTCTGTGCAGCTCCACAGCGCACAGTGGTCCAAAAGTGCAAAAACGTGATCGTGAGGGATTTCTCCAAAACGGTTAATATTACGTATATGATGTCTTCGGAGAAGCTTTAAAGTACAACGAGGGCCACCTTTTGAGGGCTGCCATTTTGAAATGAATCCCCCTAAAAGTGAGATCCAAAATCCATTTTTTTCAGCTTAAGAGATAGTAAGTTGGTGTCTTCATAAAAAATATAGCTCTTATAAAAATAAATAATTTTGCTGAAAACATCAACTTTCTATCTATTCAGGTAAAAAAGATATGGGACATTTTTGGTTTTCCTGTAGATATTTGTTAAGAATATTCTATTATTACGTTATTATTATGTTATGTTATGTTATGTTATGTTATGTTATGTTATGTTATGTTATGTTATGTTATGTTATATTATGTTATTACTATTACAGTGCACTGTAATAGTAATAACATATTTTTTTAACAGGATAACGTAGATGGAGGCCTTCCTTTAAATTAAGTGTAACTTTTGAGGATACAGGTGGATACAGACACTTGAAGTGTGGTTTTGCAGCATTTTGCTTGTACTTTAATTTGTAATCGGTTTGGTCTGCCCCAATCTGCCCCTTTATGAAATATCCTAGTTCAAAAATAGGTCAATTTTATCATAAAAACTCCAATATCTCCAAATATATAAGAGATAGAAAAAACAACGTGCGTCAAAAATGTGTGTTTTGACTAGGCAAAAAAGTTCTCTAAACATTGTAAAATTGTAAAAAATCAAGAGGAAAAGTTAGGACGAAAATATGATTTTTTGGTGCTTTTCACCAAAAATGTCCCATAACTTTTTTACCTGAATAGATAGAAAGTTGATGTTTTCAGCAAAATTGTTTGTTTTGATAAGAGCTATAATTTTTATGAAGACACCAACTTCCTATCTCTTAAGCTGAAAAAATGGATTTAGGATCTCACTTTTAGGGGGATTCATTTCAAAATGGCAGCTCTCAAAAGGTGGCCCTCGTTGTACTTTAAAACTTCTCCGAAGACATCATATACGTAAAATTAACCGTTTTGGAGAAATCCCTCACGATCACGTTTTTGCACTTTTGGACCACTGTGCAGCGGAGGAAAAATTGCAGCCCTTGATGGTTGCCATGATGAGAAACTTTTACCAGCTTGAAGGATGTGCACTGCCACGACGAGCGTAGAAAATGAGGTTGATTCCCGCACTAAGAGGATAAAAATGTTGCTAATTGCGTACACTACAAGCGTGGTTTCCTTCCTGACGAGCGGCCAAGTGGAATTGCCGGCAGAACTGATTGTCCGATCAAAATTGAGTTTCATTTCGTATTTGGAACATTGTTGATCTATTCCTAGCAGTGGAGTGGTAAAATGAATATAGTCCAGGTAATTATTATCACAAATTAGAGCAGTCATTTCGAAAAAACCTTGCTTTGATAACTACTGAAACGTGTTTGAGTAGCAACATATCAAATATTTGATACCGCAATAGAGATGCAAATTACAGTGACAGAAAACAGAAGAAATAGTCATGAAGTTTTTCATCATCCAAACGCGGCCATTTTGAGATGCGCATAATTCTCTAGCATTCTACAACAAGATTTTAGTGTCCAAATTTTGACGTCTACGGACTTCGTCTTTCATTTCTATACTTGGTAATGAGTTCAAAGTTTCGAAAACGAGAGCTTTACGACGGAGCAACAAGATTTTGAGCGTCAATACCTCTTAAACAACTGGAACGGAATGGTATGATAAACATTTCATTCGATAAAATGTCTACGCATTATATGATTGTTACTTATTGATCCAAAAACTTGTTTCAATATATTTAAAATAACTTTCAAAACATGCTATTGAAATCACACAAATCTGTATATAAGCGGGTGCCCGCTCGAAAATCCACTAAGTTTTGATGTACGGTTGATGTACAATCGCTGGAATCATTTGCAATCGACATTGCAAGGTATATGCAAAGTACGGGTACTTTTGTACCCGCATGTATTTCTGCAAACCGGAATGAGTTTACCCAACCCAGTTTCAGAACCAATAAGCCTGGGGAAATCGACATTTCAAAATAGATGCAAGGTATGGATACTTTTGTACTCGAATGCATTTCTGCAGACCGGATTGAGCTTACCCAAAACACATTTCAAAGCCAATGAGCCTGGGGAAATCGGCATTGCAAAATAGATGCAAGATGCAGATACTTATGGGCTCGCATGTATTTCACTACACCGGAATGTGTTCCCCCAACACAGATTTCAAATGAGCCTGGAGAAATCGACATTGCAAATTAGAGATGGGCAAATCAGCTCATTATGGTGAGCGGCTCAGAGCCGTTCAGCTCATATAAGTGAGCTGATCATTTGGAACAGCTCTTCAACTCAGTTGAATTTTGCGGTTGTTCACAAAATTGTATCTGAAACGTAAGTACCATGGTACATTGAAAAGCATATGTTTTCTTAATAGGCAGAAAGGAAAAAAAACAACAAACGAACAAACAAACTGATACTAGTTCTAATAATATAATATACAACAAATACTAAATGATAAAATCCAACTTTGAAGATGCTAAATTTAAAATTCATAATTCTTGAAATTATGAATATTCAAGATTTGTGGTTTTCCTCTTATTCGTCTTTCTTATATTTCCTTCGTTCCATACTTTCTTTCTATCCTTTCCTTCTTTTTCTATTTTCCTTCAGAAATATAGCCCGAAACAGCGTTTTTAGATAAAACTACCCAGAGAAACTTTATTTTTGCATCCACACTCGTAAGGATAATAGAAAAATGTTTCCACTAATAGGTGCCACAAAGAGACAGTCACCTATATCTCTATCAGATTAGCAAATGCGAAGATACACAATAATACACAGTAAATTACATCTAATTCGACATATCGAGCCGCATTAGAGGCGATTGTGACCTGTAATTGGACATTCTTGATGACAGTGGTATAGAATCTACGACTGGTGACGACTTTCAATCTTGGGCCATAATTTGGGTCCCAAAATAGATGCTTAAAAAAATGTCCAAATAGAGGCGAAAATCACCAATTAGTCGTGTCGCAGTCCAGGTCTGTCCTATTAGCTAGATGTCGAAATAGATGTAACATTCACGAAAAAGATGTAACATTCACGATGACAACGGTAGGTCCAAAAGCAGTTGTAAATTGCTGAAATTTGTTTGATTTTTTTTCTTGGCGTTATATAATTACTTGAAGTACGTTGTCTTTACCCTAATTTAAACTATTTCTGTCAATTTTCAGATATTCTCACCAAAACTTACCATTATAATATAGAATTATCATTAGACACATTCTTTGTATGACATTTTTCCACCCCTTGTAGGCAAAAGTGATTTTCATTTACAAAGAGTACTAATTTGATTTGGAAAAAAAAATCATTCAAAATTTTTATTATAAAAGTGTGTTCATTGCTTCTGCAAACCCATACAGGCAAACCTTTTTTTTGTGCGAGGATTAGAACCGCACAACAAAAATCGTACAAAACTTCACCAGTGGCTTTAAAAAATCATGTTCGCTACACAATTTGAAAAAAAAAAAATCTTTTGTGCGATCCCTCATTAAAAAAGTTTTCCCAAGAAAATAGCTCGAATCCACATCGTTCTCGTTCGATTTCCTTTTGTTTTCCTGCTGTACGATTGCACAGTTTGCCTTCCCAGTTGGCCTGAAAAATATAAACGTTGAGGAACTCAAAATTGAATTAAACTGCGTCTGCTGTTACCAAAAGTGCGAATACTAATTACAGATGAAATATATTAGTAGTTCAGTAAGTTGTCATCAAACTTCGAAAAGTCAATAGCCAAAGAATAAAATATCAAATGAGAATATTCTTTCCACTATCAAATTTAGAAAATGTTTGCGCGCTCAATTTGGATTTTTAACAAGTGTATTATAATAAGTACGTTTTTGACCTCAATAAAGTCGTAATAATCGCCAGTCAGTGTTTCTGTTCAAGCATTGACATCCTGTACGATAAAAAAACCACATTTCCAACGCCGGTAACTGCAACTGCAAAGCAGTCTTGTCATCGAAACCATCGTTTCCCAATTCGTTTCCAAGGGAAAGTGTGATAATAACTACACATTCTGTCTGGCGACCATGATCCGAATAGGTCCATTTTTTTGCAAGTTCCAGTCGAGCCTCTCTGTTTGTTGTTGTTATTGACCGGATGAGGTCTGCGCACTTTCCATGTTGATTGTATACCGCACTGTGCATAGCGATTCCAACACCTTACCAACGCTCTCGTCTGATGTGCCAACCACGAGAGCCAGACGAGGTTCACATCAATGCTTGTTATTGTTGGTCAGTTCAACAAAAAAAAAACCCACACACAATCGAACGGAGATGCCTTTCTCTCCCATCGATACGGGCGGATGCTAGTGATGATTGAATGTATTCAAAAGATATGTTTTATCTCAATGAATTTATGTCGCGATAACTCTGTTACCGTTTTAAGCTTAATCTAGAAATTAGAAAAAAATACAAATTATTTTTCTTCATATTTCTGAAGTTCAGACATTTAGAATTCGAAATCAAAAAACCGATTAAATGTTTTTATATCAAAATGCAGATAATTTATTCTTTTTAGGAAAAATATTGTTTTAGTTTTGAAAAATTTTCGTACATTTCTTCGGATACCCTCCATCAAAGTTAGAACTTTCTGTTGGTCAACCTCAACGGCCATTTTATTCCACGATTTCTTCATTTCTGCAGCCGAGTCACTTTGGTACTCTTCCTCAATTTCCGCTTGACAATTGCCCAATATTTTTCGATTGGGCGGAATTGTAGACGATTGGGAGGATTGAGGTCTTTTCCAATGTAATCGATCCCATTGTCACGGTATCATTGAAGCGTCCTGCTTGGTTGCTTACAGGCACGGGAATCACGATAACCTTCTCGCATACGTATTATCCGGATGATACTTTGGTTAGAATTGTGTTTTTTGGGCGTTGTCGTAGTCCGAAAGTCCCGAGTTTGCCTTAATTGTTCTCAATACATTCAAGCTCAGCTTCCGATCGTAAGTTCCACTGCGACGCGTCCTCTAGTCCAGCCGAACAACAGTTGTACGTTCACGGAAAAACATCAGCACATCATACACGATCAATTGAGCACCTTTCAGCGTTATTACGATTTTAGTACCTGACCACGCCGTATTTTCAATGTAGGCGTCGAAAATAAAATTTCTTCTCTCGGCATTCATCCTACAAAACATTTTCGAAACAAAACGAATCAACCTGAAATTTTTACCGCCAAAAGATACAGGTTATGCAAACAATTTGCTGCCAAAAGATTTGAAATGAACAGTGATTCCAGATTCTGAATGTTTTAAGATATGTCAAGTCAAGATTTTTTTTTTATCTGAATACATCATCTTTATGGATCTCTCTATCGAATGATCCAATATGTTTTATATTAAATTTTAATGTTTTTGAAAATTGTAATAAAAACATAGAATAAAAATAAGCATTTAATTTAAAAATTATTAAAACAAAAAATCAAAAATTTAAATTTTTTGTTTTGTCCCAGGTTCATACCATAGCGGCGTTCGCAATCGTCTTAAAAATGTGGTAAAAACAATTTAATTTTTCAAACGACCGCCATTTAAAAACTCTTTTATTCCTTACAAATTAGGAATATGTTTGGTTTTTATATTATTCCATAAAGTTCTTCTTTGAGCGATATTTTTCACTTTACCTCCGATCCACATCAGTTCTCTGTTCATGAACTCCCACATCCTCTTAAACATTCTTAACTGGGTTCAGTTGGGTGGGTTGAGCTCTGGACACCGTTAGCCTTGCGTCTAGTTTGCTAAGATCTAGTCAAAGCAAAACCGAGCTGTCGCCATAAAAAATAATTGTTCAGGTATCTACTTCTACATTCATAGGAAGCTGACGGAGGGTGTGGTATCAGGGAGGGGCCTCTTGCACTATAGATTGCTAAACCATCCGAAACGATCACTGGTCATGTTTGTTGACAACAACTGTAGCGTTTGAAGGTAGCTCCAAAGCGAATAAAATTGCTTTCTAGGAAAATATAATAATTCGGTTTGATAATCGGATTGTCTGAAAATACCAGGACTTCATAGCTGAACAATTTATGAATTTTCCTAAATATTTCTTAGAGGTTATAACGGCAGAAACAGTACATTTTGAACGAATCGTTCTTTCAGTTTCTGTCCTTGCAAATATGTTTCTTTCTTTACAAAACTAAAGGCGAAGCCATATTCAATCGTGTTTGCGTTATCTACGAAAGCTATCCAGAAAGTGGTAAACGTTTTTGACTGGCGCGGCAGTGGGTGGGTCGAGAGTCGCCATCTTAATGTTAAAAAACTCCTACACTCAGTACACATCAAGCTGTGATGCGCTGCAATAGAAACTTTCGAAATTGTGAAGTGCGTTCAGTGATTGATGTGATGATGATAGGCCTCTTCTTTCACTCATTATTCCATTCTCATACACTTCACAAAGTTTGCGATGGATTGCAATTTGTTCGCAAACAATCACTAATCACTGAACACATTTCACTTGTGGGTGGGTTTCCTATTGCTGCGCACATTTCAATAATTAACAATGAAAAAAATAAGAGATATACTGATACTACAGCTGAAAACATTGTTTCCGCTATACAATTTGAAATATTTTTTTTTTTCGGTGGAGAGGACCATTTTTTTGCCGATCGATCAGAGTTTTGAATAAATTAAAGGAATGTTCTATCACAAATTGTACCAGAAGTGAAAAATGCTATACGTGCCTTCTGAATGAATGATTAGTAAGATTCGTTTTCATAAGATTGTGAGTAAGAAGTATGAGTATATGTTCGATTTTGCACTCTGTTCCCCTATTTTTTTGTTTGGCGAGTGTATCAACATTTTAAAAGTTTTGAGGTGTCTCCGCGCACCCGTGGCCGAGTGGTTAGCGTCACACATTATCATGCCGGGTGTTCGGGTTCGATTCCCGTTCTGGCCGGGGGATTTTTCGTCAAAGAAATTTCCTTCGACTTGCACTGTGGTCACGCGTATTCTAGAGCTTACCCCTCGGAATACATTCAAGGCGTGTTATTTGGCTAAAGAAATTTCAACTGACTATTATCAAATGACGTTAGTTAATGCATACGTTGAGACGGCAAAAGTTCCACAGGGAACGAGGGATTCGAGAAGAAGAAGAAGGTCTCGATCCCAAAGGTACCCTAGATATCTATATAACTTTTGCAACGCTTATATCATTATTGAATAGCTTAGCTTAAACGTAGACGCTGTAGAAGCAGTTATATTGCTACTATGAAATTTCCATCCGAATAACCTTCGTTTACTGGTAAAATATTGAAAATCATTCTCCGTTTCACATTTCTAATATACAAAACATTGAGACCTCTTCATTTTACTTTTGGTAACATATAAAACAACAACAATGCGATGTGATGCAGAAATAAACAAGCGTTCTTCACCAGATGGTCAAGTCTTTTCTCGTCCTACCTTACATTTCCGAAGCTGTATGTCTTAGGAGAAGTTGTTCAGAATATTGATCCGTATGATTGTTCATTTACATTTAAATTATTACTAAGTTAGAATAAAACTTAGCAAAACTAACTTATGGAACTTACGAGATAGTTGAGCTCTGTCTTCAGCGAAATTTTAAAGCTATCAGTTTCATGAAACTTTGCTGAAGATACATAATCTCTATCTCTTAGTTCTGTAGAGATATAACCAGTGTTTGGATATCGATCAAAATCAAATGATACACAATGTCTCATGCAAGTAACTTATCGTGAACATATAACCAAACATAAGTGGATCATTCAGATAAATGTATGAATGACAGTACTCACTTGTGTTACACTAAATGATTATACGAAGCGAGGGAACAAAGCCTGTTGATTGCATATCTGAGCTGTACCTAACATCGCACACCATTTTCGAAGCCTGCGTACAAGTTCGAACCGCATATATCGTATCGTTCTACTATAGCGAAAACCGCTGCACAGCCAAGTGCAAAGCAATAAATGATACCAAAAAAATTACGTCATCATTCGGTCACCATTTGTGGAGAGCAGCGAATGGGAAAAGAGCTAAAACGAGAGAGTTTTTGTTTCTCCGCGGTTTATATGAATACATATATTTCAAGGGATAGCAGCGTTAAAAATGAAAAATATAGTCTGACTACCCTTCCCTGAGCCTCTACAGGGTGGCGCATAAGTCACGCAACGCTCTCTGAAGGAAAAAAAATAACGATCGCGCTACAAATATCGAGCGTGTTGGTTCCTAAGCAGTTCAGTTGTCGACTTTGTATCGTTTTTTATTCGAGAATAAAGATTTTGTATCGTGAAACATTTTTTTATACGATTTTTTTTTTGTGCAAATCGGCTGCGTGACTTATGCGCCACCATGTATATAGCTATATAATCATATAGTTTACACTCTCTGAGACTAATGGATCGGGATCTGTTACATTAGTTGAATATGAATCACTCGCTTTGCGTAGTCCGTATGATGCTACTGTTTCATGATGCATGGAGAGGTTCGACATGTGTATGAGTCAAAGTCAAAGAAGAAAATAAACTTTCTGCACCGAAAGCGTATATGACGGTTTTACTTGCGTGCTGGTGTATCATGAAGAGCGAACCGAAGCAGAGTTGTCTCGTTCTCTTTTGTGTCGTGATTTGTAGCACGTAAAAGCAAATTAATGCCACTGGGGGAAATGATTTCTATGAGATCATATATGCACGAACGAAGACGATTTATTCATTAAAAGGATCAATCGGCAAACACTGGATATAACTGTTTCTCTTAAAAGAGTACCTTAAAACTAGTTTTATAACTTAAGTTGTACCTCAATTACATTATATCAACTAAACATCTTCCGCGTAGTTTTAGATAACATTAAAAAACAACGTATGCGTACTAAATACCATTTATTTTGTCATATTTTGGAATATATGCACACAAGTTTTCAGAGTCGGGATCCTTCGAACACATAACTTTTTATAACAAGAAATTACAAATGCTCTGCTTTTACGCTCTAGCTGTGTGAATAAGTTTTCATCGGGCGGATCCTGAATTGCAATATTTCCACCTTCTACAGAGTCCGTTTGCATGTCGCAGTGTTCATGAACAGAACAGATGCATTTAGTTGCTCCATCATCAATTTAAACCATTCACAGACAAGAGGATTGTAATGCTCAATGTATTGTGTTTAACGAATGTTGTTTGAACATGAAATGTGTTGCCACTGGACTGAAGCCTGTTTCAGTTATAATTTGGTCGCATTAAGTAGGACATTTCTCTGCATAGAAAACACGTACAAAGAAGGGAAGGATGTCATTTAGTAGGTTTTTTTAATGAACTTTGAGGGAAAAAACATTTCTATTTGAGCTGATTTTTTTATGGTTCTGCCACATTTCTTCAGTTTGCCTTTGATAAATGCCTAATTTCTCTCGATGGAACGAAAATCCGGACATTCCAGTGGATTGATAGTTTTATCAATGAAATCTATCTTGTTCTCCTTATACCATTTGACGACATTCCGGCTGTAATGACCTTTGTGTGATCAAATGAACGGGAAAATCTTGTTCTGAAGATACTCCTCCTTGTAAATTTTTCCATTCATTGTTTCCCCAGTGATGAAAACCTTTGGCTTCTCTCCACAACTACAAACCCCTTGCCGAATCATCAACGTATGGGCAAATTTATCTGCGTAAACAAATTTGAACCTACCCGCAACACCCCCTTCATGCTTGGCAAGGTAAAGTTTTTTACCGGTTGCTTGTTCGAAATCCATTTTTACGTATGGTTCATCGTCCATCGCATCCTTTGTACCTGGCCAACACTTGTTCGAACAACTTCCTTGCACGGGTTTTAGCAACCAGGTTTGGTTTCAGCGTCCTGTTGGGGTGTTTGCTTGCATGATACGACCGCAAGCCTACTCGCATACAAATTCGTTGAACTGTACGGTGGCTTGCTGTCGCGGACCCAGGGATAAAAATAAATTAAAATAATCAAAAAATTTGGAAACTAAATAATGCCAGCAGGAGGAAACCGCATGTTTCTATCCTTTCTCTTCAATTGATCTATATAGCTTCCAAGATAAGTGCGCCAGAGATAGCGCATTAGACGAAGGAATAGAAGTAAATATTTATTGCCGGTAATTAGCTAGATGCTCCCCACTTCAACATTTTTCGTGGGAAACATGTTTTGATAAGACCCAAGGCGAGAGCATTGTATGGGCCACTCGAGAGGTGATCAAAATTGTTTTGTTTAGGTCTCGTCCTTTATCGCGCATGGAATGAGCGCGAAGGGCACAGAGGGAATAGGGCAAAGAAACAAAAATGTTTATTTTTGATCCTATGTGGGTGGCGTAGTGGTGGATACGGATAGGAACATATAGATAGGGATTCCTTTGCTGGCAATCAACAAATAGGTAGGTCGTAAAATCATCCTCAAAATAAGCCCCTCTAGCGATAGCGAAGGATGGAAACCATTGGACGAATTTTAGGTAGAAAATAGACAGGCAGATAACCAAAACCGCATCGGAGTAGGAAGGGGATATTTTTTCTCTCCCTTTTAATTTTAAGCTAGAGTAAGAATTCGTGTATATATAGTCCGGGTTCTTACTCAATAAGTTAGTTCAATTTAGTTAGACCTATCAAAAAGTTGATGATAGCAAGGTAAAAAACTAGGACGTATTTATTTCTCAAAATCAAGTTAACCATCAGGAACAAGCTATCCGAGTCCAGCCAGCCGAACCCAACCAGCCGAGTCCAATATCCGCAACGCCAGAATTTCTAACAGGGAAGGAGTTCGAAAACACTGGTAAGAATAACAGAGCAAATCCCAAACCGAAAAGCAGACCACTTACTTCACTCGGGCGGACCATTCTGAAGCTGTCGGATTTTGAAGGGTTAGTGGCTGCCCTAGTCGAGATTTGCTGAAGTCTAAGGGCTTAGCCCATAAGTGAGCCCTTAAGGCAAGATTTCGAAAAGTAACAAAAATCCAGGGAAACACGTTCCCTGGTTAATAGTCGCCGTGATCTTTTTCGCCAAATCCTGCAAGAAGAGCCCCGGATTGTTGTGTACTGCTCGAATTGCTCGTAGATTCCGGTCATATGTTCCACATCTACGCCTGACTGGTTTTGCCCGATCCAACGTGAGGGTTTCCCGGTAACGTTTGAATATGGTATTTACAGTCGGTTCTGGAAGTTTCAAGAATTTCGCGATCTTTCCTTCTGACCACGTCGGGTTCTCAACGCGAATGCAGATTTTTTTACCGTCATCGATAACTTTTGAATGGATCCTTCAATCTTGATGAAATTTTCACTAATGAATAAACAAACCATCCTGATCAAAACGCTGTCAATAGTTTCTCGATGTGACAACTAGCGGCGCTGCAGTGAATAAAAATAAGCGACCAAATTTGAACTGAAACACACTTTAGTGACGAACAAAAGGATTCTGTTCAAAAACATTATCTCGTTAAGGTTAAGTGCTATGAAAATGCGTATTTGTGATTTACGTATGAACGTCATCGGAACGCAATTTTCATTGTGAATTTATTTTTACGTAAAGAATTTTTACGTACGCAAGCAAACCTGTGTTCCACCGATTGCCCGGTTAGTTCGAAACATACGTGACGATCCTTTAGTCATACGTTTGCCTGATGTATTATGTTTGGCCGGTCAATATTTGCTTCGAAATATGAGTGACGCTCCGGTGGCGTTCATACGTAGATACCGCAAATCCCAAATACGCATTTTCGTAGCACTAAAAATAACAAATCAATGCAAACAACAAGGCAACAACATCACGAAAGATAACTGAGTATCCGTACGAAAAATAAAATTGCTATCTATTAAATTTCGGCTCCGGTGACGCTAATACGTAAGTACCAAAAAGTTAAGTGTTCAAATCGTCAAATCGTCATTCGTCAATCACAGCATCATCGTTGGCACATCGCATGTAATCGTCAATGAGTCACTTTGTTCGATTGATTCGCACGTCGGTAGATAGCGAACTTGAATCGTAACAAAACTAGAGGCAAAACAAACCTCAACAGCCATAGATACCGACACTCTGTTTACTCGGTTCGGTGTAATCTATTCCGCCACGCGTGAGTCGTTTGTATACATTGCATTGGCAACTTACACTGCATTCACTTCCTCATTGTAACGCACTACTATGTATTCCGCACAATGGGCCAGGGGCCGGCCGCAATCGTTAATTACTCGTTCAGCTGTGGCCGCCATCACAACCATGGGCATAATGTGCGCGGCGCGGCGCACGCTGAATAGCTATTATGTTTTTATATTGAGACAAATTGATCACGAGGTCAGTAGTGCCAGGGTGGCGTATGGTCTGTGTGGGAGTTACTGCAACCGGTGATTATCTAGGGCGCACGCCCTTGCTGTGTTATGCTGTATTCGTACACACACACACCCACCATTGCGATTGACCGCAACGGAGATAAGCGGAAAGGTTAATCCGGCCCACCCGACCGTCACTCGATGGGGTGTTAATGTGTCTTTTGCATATTAGCATAAGATGCCGAGGAAGGAGGAGGTAGGACAGGAATTACTTCGCAGTCGCCGCCCCATCAATGTTTGCGCTTACTAACTTGACTTGTACATCGCTTTTTGAGATCAAGGAAGCGAATGAAGCAAGCAAAACAAGCGCAAGGCTTGCGAGCTTTTGATGGGAAATCGTTCGATCGCTGTGGTGATATGATCATACAAAGCACCAACACATGCTCTGACGTGAATCCGAGCCGGGTGAACAATCCGAGCAATACGAGTGACATACAAGAGGCGTAAAGTGCTACCAGTTGCATTGATTTTTAAATGACTCAGCCCTCAACTGTCAGCAGTGGTTGGGTTTTGATGGGTTTGAACTTTGAGGCGCAAACTTTTATTATGTTGCTTCTGATAATACCGGGAATTATTAGTTCTGCTAGTGATTGTGGTGAGGCCTACAATGAGTTTACGGAGTATTTCTCAACCACAGCCTCAACTAACGAATTCTGAAATTTCTCGCTTGTGTTTTTTTGTTGTTGCGATGTGTTCACCGAGCGCGTTGAACGCTATGCATAAAGCCATGAATTTTACGACCTGCGAGTTAACGTTTCGTGCCCTTTGGAGCAACCACTCGTGTAGGAGATATCGGCTGTGGCATATCACCTTCATCTGCCGACTGTAGGTTTCCAGCAGTGGTTATTACGGCATTGTTTTTGTTGATTTACGCGCACTTCAATGGTAACAGCCTCCATCGCATTGCTGATGTCCTCCGAGAACTGGGTTGGCTGTATTTCAGATTAACATTCACAAATGATGAACCTATGAGCAAGAGCGTTCAACGTTTCGCACGTGATGATAAAAAAAAATCACATTTAACAGAGAAAATTTCATTATTTCACTGAAAGGACTTTGTTATTCCCCAGAGAAATGTTAGACTCAACAATATTTAGTTTAATAACACACTGCTGTTTTCAACTAATTCGTGTTGTACGCTTATATTTCCAACAATAATCAATCATTCTTGCAATAAAATCATTCTCGGACTCGGCCTTTGATGCCCGCTTGCTTCATCTTCACATAATAAACACTTCCTAGAATTGAAGCCATGGCGGAAACCAGACCGTTTCGAATTTAGAAGCTATTAAAATTCATCTTTCGGAATTTATAATCGTTTTCGACGTCGCCGTCTACCTTCTCATACAGCTGAAGGTATTATTGATTTCCACCCGAAAGCCACCATGACAGCTGAAATGAGACCAAAGCCTCGATTGATTGATGGCATGTCTCCGGCCTTGAATCATCATTCCACACCAGTCCTGGACAAACCTCAAAATGGCCCTAGTAACAGACGGATACAGACAGAGCGATTGGGCACAGTCATGGCTTCCCGTTTGAAACATTTTTTTGTCTATTCAGATGTTTTCTGACTGTTTGTGTAGTTTGTGTCGTAGAGATTGTACATATCTGAATTGCCGCACGCTTTTTGGTGTACCTTCAGATTTAACCTCAAAGCGTCTGTGGTATAAAATCACATTACATGTGAGTTTCAAAAAATGTTACAAATAACCTACAACTCAACCATGCATAACACCACAATCGCGGCCATACGCACTGTCCGTAATATGAAGGTGGTCAAATTTCGTTGACCTCTATCCAGCGAACATCGATTGTCTGTCGACATGTTTGGAGTACCTCTTACCCGACCTCCGTCATATTTTGTACCAACCAATAAGCAGACACCAAAAGGCCCCAATTGTGCGTGTGCGTGAGTTCGTCCGATCGTGAGATCACTCCTGCTGCTGTTGCTGGGTTCCACCACTCTCAATTGACGAGAGCACGAGAGAGTGCTTTACGTAAAAATGAATTTCTTCACATCAATTTTTGATTGTGACCGCATTAGAAAGTGGAGCATATCGGGTCGCGGCAAATATGCGTGTGTACTGTTTCTTTCTGGTCGCGCACATTAATCATTTCGTTATGAATTGTGTGTATATCGAGGCGGCGATGAAATTGGAATTGGCTTGGAAACAAAATCATACCTCGGACCGAGCAATTACTGGTCGTCAGGTCGGAGGAATTATGCTGTCACAACGAACGGTGAGAATGAAAACAAGCGGGTTTGGTTTTTTTATGCGTAAATCAAATTAGCGGAGTGTTGATATTATTTATAAAAAGTTCCGTTTAGGAAATTTGATCCGAAATACTTGCAGGGCGGTGATTATTGCGCTGTACTTTAGCAAAAATGGTCGCCATTTTGGCAATGTTCGGAATACTTAAAAACCTCTATGTAATGCTGGAAAAAAATCACGAAAAAACCAAAACCTTCCAGACAGGGGTCCCTTCTTAATACGTTTTGTATAATATTTTCCCTTCAAAACAATTGTGTTTTTTAATTTCTTTTTCTTCTTGGTTTGTTTTTTAGATACTTCAAATTCTATGGTTAATTATCCTTCACTAGAAATCGCCAGGATTTGTTTGGAAACATATTATAGAGAAATTTTCAAAAGATAGGAGTTGGGTATCTAAGAACAAATTGTAGAGCGGTTAACAGTGTTAATTTGGTTGATATAAGTAATCATGTTTATTTTGCCTTGCTCCTGCGTTTGTGGCCGTTGTTTATTCGTGCGAGGTGTATCTTCCACAACGAAACTTGTCGCCACAATGGGTGAAAGAATGTCCAAGTTTTTTTTTGCAATTGGTGCATTGGTAAACTCGCGGTACAAACAGGTGCACCGAAAAAACATTTTCTACCTTCACGTAGTTCGGGAGAACAGAACCGGCGAAAGTCTCCCGAAAAGAGTGTGAGGACTTATAAACTGTTCTATTGTCTTCCAAAGATGCTGAATGCAGTTGTCTAACATCCAGAAGCTCTCCAATTAACGAGTTTTTAAATCAACCCGTGTATCTTGTCGCCAGATCGAATTTAGAAAACTCTCTTCGCGCCCGAGGAAGACAGCCCAATGTGTCGGTGAGAGATGTGTTGGCTCGGTGAGACCTTGATTACATGTCCCAAATACAGGGAAACTTTGATATAAAGTACCCTCGTTATAACGTGTCTTCGATTCAAAGTCACTGGATATAACGTACATTTTACCTCGATATAACTCACATATTTTCAAATTTTTGAATATTTTTTTTCTGAAAGAACAATAAATTATCTGTATTTTTATACTAGAACATGTTTCGTACCTTTAACCAATCCCGAAATACAACTGGTTTTATGATTCCGGATTCTAAATGAATCAAGCTTTAATCGACAGTACGAAGGAAAACATCATGAGAAAGGCTAGCTTCGTCTTTTAGTTGAATTTATTCATCAACCTTATCCAAACAGCAACACAATAAAGTAATACAAGCTACGTTTCTGAGTTCTTTATTATACTTCGATATAACGTACAATTCGATACAACGTACAATTTTGAAAGTGAAATGTACATTATATCGCAGTTACCCTGTATATGTTTTCCTTAAAACTATCGATCTTCGTGTGTAATTGTACCTATAACCTTATACCCTCCTTTTCTTTCATTGCGAGCAATTGGCCCCCTTGCTATAAACAGTAAAATAAGTTGAAATGTAAATATACAATAGATATAAGAATAGATTTAAGAATTCAGTGTGTTCTCAACATTTTAACAATTATATCCCATCCTTTTCCTCAAAAAAATGTCACCCTTCTAAACTCGAGTCCACCGCGAGTAATCGATTTCCACCTTAACAGTTCGGCTGAAAAGTTTATAAGATAACACAGTATAGCTATTTTTTTGCAAAATTCAATTTTATTATTCAACATAATTGCCTTCGAGGGCGATACAGCGTTTATAGCGATCTTGCAACTTTTCGACACTATTTTTATAATACTCTTTCGGTTTTTAATCAAAATTCGGTAATCACTTCATCATCGGTCTTAAATTTCCTGCCAGCGAGTATTCTCTTCAGGTCTGCGAACAGAAAATAGTCGCTGGGGGTCAGATTTTGAGAATACGGTTGATGCGAAAGCAATTAGAAGCCCAATTAATGCAATTACACACGAAATTCGGATTTTTCAATTATTTTCACAATAACAAAAGTTGTTTCACTCTCAATGCTGTAACTCACGGATCAATCGACCAATAGCTGTCAAATTTTGATGCATATCCATTGAAAGATGATACTTTGTGATATTCAAGTAGATTTTTGCAAGAGGCGCCATCTAAACGTCAACCTTATGATCTTTTCAGCCGAACTGTTACTAACCATAGAGTTAAGAAAATTGTTTATATATAGTTTTATAATAACTCCGTCATTGTTGAAATTCGACCATATGCGCAGGAGGATTTTTTCAATAACATACGGGTGTAGGCTGACAAATAATCCACATACACGCTTGTAGAAAACGAACAAAACAAATAGCAAAGTTGGGTAAAAAACAAATCTTAACCTTCAAACCATGTATTATTTTTCGACATAGTCAACCTTTAAGCATTACACATTTCTCCCAACGTGTAACAAGTTTTTTCATACCATCACATTCTGGAATCCAGGACGGGATAGCTGCTATCACCTCATTGACAGAGCTGTAATGATTATCTTTAAGGTCTCTCTCTCTCTCTAGTAGAGGAAAAAAATCGCCTGACACAAGGTCGGGAGAATACAAGGTCGGAATTGGTGGAATTAATTCATACTTCAGGTTTTTCAGAGTCTCAGTTGCACGCGAAGTGTGTGAACGAGCGTTGTCGTGTTGCAATATTAGTGTCGCCAGGTTACCTTTATCAAGACAAAAACTCGACGTCGGAGGTGTAAAAATATATACGGCGCCATTTTGTGGTGGCGGCCATTTTGGATTTGCAGTTTTCAAAAATAACTGTGTTCTACTAGTCAAGCAGTTTCATTTGATACCCATATTGATGGGGTTTTAAAAAAATATTTGATGCTCATATTGATGGGGTTTTGAAAAAAAATATATGGCGCCATTTTGTGGTGGCGGCCATTCTGTATTCGCATTTTTTCATAAATAAGTGTGTTCTACTAGTCAAGCTCTTTCGTTTCATAACAATATTGATGGGGTTTCGAAAAAATATATATGGTGTCATTTTGTGGTGGCGGCCATTTTAGATTTGCATTCTTCATAAATAACTGTGTTCTACTAGTCAAGCCCTTTTATTTGATACCCATATTGATGGGATTTTGAGAAAAAATGCAGTCCGCCATTTTTTTGGGTTCTCAAGACAATGGAATACGCAGTTTTATAATGATAACAGAGATAAAGTTGTGTAGACAAGAAGGGGGTAAAATTTTTATTATTAAGTTCGTCGCCTAGCGCGATTCGTTGTTGTTGTTGTTTTTCTTGCGGGGCCCAAATAGTCTGTCGATACGCTAGTAATCAGAGAAATAAACGGGAAACAATAATTATTTTCACTTTTGAAAAACCAGCACTGAATCGATCCCCTGCATACAAACATTCAAACAGGGAAAGCAACAGAACCGTTTAGTAGAAATAGGGATTGGAATCTGTGCACTGAAACATACCATTCGTAGTAAGTGTACCAAATGTGTCGTTTGCGCCATTTGTGCCATTTGTACCATTTGTGCCATTTGTGCAATTGGTGCCATTTGTACCATTTGTGCCAACTGTACCATTTGTGCAATTTGCACCATTTGTGCCATTTGTGCCATTCGTGCCATTTGTGCCATTTTTGCCAATCTGTGCCAGCTGTGCCAAAGTGTGCCAGCTGTGCCATTTGTGCCATTTGTACCAGCTGTGCCAACTGTGCCAATATGTGCCAATCGTGCCATGTGTACCATGGCACAGCTCTGTGCCGTACCAAAAGGTACAGAATTTTTTTCGTGCCATGGTACGTGCAGTGCCAATGGCACACGCATATTAGCTGTAACACAAAAAAAAGGTCAACATTTTTTTATAAAAAAGGAGAAGGCTACAGCGTTGCTTATGGTCTTTATACTACACTGCGTTTCACAATTATAGAACCACTCATTTCTTCTATGTTTCCAGAGATATGTGAGAAGTCGGTTGAATTGATGTATATAGCGTACGATATAACAACTATCTTCATTTAAAAGACTGGCCATTTGAACATTATTGTTGTGTTCAGGCACGAAACATTCAAAAAACAAAAATTCCAGTGTTTCAAAACTATAGAACCAGATCGAACAACTCTCACTTCTTTACAAAATAAACGTCAATTTCACATAATAAGTTTCTAATTCGTAGGTCGTCTTTAGTTCTCAAACAGTTCAAATAGCCCATTCGGGGTGGTTTTGACCAAGCTGTGCCATGTTGGAGTGTGTATCTCGTTCTACGCAGAGGATACTGCTCGTTTAAGCTCTTCAAATCACTCATACTGCTTGTAATCTGCATCTACTATTCGTACAACCACTCCTCATAAGATCTTGATAGGGTTTTGATCTGGTACACAGGCTGACCAGTTCAAAATCTGAAGCCCTTATTCATCAAACCATGCCTCAACTTTCCGGATGTTATGAATTGATGCCAAATAACCCAATTATCATGCTGTTTTTGATGCAAAAACAGAAGTAAATGATTCTGAAGTACTTCATTGCACTTCTGTATGAAGGAATTCTATTCAAGTTGAATTTCTTTTTATCAAAGAAGTTCTACTGAAACAGTGAAACCCATGGCATCAGCTTCCACATCAGTTTTTGGACCCGCAGCTTTGAAGATGAGATCATTATGGTTTAGGGAGAATTTTCTCTATCAACACGAATGAACATTCAGAATTGCAAAGAAGTACTTCAGAATACTTTAGGGGAAGTGGGAGCATAGTGGTCACCCTAAGGAATATGCCCATTTTCCATATACCGCTTCAATTCAATTCGAAGAGTATTATAGTACAACTCATTGTTGTCCAAGATAGCACACGACTTTTACTATAAAAATTCAAAATAGTACATATTTTATCATTAGAAAACAGAAAAATCGAACTTTTTTTTTACTTGGAAGTAAAGTGGTCACCTGTCCATGGAGGTAAAGTGGTCACCATATCCACAAAAGGAACCTCTTCAAGAGCAGAATGTGATGAGGTATATCAGCTTTAGTAAACAGAACATTTTAAGTTGTTATTCACCTATGACCACTTTGCCCCCAAAAATCAAAGTAATTTCTATGCTTATCAATCGCTGAGATTGAACAAAATATCTGTTAACCTCTCCTAGAATACGTGAAGAGTCGTCCAAACTGGAGAAATTCCTTGGATACCATGCGCACAGAACTACGGCCGAATGGCTATCGTGAGAGAAATTTCTGTTTTTATTTATATTTTGACATGTGACAGCTCTACTGACGTACAGGGTGACTCAAAAGTCATTAAGGTGACTATCAATACGGTGTCAATAATCAATAGTTATACTACCAAACAAGCAGGTGACCACTTTGTCCCCCATGACCAATTTGCCCCCACTACCCCTACTGCTGTTTTTACATCGAAAACAATGTGATAATAGGGAAATTTGGAATCAATCAATCAATGAAACTTTGCACACACACTTATAGTTTAGGAAACTGAGAATTTTTCACCCGTGAATTCATTTTACTCAAGGGTAAAAAAGGTCAAAAGGCATAAATTAGCATAAAAAAGGCAAAAAACATTGTTGGCATTAACTTCATTAACCCCTTTTAGGCCAAGTGTTCGAAAAATCGAAGAGAAACTTTGATCATTTTTCATGTCTTTGGAAAGCAACCATATGGTAATGTTTTTGCATTAAAAGATAGCTTAATTTATTAGCTACCACATACCATCAATTTTATTCAATTTTGTACAACTTTATTGGGCAATAACTTCGATTTGAAGGAAGTAGTTTTGAGAGGTGTTTTCAATTTCAACTAAAATACCCAATAAAATACAAAAATATGTTATCTTTTCTATGGCATTACTTTGACATACATTGTGATATAGAGCAAAAATAATTCGATTGAGCCTCTTAAAGGAAAATAACAGCCGAGGAAATTGAGTGTTCGAAAAATCGAACGTTGGCCATGCAGACAAATTTAACCTCCGCAGAGCATTTTGGTTTGTTTACTTTAGAAGATGGAAGGTTTTTTTTCACTATTTTTGCATTTTCAATTGCGAATGTTTGCAAATATCGACCAATTTAACAAATATTATTGAAAATCTATGATTTTTTGTCCTAATAACCTTAGGTGATGGCGACCCGTAGAATTTCGTGTGTGAAGGAGCTGGAGGAAATGAGCAATACATTTAATGAGGATTCTAATGAGATTGCTGGTGTAAATATTCATCTGCCGGACAGAATAAGAACCTTCCAACCTTCTATGCCATTATTTTTTCGCAGCATTTGGATACTTTGCAGGTTTTGGAAAATGTTCGATTTTTCGGGAAATGGATAACTGGTTAAGGTTAAGAGCAGGTTGTAACGCACTAAAAAGTGTTTGTAAAAAAAATCAATTCAAACATGTAACGTGTAGAAAAAGATGAAAGATTTCGAACGCCTAAAACTAAAGCATTTCTTAATACAATCGATAAAAAAACAAAGGAAAAAAGAGCAAAGCTGGATGATAAAGTTAGTTGGATTTGCTATATGATTGGTAAGAAAAAAATTGTGTTAATCCAAAAAATCTTTAAAAAAAACAGAAAAAAAACGTTTTTTTTATTTTTTCCCGATATTGTTGCCCACTGCATCTACACACGCCAAGATAAAAATGTATACATAAAATATTCTAATATAAATTTGGAGCTCTCAAATTATGTACATTCCATATGTATGCGTTGGTTTTTCACGAAGTTACAGCATGTCAAATATCACTCAAAATTTCGACTTCGCACTCTGTTCCTGTAATCTTTTTGTCGAGTGTAGATCGTAGAGATGTTTGCATCAATTGATTAGAAATATTTCTACGCATCTTAATAAACATTTTTTTGTTCGCCGTTTTAAAATGTGAAAATGCAACCCAGGCCTCTGAAATTGTTAATGATGTTAATGAGCTTGAGCTTGAGCTTGGGTAGACTGTACAATTCGTAGTTGCTCTCCGTGATTGACCTGAACCAACCAAATTGCACAAAGAACACACAGAATGACACTAGCAAATCATTCTCGTTGTGCAATTTTCGGTGATTCTAAAGCTCGAATGGTCAATAACGACGCCGGCCACGTCCTTACAGTCACCAGTGTCCCCTCGCGCCACCCGAAATCGGCCAGACCAAGCGAACAAAATAGCTCGTCTCCTTACCTTAGCTTAGCTATCGTACAAACCATATGTACTCGGATTCAACATAACTGCACTCAAGGCTACGTTGACAGTGGATCCGAGCTCACACAAAAATTTGACTGCACAACTGACGAAAAAAAAACAATCCACTCTGCCCGCTCGAAGCAGCAAGTCCGAACAAAGCGAGGGAAAGCAATGCATCCACACCAATATCATTCAATGCAGCTGCAATCCCACGACCTTAACATCTCGTACGGCCACCTCTCGCACACAGTTGCATCCACCATCACAGTACACGAGAGTGTGTGTATGAACACTGAATCTGATTTTAAAATCCGAGTTTCTCGACCCTTTGAAAAAAAGGCTCAACATAGAATCGACGAGGAAAAACATTTGAAATTATAATTCTGCAACCACCTTATTTGGAATCCAGAATTTAAAAAAAAACAACATAGTTTATAGTACAGCAGAAACTCGATAATACAAATAAATATAATAATATAATACAAATAAATACATACGAATACATAATAAATACAAATACATACGAACAGTAGGGTTGAGTGACCAAATCCTTCTCCTCCATTTTCCAAGTCCTTCTGTATGCAGAGAATAATATTTTTTTGGCAACAATACAAGCTAATCACAATCTACACAAACTACTTTAGATACGCAACATAAAGTGAATTCTGACAACTCCATAATGTGAGGCACATCCTGGAGTTCAGAGTCAGCTATTTCAAGATGAATTCAAATGGCAGCTTACATTGCAACTGCTGCAGCCCAGTTAACGAAACCGAACATTAGGACGCACTCGCTAGAGAGGATGATGAATCTCACTCTCCGGATCAATCCGCCACTCGCTCAGAAACACGCTACACACACATCCGCCCGTCACCTCCACATATTCGAGTCACTGATTGCAGCGGGAACTCCTGTTTTTCCTATGATTGTACTCAAATCTTGAACCGTTAACACACAGCTGCTATATGAAATGAAATGAAATAAAATCTCTACCCACACCCACAGGAACCCACAATAAATTAAATGTAATGTTTATAATATGTATGAGATAGAAATGAAAAATAAAACTTAGCTCGTATCCTCAGTCCAGCGATGTCAGCGCTTTCTTTCGGTGTGATACGTTCACTACGGCGGTGCAAACAAAAACCAAAGATCATCTTCATACTCGTTAGCAACGTTAGCAAATCAATCACACGAAGCTAAGCATAGCTTTTCCCATAACATATATTTGTAAACAGTCTTCCCGAAACCGATTACGTGACGATAAGAACACAACACGCATTTGAGAACGCGAGAACTGAGAGACACGAAACCGAGAGCGTGACGAACAAGAGCACATTGCGAGAGTGCTGACAATCGGGAGCACAACGTTAGAGAAAATTCTAACCAACAAATAATTACGAGCCGAAAAAAATGGCTTCTCTCGATCTGATGTCACTTTTTATTTTTATCTCACTATAAAACATGGAATTCAACCGAATTTCACTGGTTTTCATTCCACTAGAACAATGTTCATCAGTTTCACTGGTTATGACACTTTAAAACGGCAGGAATCGCAAGCACATAAAGGTCAAAGCACGGAGCGCAAAAACACACGTCTACTCCAGTACGCTACTCAACCCGAACTCTGAAATTGTTAATGATGTTAATGGTGCCGATACTGTAACTGTAAAATACGTGCAATTTATTTTTTTAAATTTCAATTTTTGTAATATTTTTTAATTATTTTCTGAAATTTTTTTAATTTTTTTCAGATCTCTACAGTCAACAAATGGACCGTTAAAAGCTAGCGATTGATCAGAAACGTCCAGAATTGACCAACAGAGGAGGCGTTGTGTTCCATCAGGACAACACAAGACCACACAACTCCGGAAGCTTGATTGGGATGTTTTAATGCATCCACCATATAGTCCGGATCTGGCACTAAGCGATCACAGCCTTTTTTCTCGCATTGTTAAAGATTCTGAGTGATGAAAAATTGGGATCAAGAGATGTTGTAAAAATCTATTGCTAGAGTTTTTCTCCAATAAGGACTAAGACTTCTATGGGGGAGGCATCATGAAGCTACCTTTAGAATGGCAACAAATTTTCCAACAAAACGGTGCTTATTTGACCCAAATCGGACAACCCAAAGCATACTATTTTTTTGAATTTCACCCAAAAATAATGGATCACTTTTTCCCCAACCTAATATATAATAGTGGGTTGATAATGAAGTATCCTTCCAAAAGGCAACAAGTTTGCGAACAAAACAGCGCATATTTGACTTAAATTGGATAATTCTAAGTATGTTAAATGAAGCGTCAAATTTCGATCAGAAATATGACATTTCTTTTTCCCCAACCGAGACTATCGAGGATTATTGAAACGCGTTGAATCCCATATTTTGGTTGGCTCAAAAAGGCAACTAGATTAACAGCGGAACAAAAATTGAATACACCAATACTACTGCGAAAACAAACATAGCTATTCACCGTGAATACCATTCTATCCAAGAGAAATATGAAAAAATAAGACAACGAAGCTTCTTTTTTTTGCCTTCTTTTTTTTCAAAAGCTGCTGGCACAAATAATGGGTTTGCTCGATACAATGGAATCCTGAGGAGAAGCGAAATATTGCGTCGCAAGCCCCACCCCTGCGTGATTCTACAACAAGTTAATTTTCACTAAATTTCACTGTTCCACTCCGAACCGATCATTCATTTTCTAATCGAAAGAGAGTACACACAAGTGGTAGCTTAGCAGCAGCACCAATATCGGCAGCACTAGTAGCAACTGAAAGTTTCAATTTCGGCACAATCTGAACCGTCTGCTTCGCTGCTGTTACAATAATCATCCCGATTTTGGCCGCCATCCAGATAGCTACCAGACGACGGCGGCACGAAATATTAAAGAGCAAAGAAATTTATAATGTGTTTTCCGGAGGAGAGCTTGCGCTTGTGAATTTAGGAGTGATTATGGGCTTATTGGTTGATGATTTTGCGATCAATCATTCCATTTCAGCAAATTCGGCATTGTTTCCGGGTTGAAAGTACAACATTGCAAGCCGGTTGGAAAAAAGATATTTCCAGCAGTGAGAGCTGTGTTTTTCGGCTGAAAACTGAAGTGAAAATTCGTTCCACTGTGTTCGCTATATCTACCGCCATCACAACACAATCGATTTCGGATTTTCTGTTGCCGTTCTGCGAAAAGTGCCGCATAGCAGAGTTTGTGGATTATTCGTTTGGGAATTATCTTTTTGGGAGCATTGGAGATGTCTCAGTGCCGGACGCCCGAGCACTTCAACAACAGACGAAAGAATTGATGAAGTGAAGAAAATGATATTGGCCAATCATCGAATCATCGTTAAAGAAGTTGCTGAGGACCAAGACATATCGATTGGCTCGTGCCATTTCATGCCAATGATTTGGGCATGAGACGGGTCGTCCCAAAATTGCTCAATTTCGACAAAAACAGCATCACATGAACATTGCTACTGAGCTGTTGGACTCTGTCCGCGACGAGCCAAATTTGCTCCAGAGGGTACCTGGTGACGAATTGTGGGTTTATGGTTATGATGTGGATACCAAAGCTCAATCGACTCAATGGAAGCGGCCGCACGAACCAAGACCGAAAAAAGCGCACAAATTTCAGTCGAATGTTGCACCACGATAACGCCCCTGCTCACACATCGTTGCTTGTGCGCGACTTTTTGGCTAAAAACAACACACTAATGATGTCGCAGCCACCGTATTCCCCAGATCTGGCACCCTGTGGCTTTTTCTTATTCCCGAAACTGAAGAGGCATATGAAAGGACGACGCTACGCTACGATTGATGAGATAAAGACGGCATCGAAGGAGGAGCTGAGCAAGATAAAAAAAATATTTTTTGAAGTGCTTCGAAAATTGGAAAACACGTTGGCACAAGAGTATAATATCTCATGGGGAGAACTTTGAAGGGGACAAAATAGATATTCGTGAATTAATAATATTTTTTTTTAAAAACAAAAGCGGCGGGGGCAATGGGCACAGCAGCAATATTCTCAAATAATTTATCAACATCAACACATCGTGGTTGTTCATCGCTGGCTAGAGTGCGACTGAATGTTGTATAATTTGCACACCCCATTGTATAGCCACTTTCTCTCAACGCAACGTGACATCGACAAAGAAACCATACCATGTAAGCTAACTCTCGAATGGAATGGAATGAAAGAATGCTGTTTGTTGCATTATAAAGCATGTGAGTGGCGAATAAAATAGAAACAAGCAACCTATTTTATTCGTTTTATTGTTTACTTGTTTCACTATTTCCACGTATATGTATATTCCATATATGTCTCGAACAAAACAAAATAGCTGGAGATATGTTCTATTCATTTGTGTATTTGGAATTATAATAATTTGATAATTGATAATTGGAGAGATATAAACGTTCTAAAACTGAACACTTTTTCCTTTCGAAGCTTTAAATTGACCCCGTTGGACGTGGCACTACGTCAAAAATCCGGTTTCATATTCACATTATTCTATATCTGGCAGCTTTTGAATTTCAGGGCATGCTTTCTATGGGTATTCAAAAATCGCCTATACTACTCCTCCAGACAATGTGTGGTTGACCGGAATAAGTGTCAATTGGAATATTTGGTGAATATGGCGGGTTGGAGTAGGGCTTCCAATCGAAGTGTTTCTAAGTGGGTGTCCACCGGCTTTGCGACGTTTGGTCGAACGTTGTCATATTGAAAAAATACTTTCCTGCATTCCTACCTGTGTAGTGGTCTTTTTTCCTTGTTTTCGCGGCTCGGCAATTGTAGCCGATAATCATCTTCCGTGATGGTTTCGCATGGATGAGGCAGCTGCTTCCAATCAGAGCGTTCTTCATCAACATCAAAAGCATTATTTTTGAAGCATATCTGCTCCAAGTGATATCCATTCTCACGATAGCCATTTCAATAAATATTCAATAAATAGGTACATAAATCCACTCCGCTCTCCGAATGGTCCGTCATGAATATTTTCTTCGAAGTATCAGATGTTCGGCTAGAGAAAATCTACTTTCGTCACGATTCGATCACACATTTTCATTGGCGATCGCGATGATGCTGCTGTTGCGAGACCACCGACCACTAGTAACTCGTGATGTCTCATGTTAACCTACTTTAAGGCATTCGATACCGATCGAAACCACTGCGAGAGGCCATCGCCGTGTGGTGACCTACTGGCGGCACCGCACTGCGATCGGACGTACGAAAGCTAATGCATCATCATACGGCGGGCCGTAACCATTTTCACTCACCGCAGACAGGTGTGACATAACCTCTCTATTCCAGACACAGTCGAGCAGCCGCGCGACAATGAAAAAAAAATCGTGGTCCATTGCAAGCCAGTTTATGTATTCAAATTACCACTCTAAGCAGGTCCCCCGAAAACAAACAAAAAAATACTTGAATTGTGTTAGACCGAGTTGCGTTCCGCCATTGCCACCACTGTGTGCTAATAGTTATAAACCGCTTACGCATGTTTGGTTGGTAGGACCTACTTAACTGCAGCCGGGACGCGCCTCCGCTGAGATACGTTTATGTTTTATCCAGCGCCGTTCAAACAATGGCAACACGTACACAAATACCACTCGTCGTCGCCGCCGCCATCGCAAAGTTCAGGTGTATTATAATAAAATAAGACACTAATAGGTCATGAAAATTGGTCACGCTAGGTTGGCCTCTATCGCGAGTTTCTATGCCACTCCAACATCTTCTCGCCGCCATTTGAGCGACTGCCAAAATTATATGACTCGGTCAAACGCGATTGAACATGTTGCTCCGAAGTTTGGGGCCATCCAAGGCACAATGTGACCCAGGTAGACGTTGGTTCGCCTTGTCGATATGGAACTGTGCACAGCTCGATTACCGTGGAGGTACATTATTGCTGCTGTCATTGGAGTTGACATTACTACAAAACAAAATCAAAATTAAATGCGTGAGCGCGCCACAGACTCACGGAAACTGATTCACCGCTTGGCTGCTGCGGAAAACCTTCGGAGGCAGACTATTAAACGGAAAACCTTTAACCGTACTCGATTAAAACTGCGTGGCGCATAATGATGGTAATAAAATATTTTCCGGCTTTTGGGAGCATTGTCCGCGTTCCAACTTAGGAGAGACCGCCATAAAATTTGGCGCTTCTGTTTACTACAGCGATTATTAAAACTATCATGGTCGCGTTGATGTTGGCCTTTTCTACATGATGCCGCTGTGCCTGTTAACTGGCCAGTCGAATGTTGAGCATTGAGGCTGAACCCTTGGCGGGCGATGGAGATTTGAATAGCCTTCATGGACTCCCGTGTTTTCCAATGTAGCGATCGTACACCCAAAATAGATATATTCAGCAATTCATTTGACATCCTCATTTATTACATTAGTTTGAATAAGCTCAAAAATAACGAAAAATGTGCTATCCACAGATACTGGTACTGGTACTGGCATTTACTCAAGCGAGAGGCGAATTTGTGTATAATATTGGGTTGAAGAAAAAAAATCCATTTTTTTTGGAATATGGAATTCAAAACTTTTTTTCAAATGTGTCGGATTATCCGATCTTAGTGAAATATGCACCGTTTTGTTGTATAATTTGTTGTGACCCAGAAACAATACTCGAATTCACAGAAGTTTATTGAACGATCAGAAAAAGTCACCTATAAGTTATTCATGACTTATTAGTCATACCTAATGAAATCGGCAGCAAGGCTTTCAAATAGCCTTTCTCAAGTCGAAATGATTGGTTTACTTTTCCAAATTAGCCTGTTTAAGGGCTAGATGCACTGAGAAAGTCTGAGAGCCTGAGAAAACCTCTATAATTCAAAACATCATCATCATTACACCAATAAATACGAACACGTTCTCAAATTCACAGAAGCGCTCGTCTAATATAGAAGCATAAAAATCAATAGATTTTCTTTTTTACTTATGATATTATTTTAACATGCATCGGAAGTTTTGATGGCCCTGAAAAGGACCTATGGGTTTGCATGGTTTTGTAGAGGTTTAAACAGATGGACGATTCATGATTTATTCCTGTTCTCGTGAGAACAATACATGAGATTTGTGTCCTTTTTGCCAATGCATGTATTTGGCCAGATGTCGCTAGAGAAACGTTACCAAATAGACAACTTCTTGAAGCTGTGCAGCAACTATTTGAAACAAGGTCATCTGAATCGTGACTGCACTTCGCGTTTCCGTTGTCGCACTTGTAGCAAAAAAAACACCATTCTTTTCTCCACCCTGGCAAAGACGCGGCGGTTTTCACTCCAGTTGTTAGTTCAACTTCCGTCTTCCGAATCGACAACAAACCGTCTTCGAATCGGCAACAAACAAGCCCTTCTGCCATGTGGTTTCAACAGACGATTCATTGCATCGTTCCAACGTCGCGAAAGCGGCACTCGACGAAGATTTCTATATAGACGATTATATCGAAAGCGCTGATTTTGTGGAAGAAGTGGTATTACTGAGACAGGAACTTGAGCAGTTGTTACCAAAAGATGGTTTTCGGTTGCGCAAATGGAATTCCCGTACGGAAGGCGTGCTTGGTGTTGGTCCGATTCGAGGGCGGTCCTTTGCTGGTTGCGATCACCATCCTATGTTTGGCCGACACACGTCGCGAACCGTGTCTCACAAATCCAGGAATGGACGGAAGGTCATCGATGGAATCACTTCAAGGGGACGGAGAATCCAGCCGATTTCGTGTCACAAGAAGTCACACCGAAGGACTTTGTCGATCTGCAACACTGGTCCCACGGTCCTGCTTGGTTATCGCTGTTGGACCTACACTGGAATAATCCCAAATGGTATGAAGATCCACCGGAAGACCAATCAGAATGAAAACGGATCGTTTTCACCGCTTTAACACATATGGAACCACATCCACTAATCGACCGTATCTCATCGTACTGGAAGTTGCTTCGAGTAACATCTTTTTGTTTACGCTTAGCGCGGAAATTCCTGACATCTACCACATCAGTGTCGCAAAACTACAAGTCGCAAAACAAAAGTTTTGATTCGTTATGTGCAGCAGGAAGCTTTCGCTACAGAGCTTAAGGAGCTATCCAATCATCCCGTCATCACGTAAGCCTCCCCATCAAATTTCTACTCGCCTCTCGCGTCTTGGCGCTATTGCATACCATCAGCTCTCCCTTCACGCTAGCCCACGTATGACGCTCGCACAAGTCTGCCAGGAATATTGGCCCCTGAATGGCATGTCTCTTGCAAGCTATACTTACCAGAGAAAATGCGTACGCTGTTTCCGAAGCAACCCTGTCCTTGTCACCCAACTTCCAGGACAGCTTCTTCATTCTCGAAACCCTTCCCGCTCGACCTTTTGACACTACTGGCGTAGATTACTGTGGTTCGATCTACCTCAAACCCGTTCACCACAAGGCTGCAACGCAGAAGGCCTAAATCGCTGTCTTCGTGTGCTCCTGCACTAAGACAGTTCACTTGGAGTTAGTGGGTGATTTTTTGACATCTAAATTCATCGCCGTTCTTCGTCGTTTCGTTGGGGATCCACTCGGACAACGGCCTCAATTTTTAAGGGGCTTTACTTAATTCCGAGTGCTATACGATTTGCTCAATGATTCGACAAGCGCAACCACCATTAGCAACGAAGCCGCTTCGAGAACATGACCACCGTTCTTGTTCAGGTTGAGGCAGTAATGAACTCTTGCCCTTTGACACCACTTTCCTAGGACACCGACGAATTAGATGTTTTGACCCCAGGTCATTTTCTCACCGGATCTTCGCTGTTGGCGATTCCAGATCCGGACTATACAAATGTTTCCAACCAATAGGCTCGAACACTACCAGCAACTTCAACAGCTCATCCAGAAGTACTGGAAGCGTTGGCGAAGGGAGTACATATCGCAACTCCATAACGTTAACCAGCGTGCCTTTCCACCAATCAAACTGAAGGTCGGACAGATGGTCGTCCTGAAGGAGAAAGACAAGGCATCGTACTCTTGGCCTCTCGGCCGTATCTCTGAAGTCCACCCTGGCCCGGACGGAGTGGTCAGAGTAGTGACTCTGAAGACATCTACAAACGGCCGGCATCCCATGTTCGCCTGTTGCCGTTTGAGAAACGGAGCTAGATAAAGACAAGACCCTTTGACCATCAAACTTAGACGGGGCCGAACAATGCATAATCTTTCGGAAAACACACAAAAACTTATTGTATGTTCCTAGCTTTTAAAAAAAGAAACATCGAGCTAAATTGTCTAATGTTGATATTCCATAACTGTACCGTCATGTATTTTTGACGTAGGACTACGTCTTTCATTTCTATACTGGGGTGTAAGTTCAAAGTTTCGAAAACGAAAGCGTTACGCCGGAGAATGAGATTTTGAGCGTTAATAGCTCCTAAACAATTGAACGAAATGGTATGATAAACACTTCATTCGAAATACAAAATGTCTACGGTATATAAACGAGTGCCGCTCGGAAATCCGCTCAGTTATGATTGCGCAGCGATTGAGATACGATCGCTGGAATGAATGGATGTTTCCCTAACACAGACTTCAAAACCATGGAGCCTGTAGAAATCGGCATAGCAAATTAGATGCAAGCAGCGGGAACGTTTGTACTCGTTTGCGTTTTTGCAAATTGGAATGTTTCCCTAACACCGGCTTCAACATCATGAAGCCTGGGGAAATCGGCATTGCAAAATAGACGCAAGCTGCGGGTACTTTTGTACTCGCTAACATTTTGTGCAAACCTGAATGTGTTTTCCGAATACAGATTCCGAAACCAAGAAGTTGGGAAAATCGGCATTGCAGATACATTCAAGTCGGCAATAATTTTATACTCCCAAGCATTTTCATACTCCGGAATTCGTTTTGCTATCAGACCGTGATAGCAAAAGCAGGTACAAATACAACGCTTTGGCTCGATTATTCAAGACTGCATTGGAAGATATCTCTTCATGTCACCAGCTCGCTGAACTTCTACGCATACCGTTTGATGATTAGACAAAATGTTGATAACTATTTGCTGCGATAACTACTACCAAAATGCATGAATTGTCCTAAATTGGGATTTATTTGCAATGGAATTCGTAAATAGTTTCATTCATTCACTAGTTTAATCGAAACAAAAGATAGCTCTGCGTAGCGGCGGTATTATTGGGATTAATGCTAATTGAAGAAATACAATTGACTAACAATAGGACAAAGCCAACGGCAGTCCTACGTCAATCTTGCGGTTATATCATAGGTATAACCCATCCATAGTTTTTGTAAATACATATAAAATGAATCGGCTCAAGAACAAGAATTTTATGTCACGCTTTCAGCAGGGCTAATGCACTCATTTCTGGTTTGGAAGAACGAACTAATTCTAAAAAAAAACTTCAAGTTCAATTGTCTCATGTTGATATTCTAGCCATAACCGTCCCACCATGAATTTTTAAGTCCAAAATCAAGATTGGTCGATTAATGTGAGAAGATCGTTTGACATTTCATTAAACAACAGTTTATTACTTATAAAAACCCTGTGTATTGGTAAACTGAAACGCATAAAACTCCTGGTAGACAAATATGGTAGAAACGTTGATTACGTTTTTCTCAGTTGCTGATTTTGGAACATGGGACAACTATGCGTAGAACGGCAGTGAAGTGATAGTCTCTGGTAATATTTAGAAAACTTTCAGTTCACCCAATCCTTTTTGTTCGGAGACCAGTGTTGAAACTTTTTAAACGACCCTGTACTTCAAATAAACAGCTTCAACAATTACCCTCAAACCGATCTGTGTTTCTCATTTCTAAAATCTTCAATTCAGTATTAGTGACTAACGACTTGAATTATGTACTAGTGGTTGTACGCTATTGGAAAAAAATGGTTTCGAATACGTTGGCACGTATTGTTGCATAACTGCACTCATCAAGCATCTGAACTGCAATAGATATCGATTAGACAGGTAAACTACCGAAACGTAGGTGCAATTGGAAGATCTCCAAATGGAGAAAGAGAGAACGTATGTAACGCAAAAAAAATCAGACACAAATTCGGACGCTGTCAATTGAAAAATGAACACATCCACCCCGTTGTCTATTCGAGATGCGTACCGCCGGTCACGCACTTTTTGTATGGCGCAACACCACTTTCAAATGCAAATGCAGAGATGTACATATGTATGTTTTCTACGTCCAGTGTGTGCCTCCGGATGACATCTTCATTAGGTCAGAGTTGCGATCCTGTTCGAAAACAAAACTAGCGTAGTCAAATCTTGTGCAATTCATGTGCTAACGTGACCGATGACACATAAACCAAAAAAGGTGATTACAGGAGAGACTTGATATCGATAATTTGTATTTTTGGACCAGCCGCATGGATTATGCGGCGTGGACGAACCGATCTCAATGCAAACGCGTACAATGCTCGTAACCGGGTGAAAACTCGGGGGTGAGAAAAGAAGGCGTGGAGCAGACGTGCGGAACATTTACGAAAGCGCTCATAATAATTTCAGAGGTGCAAATACTTTAAGTTAATAACAATTACCCCAGGGCCTGTCGTCGGCGATCATGGACGCAAGAGGCTGACAATGAACAAACAAAAACGAGCTTTGCAGGTATGTAGCAAAAGTCCGACCCATGCCGATGGCATTGATATGTTCGAGATCTGCTACAGTTGAACCGTGAGAGGCGGCAATCGAAACAGACCCTGTACTATTGAAAGTGTCGTTACAACGCACAAACAAATGCTAACCGTTTGCTGTATTTACTCGTTGATGATTTGCAACGCGAAAAAAGTAAACAAAATTCAATCTCTCTCGAGTATTTACGGCACCAACATACGACGGATTCGTAAACAAACAGCTTGTAAACCAATCGAGCAAGCCAATAACTTTTGCTGCAAATCAACAATCAATGGTTTCATGGCATTTACCACTTCTTTCACAGTAAACAGAAAAATATGCTGTAAAACCAACACCAGAACGATTGCCTCACACACGCAGAGAGACCAGTTTTCCCCCGGCAGTAGGTCGATGGTTCAGGTATGTTTAATAACAACATCAACACTCAATATATGTCAAAGTTTATCATTATTAAACGTTGACTTGGCTATGCATGTCCCCGCCGTTGAGGTTGGTCCCGCTGTTGTAATCGTCATTGCATTACATCGGCTTGCACCGGCTTGCACTCACAGAGAGCTGAGCCACCTGGAAGGAATGTCATGAATTCACTCACAAGTCACAGCGGTTTTTGGTCAATCACTTCAGCGAGCAGAGTTGTTGCGTACCTGTAAAAAGAGGAGAAAAACGATAATGAGTGGTAATGATTTTTCATTTATTTTTGGAAAAAAAGCTTATAGTAGACATCCAAACAGCCAAATGTAAAAAATGTGTTTTTTTAAAAAAAAAAAAATTATAAAACATAAAAAGGAAATAAATATGAATTCGATTCCATATCATTCTTCAAATTCTTTCCTCATCGTATGGAATCGAAATACAGCACGGACTCGATTATATACAGTCTCCGATTTCTTTTCACTTTTCACATCGGATCCTCTATATAATCGAGTCAAAAAAATGCTTTTAACCAAAAATTAAATTCTTCTTTTATATATTCAAAAAACAAAAAATACATGTATAAAGTATTTTTGATTGTATTTGATTGTATTTGTTTCTTAAAGTTTACATGGTTTTGGGACCACGGGCGCTGTATCGGTATCGATACCTGTAAATGATGTTGAAATGAAGTCTATAACCTATAACGAAGTCTATGTCAGGGTTTTGAATATAACAAAATATTTATCAAATTAAAGTTCAGTAATTTCACATTTAAAAATTAAGTGTTCGCAATTTGAATCATGCGTAGGAACCTGATTCATATTCCGAACACTAATGTTAATGAAAATTTCTGTATAAAATATCATTTTATTTCATTTATTTATTGTAGATTCTTACCATTTCTAGCACTCAACATGAAAACATCAAACAAAATTGTTGAAAAAACTACAAAAACTGGAAAATTAACGATGTTTGTTTTTTTTACAGAATTCGCTAATGGAAACATTTTACCATGGGTTTTGACTGTCACTTTTTTGCAAATGCCTAATATTATAAATTATTGGCTGTATCAATACCTGTAAATGATGTTAAAATGAAGGCTATAACTCAAAGTATTTCAGAGTTTTGATTATTCAATTATTTATAAAATTAAAGTTCAGTAAATTTACATTTAAAAAGGAGTGTTCGAAATTTGAGACTGTTCGGAAAATGAGACAAAACGGTATGTTTGTAACTTTGTATGTTTGTCTGTAGTGCTATCTCACATTTATAAAAATTTGATCCCTTACTGTTGACCGATTGATCTGAATTATGGAACACACCCTTATCTCTGCTGTCATTATAAAACTTCGTATTCCATGATCTTGAAAATCCAAGATGGCAGCCACCACAAAATGGCGATATATGCATACAGGCATTCCGTGCCAAACCGATATAGTGGTTCTCAGATTTTCGTGAAAAGTGGTAGATTTGTTCATTATCGCAAAATATTAGACCCGTATTTTTTTATTTTTCATCAGCGTGCCCATTTTCGATTAAGGGTGGTCCAAAAAATCATTTTTCTGCATTTTTTCCCGAAAATGACTATTTCTAAAACTTTTGAACCACTGAACCGATTTAGATTTTGCAAAAAAAAAAGGATTTTATTTTCGTAATTATTCATTGAAGTCGTTTTTTATTGTTTTCATGGTTTTGGGCTAGAGGACGTTATATTTTTTCTTGAAAGCGGAGAATTTTTTACATAACATATTTCGATATCAGAGATGCTCTTTTTTTGTTTTTTTTAGATATGATTTTTGAAGTTAACCGATGGTTCAAAAAAAAATCCCCTTTTTTCACTACAAAAAGTCATAACTTTTGAACTACAGAACCGACTCAGATTAGTTTTCTTTGAAAAAATATTACTTTTGCGAAAAATTTAGATTTTCGTTTATGTAATTATTGATTGAGTTAGTTTTTCATAGTTTTCTTGGTTAAAGATAGAGGGCGCTATATTTTTTATATTTTTTCTGTAAAGCTAAGGTTTTACATAATATATCGGAAAATCAGAGTGGTGTTATTTTTCGTTTTGAGTTACCATTTTGCAAATTTAACATGTTTTAAGTCTTCGTTCAATATTCCTATGTTACTACACTAGACATATGCGACTGGAATCCAACCTTCCCGCAAGTCTGAGATCTTTTTCAAAGAAGGTTAGCTTATTGGATTTAGTTTAATATGTCAATCATCTGAATCGGTTCAGTAGTTCAGAAGTTATGAATTTTGGCAAAAGGTCGTTTTTGGGTAGAAGGGGAAAAATGATTTTTTGGACCACCGGTTAACTTTGAAAAATCAAATCGCAAAAGCGAAAAAAAAGCATCTCTGATATCAAGATATGTTATGTGTTCTCAACTCAACTAAAAAAAACGACTACAATAAACTTGATGTGTGACGTATTAAATAATACGGGAAGGGGTTAAAGCCAATCACCTGGTCTTTTTTTGAAAAAATACTACACCTGCAAAAAAATCGAACTCTGCTCTCGTTATTATTGATTGTATTCGTTTTTTATTGTTTCCATAGTCTCGGGATCAAGGGCGCTATATATTTTTATATTTTTTCTGAAAAGCTGAGATTTTTTCACATAACATATTTAGAAACCAACGAGGCGTTTGTTTCGTTTTTGAGTTAAGATTTTTCAAAATTAACCGATGGTCCAGAATTTTTTTTTTCTAAAAATGACATTTTTAAAATTTATTACTTTTGAACTACTGGACCGATTCAGATGATCGATATATCAAATTAAAGCCAAATAGCTAGCCTTTTCTAAAAAAAAAGACAAATTTGCCAATTGATTGAGTTCTAGTCGCATACATCCAGTCTAGTCGCATATAAATATTGAACGAAGGCTGGAAACATGTTAACTTTGAAAAATCATAACTTAAAAACGAAAAATAACACATCTCTGATTTTTGGATATGTTATGTAAAAAAAACCTCAGCTTTAAAGAAAAAAAAAGAAAAAAATATAGCATCATTGGTCCCGAAACCATGTAAACTATAAAAAACTAATACAATCAATAATTACGAAATCAAAATTCATTTTTTTTCGCAAGTCTAATATTTTTCAAAAAAGACTATCTAATTGACTTTAATTTTATGTATCGATCATCTGAATCGGTCCAATAGATCAGAAGCTATGAATTTTTGTGTTTTTTCGAACCATCGGTTAACTTTGAAAAATCATAACTCAAAAACGAAAAAAAAACGCCTCTCCGGTTTCGACATATGTTATGTGAAAGCTTAGCTTTCCAGAAAAAATATAACAAAATATAGCGCCTTTGATCCCGAGGCTATAAAAACAATAACGAATACAATCAATAATAAAGAGAGCAGAATTTGAATTTTCTGCAGGTATAGTAAAAGGTATAGGTAAAAAACCAGGTGATCCCAGGCTTTAATTTGATATGTCGATCATCGATCATCAAAAGTTATGAATTTTTGAAATAAGTCATTTTTGGAAAAACGAGGAAAAAGTTGATTTTTCTTACAACCGCTGGTGACCCTCATGAAAAAATTAAAAATACGGGTCTAATGTTTTGCGATAAAGAACAAAACTACCATTTTAACGAAAATCAGAGAACCACTATATCGGTTCGGCATTGAATGGCTGTATGTATATAAAGTTACTCAAATTCAAACATCGTTCTTCAGTCGAACATTCTTCCTTATGGAGTTAATAACAGTATACCACAATGGACTGCAACAAAACTTTCTCGTGTTGTAGACCGTTTCCGAAATACGGTAAGAAAGGTTCATCTGAAAAACGTTTCTTAACCGTTTCAGTGATGATTATTTTATATGGAAAACAATAAAAAATACATACACAGAAGTCGCTTTTTACGCGGATTTACGCGATTTTTTTTATGCGAATTTCGGAATTTACGCAGTTTTTTTACGCGTTTTACACGTTTTTTTACGCGGCATGTATCAACCGCGTAAAAAGTGACTCCATTGTAAACAGATTTTATGTGCAAATTGATGTGAATTTTCACGAAATAAGTTTGTATTGTATCACTGATTAGTAGCTGAGAAAAAAAAGAGAAACAGATAACATGATTGTAGCATGCAAAAAAAAATCAGTTAATCAATTGTTAGAATTGCATTTGCATTTGAAATTAATAATTCACTGTTTGTTAGATTTTTACACGGATTTTGGGATTTGCACGTAAAAAGCGATTCCAGTGTGTTTTAGATACAGTAAATTAAAGTTTCTTTCGTTAATAAGAAAAGAGTACTAATTTCTTTTTTCAGTGAATTTTTTCATCAATCTTCTATAACTGCTTCTAAGACAATTTCGGTTCGACTCATAGTTTATGAGATATAAATTCTCAAAGATTTCTCTTACTTAAATTAATATGCCCGATACCAGGCCTATTCAGAAAGTAGCAGACGTTTTTGACTAGCGCAGCAGTGGGCGGAACTAGAGTCGTCATCTTGGTGTAAAAAAAAATCAGACGCTCAGTACGCATCAAACTGTAGTACTAAACCTCTTACATTTCGCACTGTGACTAGCTAATATATGCGCTGCAATAAAAAAATGTCGCCACTTGCAAAGTGCTCTGTTAGATGTTTTTTCTTTACAATTTCGTAAATTCACCCTCAGTATTGAATTCAAAGACGAACAGTGATGGCTTTATAATTAGCATTAGCATGATCCATTTGCAAGAAATAAAGGGATAATCCCTTGAATTCAATATCCACTATATATTTTTGTATAACTTATAATAGAGTCAGATTTTAAAAGAATTTTTACATCGTCTAAAATCCCGATCTTCATTATTCAAGAGAAGAAAAAATCAGTATCACAATGATTCATATTGAAGCATACGTGACCAAACATGACAAAATGCATGAGTCAACAGCCACAACATCCACATATTAAAATAACTCTGCAGCAACGACGATGCGTTGCAAAAACATATTCGTTGAGCTGCAAACAATTAGAGTTAATGATTTATGGGGTTATGATGTACAATACACACACAATCAAACCCAGCCATCCATGAGGCATCGCACGAATGTCATCAACAAGTGATGCCCCCAACAAGACCAGACCATCGACGAAATGTGACAATCGGTCGTTGGGTAGGAAGAAAGCGTAAATAATAAATAACCATTTTTACAAGGTGGCGCTTGTTAATTCAATTGTGTCGGAGGTATTGTAGTCCGAAGGCGCACACGAAGGCACATTCGTTACGAGGGTAACAGCTCTGTGACAGCAGCACAATCCAGATCGATGCTATAAATTTAATCCGATTTTGATTAATTGTGCAATTGTTTCAAAATCTGGTTCAATCGTATGTAAACAAAACTGCGATGGGGAACCTTCGACTCCTCGGCTTTTGCTTGCTTATGGCAGCAACCAATTACCCAGCCTAGGCAGCGGATAAATGCGCTAAATGCCATTCTGTTCAGTTTCATCAACGAGCCGGTAATTGCTGCCACCTTCAAGTTGTCCCATTCATCTTGTGGGTGGACGTTTCTTCCTAGCCTCCCGAGCTAGTCTCATTCCGACCCACGACGATTTGCATAAATGTGCATATGTGCCCAGACCCAATGCGGCAGCATATGTGGGGCCTACCCGCGTCAGGTTATTTATAGTGTGATCTCAATTAGAGAAGCTCGGCTTGGGTCGATTGTCTCAGCTGGTTGGGACGAACCTAGTTTCTTGTTTTTTTTGCAAATGCAATGAAAGGTTCAAGACTGCATGAGTGAAATCAGCAGCCATTAATCAATGGAACTTCCAAGCGAAACGTTGAGCAGGATCCAATCGACGCCATTTGAATTTCACGCTGAATTAATTCGTTGCATATTTGATTGATATAAACCAATGTGTAGTGGGGTTTGACAGTAATCAGAATAAATTCGAGATCATCATGGCGAAAAAATATTGTTAGCATACAAACAGATAAAAACACAGTAACATACATTTCATTAGATATCTTAGTTCAGTCCTCACCATGTTTCGGACCGAATCCACTGTAAAACAAGTACCATACATGAACATAACAGGTATACTATACAGTTCTGATTTCCGTAATAAACCTAAACAAACGATATTCCATGAAAAACTCAACGAATCGAGAGAAGCAACCCATTCTTGTTGTACGAGTTACGATGATTCGAACTTTGAACACTCAATAACGATTCCGGACACGTCCTTACAGCTATCAGGAATATTGGTTCGATACAAACGACGAAAAGTCTCTAGAGCGTTGTTCCACGGTGATGATTCTACGATAATTAGGGATGGATTACTCCAAGTTAAGTCCAAACTCGGCAACCGGAGACATCAAACGAGAAATTTAAAATTCCTTGAAATACTGCAAGCGCGTTCGAAATTGAAATCCTCACAAAGGAATCGTCAGAATCGATCGTGTATTTCAACAAATGACAATGCAATATTGCCCGGAATAACCGGAACAAGATAGATCCTGCATTTTCTTGAATTCTTGAAAACTTGTGTCCACAACTCGCAGATATGGATCATTGCGCCGTAGAACCCAAATGCTGTATAAAACTGAATATTGCATCAGTGTCTGAAATCCAAAGATCCTAGAACAATAACGATCGATATTTTTCTGTGTAGAGTTCGTATCTTCAGATACACCATATATGGATTCTGAAATATGCATCCGATTAAGGAATATAGAATCTTCATTTTCATTCTAGATTCCAATTCTGGAATCAGAAACATGCATCTAGATCTAAATTTCAATATCCTGTATCTGGCAATTGAAATTCGGAATCCAAATCATCAATTTGCAGTCTGAATTCCGTATTTGTAGTATGGAATTTTAAAAAATCCGCAAAATGTGGTTCTGAAACTGAATTTTACATCAAGAATCCTAAACTATGATCTGAATCTTGAATGCTTATCTAGAATCTAAATATGAATATTCGAATATTGGAATATTGAATCTGGATTCTTGGGCCAAAATTTCAACATCTGTAATCCAAAAAAACATTATTTGCTCTTATTCATGATATTCTCCGCTTTGGGATTCTCGAAATAATATACAAAATATAATTCGAAGGAATTATGTATCGGGCACGACTACTGTGTTATCGACCTCGTTGTTACCGTAGGACTACGAAATTTGTTTAGCAATAACAAGGGCCGATGAATGAAAATTTCATCTACAACGTTTCCCAAAATACCATTTCCTAAAGAAACAGTCCACAAATTATGCTATGCACAACATTCCGTAGAACGACAATAGGAAATCCGAACCGAATCAGTTGTGTGGTGGCGGCGACGACAGCAACCGATGCGAAACAAATTTTCAGTTTCAGTTTTCAATCGAGGAACACAGCTCTCACTGCAGAAAAATACCTTCTTGACATCCGGTTTGAAATGCGCCACAATCTGGCGTCATTTTGAACCCGGAAAACTCATAGTAAATGGTTCGTTTTTATCAAAATTAAAATGCAAAAGTATCATATTTTATGTTTGCTGGTGTCCCTCTTGGACGACATCCGAAACTGAGTGAAGTAGAAAATCTTATCTTTCCAACGCGTAACCCGATCGCACCTACACAGAACGCGAGATATCGATGGCTAGTCATCTAGCGGAAATGGATTTCTTTACCCTAGCCTAGTATTTAGATAAGTAGACCTAGTCATCTCGAATCAATAATAAAAGGCAGTCAGTCCAGAACAATGAAACAAACAAATATAAAAATTTAAAAAAACAAGAATGTAAAATATAAAATATAAATATAAATCATCCTAAAAATGCAGATTTTAAAAACATGTATTTTTGATTCGAATGGAAGTTTGTATTCCGTTTGGGTTGGAGGAAATATGAGCTTTCCACAGCAATTGGGAATTTATTGACTCAAGTGGAGCTTTTGAAAAAGGCGTATCGATTTTAGCGAGAGAAATCTTTGATAATTTGTATCTCAAAAACTATGAGCCGTATCGAAATAGTGTCTTAGAAAGAGTTATAGAATATTGATGTTAAAATGTGAAAAAATATACACTGAGAAAAAAAATAGTAGTTAATAGTAGTTAAAGTAGTTAATAAAAATATTAACAAAAAAACTTAAATTTGCAATATTTAAAATATATATTTTTTAATTTATTTCAATTTTTTTCATATAAAATAGAAGTCATGTAGAAAGTTTAAAAGTCCAAGATGGTAAAACTATTTTTGACAAACTTTGTGGAACATCCAATTTTTATAAATTTTCGAAACTTCGAATTTTTGTATGTTAACAATCATGTTTAGCCACAAATTATGAATTCTGATGTGATTTAAAATAAAAAAAAGCTTTTTATCAATCTCCTTCTAAATGCAGCAATTCTCGAGATATTCGAAAAAACATTTCTAATTTATTTTTTTTTAAATTTATGTATGCATTTTTAATTTTTTTCATTTTTTCATATAAAATAGAAGTCATGTAGAAAAATTTAAAAAATGAATCCAAGATGGTGAAACTATTTTTGACGAACTGAATGTGAAATATCGAATTTTTATTAATTTTCGAAACTTCGAATTTTTGTATGTTAACAATCATTTTTAGCCACAAATTATGAATCCTGATGAGATTTAAAACAAAAAAGATCTTTATCAATCTCCTTCTAAATTCAGCCATTCTCGAGATATTTAAAAAAATATTTCTAATTTATTGTCTTTTTTATAGTAAATAGGATCTTTTAAAATGTTTGCCGTGTTATAACGTAACTTGTTTCGTGAAAAGTCACATTAAATATGCCTACACTGGAGTCATTTTTTTATGAGGTTGATACGTGCCGCGTGTAAAAAACCGCGTAAGATTCGGAAATGCGTGTAAAAATAAACGCGTAAAAAAACAGCGTCAATTCCGAAACTCGTGTAAAAATAAACCGCGTAGGTTAGGTTATAAATTCAGTTCTAGGTATCTTCAGATTGAGGGAAATATTGTTGGCCTTCATAACGCCACCGACTTACTAATATTCTGGAGTTCAAACAGTTCAAAAAGAGGCAGTATACTATGAAATTCATCGGAATACGAGTCTTGGATAGGTGAAGGATTTAAATCAGGTGTACGTTTTTGACGTAAGACTACGTTTTTTAGTAAGGGTGCCAAATTAGAAAACATGTTACGTTTTAGGAAACAGTTGTAACAGTTGTTTTGTAAATTCTCCAAAATTGATATTCTATACGTCCTCAAGTGGTTTAAATTGACGAAAGTTGGAAGCATTCATATTTTCCCAAAAAAAATGTTCTGCTCATTTACCCTTGATATCAGTAACGAGCAACTGATGCAGCATCGGAGCACATTTTTCATTTTTCACCAGTCCCACGTGAAGCGGTCGCTCGAAGTGCAAATGCTGTGAACAAGCTCGACAATACTTGAACGGACACTGTGGAAAAGGAAACATTGTCATCCATGTCGATAGCAACTTATTGACACGGATCAGAGCATAAAAATGGAGCAATTGCGACTACTCTTACACAGCTCTCTCCTGCCAGTGCCAGTGAGTGTTTGTCCACTGAGAAGAAGAACGCCGCGAAAGCTGTTATTGCTTTAATACAAAGGAAACAAGTAGACGTTCACGATGCATATTTAGCGCGGTGCGTGCATTGACATTAGAACATAAATTGTGATATTTGGTCAGCTTGGGGTACTCGTAACAACATTGGTTGCGCGTTCGTTTACTAAGCGATCATCCGTGAGTCCATAAGGCTCCTCTAATTGACAAGCTTTGTGATGTTATAGAATAATTTCGTCCACGTAATAATCATCAGTGATGGAGATCGATCCACGGTCGGAATCCTAGTCTCTCTCCATTTATACTTTCTAGCTCTGCGTGTAGCATGAAATGTTGCGATGTTGTGCTATTAATAACACAACAATGATCATATCAACTGTCTCCGCTCTCTGGTCTAACTGAACAATGAAACAGAAGGAATACTCTTACGCCTAAACTACTGTGTAATTTAGCATATGTATAGATACGTCAAACATGTAACATGTACACGATTAAATCCGGATCTGTTACAGCTTAAATTCTAATGAGCCTAAATCAATTAACTAATGGAATAAAAAATACAGTCAGTTTGTGTATTGTTCTCGTGAGGGCAAGCATGAGTTATAAAACAATGCTCTTCCGCTGATTCTACAAAACCACGAAAATCATCGGACCACCTATCGAAGATTATTTCAAAAGTTAAAATGTATTTTAAAATAATATCGAAAATGATAAACAAGCAAAGTCCAAATAATCTTAAAGCTTGAATCATGCGAAAAAAAATGTTAAACAGACTTTCACTTTCTGAAACAATGAAACGCTTCATGATAGCATAGTAAATATATTTAAGCAGATCCATTTCTCTCGCATTACATTCACTAACAGTAGTGGTAGTATTATATCCAACTCCCCTGACTGCTGCTAGCGATACCATTTTAATTATGTTGACTTTTTTTCAGATGTACGAAAATAAATGTTTCTTTAACAGAACTTTGAAACGCCATTCAAAACCAGAGTGGCAGCGTAACGAATCCATCTCGAGAATTTGCAAGGAATTACTACTTGACCGTGTTCACAATTAAAAGCACGGTGGGAACGAGACACATGATTCTGCGAAGAGTACAAAAAATTGTAAAACTAAGATTTCCTATTCTAAATTCATCCATAACAATTTTTTGTAATCTAACAAAGCGTAATAAAATTTCCCTCGGTGCACAGAAAGCAGCAACAGCTCCAGCCCCAGCCTGCGCGAGCGGGCTTCAATGTGAGCGGGAACGAATCGGCGTTAAAAACGCGAAACCGTGAAGGAAAAAAGTAAATATTATATTGTGTTTTCAAAGGTTTGACCTACTGAGACATCCAATGTGGATCATGGCCGGATATGCAATACATAATGCTGAGCGAGCAGATTTCATGCCCATTCCGTTGCCGTCGCCGGCGTTTGCTGCTGCTGGGGTTCAGTGAAGGAAGCCTGGCAATGGTTCACTTCGAATCTATGCTCAAGCGGCCCATTGAACTGATAGTTCGTCGACACGTTTCTCTGAGACGTGTCGAGAGTTGAGACGCAGCACCACCGGGCAGAGATGTGTCGCGCAATGCGTTACTCGGCAGGCCGTGTTTGCGAAAAGATGAATGAAAATCTGGGTCTCCATCACTATAAATTTGAATGGCGAATCCATTCTCCCTGGTGCGGGTAGTGAGCAGCTAGTGAGCGTTGTTTGAACTCGAGTGTGGCCATTTGTGCCAATCGATCAGAGCAGCGGAGTAATTGAAATACGTACGCATCGAAGGAAACGTATCAGTACTGCTCTGCTACTCAGGCAGTTACCTTGGAATTTGGTTTCAAGCTAACGATTTTGACGATTTGTGAAAAGTGATTACATGGAGAAACCACATCTTGAACCATTCTATTTACGAGTACGATGAAAAATTGGATACGAAACGATTTAACTTTGGCATTCAGCAGTTATTTACATTCTCGACTGGTTGCTTCTGATAAATGAGATTCTATAAATTCCATGTAAAATTAGGTCCAAAATATTAGATTTCATACTTTCTACTGAAAAAAATACAAATTATCCACATTCGTAAACACAAACAAAAGTTCAAAATTTACTTTCTCAATTTATTAGGATTGAAAAAGTAAATTTTGAACTTGGATCCTCCGTTCTAAGGGCCTCCACGCACATAATACTGGGCATCACGTTCGACAAAAACTCAGCTTCCTACTCGTGACAGAATAATTACCAACAAAGTTATCCTTCACCTTTCGCTTTCTAACCATCACCACGATAACCTCCATTGATTGATATCCCGGGATTATAACCAGGTTGAAGACCATACTAAGCAAAAGAACTCCCGACATGTTTGTGCTTTCGATTGTCACAGAAAATTATAGGAGGCATGAACATTTTATTCAATTCACTTTTAATTTTTTTTAAGTAAAACGAATATTATTTTAAAATTTATCGAAATTTTTTAATCTGCTCTATCTTTGTACTTAGTGTTATCTTTTGTTATCATTGGAAGAAAAGTGCAGCTGAAGAGCATCGAATGCGCTTATATTGATGGGTTGAATCTTGGAAATTAGAACCATTTGCGGGAAATTTGAATATTCTGTGTGCATTGGAAAAAAGTGCAGCTGAAGCGCATCGGATGCTTGTGGAAGTTTGTGATGATTCGGCACCATCGGTAAGATTTTGTAGGGAGTGGTTTTGACGATTGTATCGTGTTCACTTAGGACGTAGGACTACGCATTCGTTTTATTTAAATTGTTTATTTTTCGTTTCCTTCGTATTTGACACACGAACACTCGGCCACATACGATTGAATATTCGTTTCACCAACATCCACCGTTATTCCACATTCATTAACAACTTCACTATATCTACCATAAAAACAAAAAAAGGGATTATTTGCAAGTATGAAGCATGGTTTAGTGTTGCTTCAGTGGTATCGCACCTATAAACATCTCCCGTGCGTCGCCATTCGACCATAACCGAACGCACACGGTAACACACAGATGCATCGATGATAACGAAACATCGCGAAAATGACCGTTTCTAGAATTCTCGGTCAAACCCGTTAACGAAATTGGGAGATTATTGCGGGAACGGGACCGATGCACATGAGAGCAAATAAAAATGGCAACAAAAAATAGCCATTCAGATGCACAGCGAGTGAATTATTCGCTCGCGTTCACAGCTCGAGGGGAAACGAAGATGACAAAACGTGGGCGGAATTCATTCATTCAATTCATTCTCGCTCGACGCTCGCCTGCAACGATGTTGCTTAGATGACAATCAAACGGGAAGTGAAAATGTTCCTTTTTCTGCTTTTTAGTGAATTATAGAAACCTTAAACTTTATAGTTCATTCGTCTCAAGCCTTGAAAAAGGCTCTTGGTGAAAACTTTCCTTTTCAGCTACTCTTCCTCACCATTCCTTGAGAAAGGCGTTCGATTCCTCGTAGAGGCTCGTCCAGCAAACGGTGCTCACCGATGCAGCACTCCACAAAGATTTAAATTTTCCTCAGAGGAGATCTATATATATAAAAATGGATTTCTGTCTGTCTGTCTGTCTGATTCTCATGGACCCGGAAACTACTGAACCGATCAACATGAAAATTGGTATTTAGGGGTTTTTGGGGCCGGGGAAGGTTTCCGTGATAGTTTGAGACTGAGAAAGTGTTGCAGAAATCATTACTGACAAACTGACTGACTGATACTCCTCAACTGCCATTGATAATAATTGGAAGATCGAATAATTTTCGATGTTCCAAAGATTTATAACTTCCAGTGTACTACCGAGGTCCTGCTGTTGCTGGGTGAATCGACAACTATTTTGTGAATGATTCTAAAATCAGTTTGTTTCGGAAGCTTGCCAGTTTTTAACAAAAAAAAACTACAACCTAAAACCGTTTTATTATTATGATGGGTATCTGCTCTTCGCACCATTGAGTGGATTAAATTTTCTCTGATATTAGATTAATATGAGCTTTTTCTACAAATGCCGAATGCAGTATCTGTTGCTCAACTAATGGACCAGGGAATAATTCGAAATATAAATCTAATCTACCGAGGAAAATTAGAATCGTCAATCATGTTAAATTCAGAAACACTGAACAAGGCACTAGAGAACGTTTAAAAATGTATTATTTTGGGTTTTTTTACTATTCGAGTCTTGCACCATGTTTATGATTCCTTGTCAAACTTGTATATGATTCTACTTCAGATACTCGAATAGTTGTACCGGAACTCGAAGAAGAAAGAATGTGTCACAGTGTCACATGTTATTATTATACAGAATGGCCAATTACAAAGGATTGAAGATATTGAATTTGAGGAAAATGAAGAATTAAGGGGATGCTTACAGATATCAACTGGAAATAACAACTCTGAAATATGTGATCGTTGAACATCAGCAGAAGACAATTCACACAGATTGACGGTAAATAATTCGAGTTTTAAGATTGAACACGCAGAACAAATCACTATCTAGCTGACCCGGCAAAGTTCGTCCCACCCAAAATTTATTTTTCGTTATCACATTCATGTTTCCTTACTAAGCGCTGTTCATGGATCCAATCGCAGAATTGTTCATTGATTGAAAATAAAATTTACCTTTAAAATTACCTTTTACTATAAAATTCCTAGTACTTCTACCAAAACTCGTCATTATAATATCAGATTATTTTCAGACACAATTCTCGTTCAAGATTTTTCAACCACTTGCAAATAAAATGTTTCTCCGTTACATGGAATAAATGTTTGATACCGGAAATATGATAGGATAGGGACACCCCTAAATCAGACAATTTCTCTCCGGAGTTTTGCTCTTATCAACACATTCGGCGATCCATTCATATTTATATAGATAGAAGACGATATAGGAGTGCGTTTTATCACATTAAAATCCATTTCCATTTTCGAACGAAAATCGATTTCGCGATCGCAAACATTTGTGTTTCATTTGTATGGCAGCCTCCCCTTGGAGAGGGGGGAGGAGTGTCGAACCATCATAGAAACGTTTATCAATCTTTTAAACCTCTATATGCCAAATTTGGTTCCATTTGCTTGATAAGTTCTCGAGTTATTCAGACACACCCCCTGACCCCCCCTCCAGTAGAGAGGGGGAGGAGTGTCAAACCACCTCAGAAACATTTATTGCCTCCTAAAACCTCCACATGCCAAATTTGGTTTTATTTTCTTGATTAGTTCTTGAGTTATGCAGAAATTTACGCTTCATTTGTATGGTAGAAACCCCCTCCCCCCCCTTTTTGAGAAAGGGAGAAGTGTCTAGCCACCATAGAAACATTTATTGCATCCTAAAACCTCCAAATGCCAAATTTGGTTTGGTTTGCTTGTTTTATTTTTGAGTAATGCAGAAATTTGTGTTTCATTTGTATGGCAGCCCCCCTTCAAAGAGGGGGGAGGGGTGTCTAACCACCATAGAAACATTTATTGCATCCTAAAACCTCCACATGCCCAATTTTGTTTGGTTTGCTTGATTAATTCTCGAGTAATGTAGAAATTTGTATTTCATTTGTACGGCAGCCCCCCCTTAGAGAGGGGGGAAGAGTTCCGAACTATCATAAGAACCATCCTCGACCCCAAAAACCCCTACATACCAATTTTCGTGTCGATTGGTTCAGTAGTTTCCGAGTCCATAAGAATCAGACAGACAGACAGACAGACATAAATCCATTTATATATATATATATATATATATATATATATATATATATACATATATATATATATATATATATATATATATATATATATATATATATATATATATATATATATATATATATATATATATATATATATATATATATATATATATATATATATACATATATATATATATATACATATATATATATATATATATATATATATATATATATATATATATATAGACGAACGTTTTCAAGAGATATATGAGAAAAGCTTTGCAACAATATTCTCGATGTTGCATTGTGCAACAAGAGGCTGTCCACATACCACGTGGACAGAAAAAGCACGATTTTAGACACCTCCCTCCCCCTTCGTGGACAAGCGGGGACATTTCCTATACCCCTCCCTCTGTTGTCCACGTGGTTGATTTGTCGATTTTTTTTGAATAAAAATCGGGATGCTATGCTGTGTTTAAACATTGATATAAAAGTATATAAATAGTTTATTGATCGTAGCGGTTTGTACTCAATTCTTTGATTTGTTTCCCAACATAATCCGTGAAGTTATTTGTATATCTCCTTAGTTTCATCCAAATTCCATTTACGTTATTATTACTTTATATTACGTTATTTGTACATTATATCAAATCATCACTTGTGAATCTTAGCTTAGATTTTGTAGCATAAACTGACGTAAACTGGCTGAGCTGCTTAAGTTTTGGAGAAAATCACACAATGAAACAAGGCCTCAGTGGTATAAAAAAATTGATATCATCACGCTGTTCAAAATATTAAAATGTTATGTAGTTTTGATTTGATCAACACATATATTGCTTAAACTAATAGACGTTAGTCAGTGTCTGAAATAATGAAATCTTTCGTCATCCTTTACGCAACTTTAAAATTCCATCATCGCAGAACTTCTTTGTTTTTTTTTTTTTGAAAGACTGCGCAACGTGCTTTTTATGATTGTCCTTTAATTATTTTTTCCACCGGCCTGAATAAATGGTAATCTAAAGATGCAATACAGTAGAACCCCGATTATCCGCGGAATGGTCTGGCTAGCTCCCCACGTATAACGAAAATCGCGGATAACGCAATAAAGGGCTACACATGAAAAAAATATATATCAGCATGAAAACTATTTTTTATCAATACAGAAATCATAATAATGTGAATATTGTGAATAATGTGATAATGTGAAAGCCATAACCAAAACAAAAGGGCATGAGTCTTTCATTCACTGACAAATTTCGGGAAGGCCTATAGATATACTACGGAGCTCGCTGTCGCGAATAATCCACACCGCGGATAATCGTGGTTCCACTGTATTTGAAACAAAGAATGGCTTTCTCCTGGGGTAGACAGGCTGGATAACTAACGTAGGTCATTTGGCTGGCTCAAAGATTTTTTTTTCACTCAACATTGTTGTGAATGCTTCGATTTTGCATCACCAGCCACGATCGAAAATACGAAATACGATCCATTAAATGTTTTCTGCTAAAATATTTTTATTTCGTGTTTGCACTGGGATTTATTTTCAGTATACATCGATTTTAATCTCACCAAAAACCATCTAACAAATTTTTTCAACATAATGTCAACATTTAGATCGCTTCCTCTACGAATTAATTTCGTAAAAATGTTGATAGAGACAGAACTAGCGGCAGCTAGTTGGCTCAACCAGTGACTCATAGGATTACTGAACTAGATGTTGACATCAATTCCATGTGAAAGGTTGGTTTTTAGAACTGGTGCCAAAATCAAGAATCGGCTACGACTGCATGACGGACGTATGGCACGTTTGGCTTTTATGGGATCGTTGTTAGCCGAGTTCTGGGGTATCTACCCAGTTGTTGAATTTCTTATAATGCTCCTTCAATTAATTTATATGATAAAACGACTCCCTGACGTTACAAGATGAATACCCCTGAAAATATTTTTTTCTGGACTTTAAAATTTGTTGTGTCTTTAATGCTGAGGATCAAAACAAAGTGTTTTTGATGTTTGAGTAGAAATATTAATTTTGTATTCCCTGTTTAAAGGGCAGCAACACTCCTATAGAATAATCAGATAAATTGGGGAAAAAGCTATTGATTTTTCGAATAACGATCCGTTGGTACGGATATAATCAGTGGATCGATCCCTACGCCGTTTAGAAAATCGATTCGACAAGATCTATATTTTTGTAAAGATCGCCCAACCCTAGTTTGCACCTCATTTTTAGTTCATTACCGCGTTATCAGCGATTTTCGTTATTCGCGGTGACCTCCCCAAACTATTTCACGGATAATCGGGGTTCTACTGTATTTGTAATGGAGCTGATAATTCATATGTCGTGTACTGAGGATTATTCTTGATCAGCGTCTCGATTTGATTATCATTAGTGACGCTATGAACTTTCTGGGCAACCCAATAGAGGCGTATTCCAGAACGAAGAAAAGATGTTAAGAACACTTTCGAGAGATACAGTGCGTGTATCCATAAAAGAATTTGTTGTTTGTGTTTCATTTTCGCGAGACCTTGGAAGTTTTCAAAAGATGAAAGCGAAACGGTTTTTACATCAAGAGCGGAAGTTGAACCAAAAACCCCATCTAGTGGAACAATGTCGTATATTTTTAATATTACAACATTCTAGCATGCTTTGACGATGTCTCCATCCTGTCATTTCAACATTGTCTTTTCAAACAAATAAAAATAAATGGGCTATGAAAAAATATGGGTTTTTTCAGACAACTCAACCTCGATAAACACCGATAAATTCCTCGGAAATGCAGAATAAATTTCATTCATTGTTAAACACAGATGTGATTGTTTTTTCAAATCAAGTAATTAACGTGTCCACGTGGACATTGTCTATACTCCCTCCCCCCTCACCGTGGACAAGCATGGACATTTCCGTAACCCCTACCTCTCCTAAAGTTGTCCACGTGGTATGTGGACAGCCCCTAATATGTTGAATTACAGCCCTTGTGATAAATAATGTAATAAATGAATGTCTATACATTTTGCATGTCACAGGGAAAAAAGTGTTTAAACAGTGTCAAGCATATTGGAGATAAAACACAGATTTTTTTATTACAAAAATCTATCTCGTTTCCATTATATCACGCGAAATTTTTTTATCGTGATATAATCGAGATGTTACTGTATGTAGATATCACTCGAACAAGATTCATGTCAAACGCAAACAGTTTGTTGAATCAATGGGAGTAACTCGACAAACTATTTCTGAACGACTCAAATCCGCAGGCAGTGTTGCCACACGTACAGATTTATCTGAAAAGGTACAGATTTTTTCGTTATTTTTGGTACAGATTCTGAACAAGGTTTTTGGTAGCTCAGCGCACAATGAATTCATCTTGTTTTGCAAACCTGTTGAGTGTTTGCATGTATATTAAAAACCAGGAATTTTTAAAAATCTGCCAGGAAAACCAGGAAAAAACCAGGAATGTCAAAACACAAATCAAGTTGATGTCCTGGAATATGATGTCAAAACATTCCAGAAACGACCACCAGAGCCATTGCTCTAAATGAACAATGATTTCGTATTTCGAGTGACAAGAGCTTCATATAAGTGTTCTTGAAATATGACCATTCTGTCTAGACAGAAACGATCTCTTCAAATCTCATGGTGGTGTAACCTTTTAAGGAACGCCGAAATATGTCTCTAAAAATTTTTGGATGACTGGATCATGTGGATGGAAATGGGCTATTGTTTGAAATAATCCGACAAATCCGAGAGAGCCATCGATATTTGTTGTCAATCGATCTATTTCGAAACATTTACGACTGAGTGTACTTTTGGGCTCTTACTTTCTAACTTTTTTTTTCGTTGTATTTAGATATCCTGCTGGCTACATAAATCATTTCGTCGGGAAACAAAACCTGTAATGAGGCTTCAAATTAATATCTAGAACCATTCATTACGGTGTGGTGCTCATTAAAACTGATTCCAATGCCCCATTTCAACCACACTGAGAGCAGCACGCACATGATATACCACCTCCTGGAAACAGCGCCGGCCGGGTACTTGTACCCGCAATTTATGCCTGTTCTGTGCCTCTTCAGCCGTGAATGAGGCCACTCCGAAAGCAGAACATCCAAGGTTCTTTCTCTCACTTCTGTTCACCTGACATACATACATAGTTGCGCCTGTTGAAAGTGCAAAACAGAGACGTTACTACTCCTCTTACTAGCGGGGTTCTACGGGGTTCGTTTACACATACGCTAACCTTGACGAAATAAAATAAACACTCCGAGTTGTCATAGTGTATAGCTGCTGTAGCTGCTGGGGAAGAAAGAATTTTTGTTGTACGAATTCGAGCGTTGTGTATACCTCCGCTGGCTGGCGTTTGAGCTTTGTGGCATAAGACCAACAGACCTTGCACTACTTCGGGGCAGCATAATGAATTCCACACTTTCGACACTCGCTGTTGAATGGTCCCTGTTCGAGCAAAACCTCCCCGTATTGGGGTTAATTGGAATTGGGAGAGAGCGGAGAATGGTTTGGTTTGGAAGTTTTTAAGATCGTAACGACACTTTCCGGCCAGTTAAGAATCTAACCTACAAACCACCAAACCGCGGAAAGAGCCGAACCGACGGCGGCCGTAATCGACATGCTTGATATTAAGTAGACTAGTAATTGATTAGTCGGTAGTCGTTCTTAGCCTTTGCAGTAGCATTTGTTGCAAAATCGATTGTGTTCGCTTTTGGTAGATATGTACCGTAGATAAACTCAATTACGTACGTCTCGAGTATTTCACAATAAATGTAAAGCTTGCATGCAGCAGTACAAGTCGCTCTCTGTGTTGTATCTGGAGTACGCCTACTCAATCTACATACAGATCTATCTTTCATTCTGGAGGCGAAACCAGAGGGTATTATATTTGTTGGTTGAACAACTAATTACAAGTTTTTCTTGTTGGTGGTGCCAGTACTATTCAAAATGTTTCATACTAATCAATTCCTGATGCTAGTTCAGTCGTTTTAATACAAATAACAAATTTTCTACAAAAAGTATCGAAATGCATAGAGTAAAAAAAAATAAATCTTTCCTGCGTTTGTTTTCAACGAACCGCAACAAAACCTTTTCAGCATGAATCTATTTTCAACTAGTTGCATTCATCCTATTGGTGCATATCACCGTTCCGGTGTCATTCACCAAATCTTAGATTATATTACCTCAAACTTTATTATTATCCCGGTCATAAAATTAGACAGCATCCGAGCTATCATCAACTGACCCCAATCGAACCGCAGTGGTGTGGTATACATTTTATTGAATCGTTGAAATAAAAAAAAACAACTTCGTTCCCCCGATTTTAAAATATCCTATTTTGCTTGAAACCAACGATGATACCACCAATGATATGTGTGCGGATATATGTGGTGGCTTGTCTCGCCGCTGTCAGTAAAATCCGCAAGTGTCGTTAAGAGAACAGCGGCGTTTGACCGCGACACCGGACACTGACAGAAAGAGGAACACGCGTTAGGGCTATTTATCAAATAGGTATAATCAACATTTTGGGTCAACCAACAGATACTCACACTCACATGTGCACACACATACACAACAAAAAACAATATAAATTATCAGCGCCAGTTTATGTCTTCATACAGTCTTTCTCTCTTTCGCGCGAACATAACTCAGCCACGCGCGCCAGACAGCGAAAACAGTCAAAAACACTCGAAAAAACGATGCTAGCAAAAATGGTATGGGCTAACTGAATTTGAGTGCGACTTGGAGAATGAGGATGCTCATTTTCTGTTGTTGAGAAACTAAAATCAGAAATTGAAACTGCAATAGCAAATATTCTTTTAGATAACAAGAAGAACCTTTTGAAGTGACCCAAGCTATTTTTTACTGTTCTAAAGTGAAGCGTACTTCAATGAGAACGCAAAATGGGCAAGGCAAGTTTTTTTTTATTCTATGTCCATCGTCAATTTGGGAACGCACAAACAACTCCTTACGCTACGAATGATGTCTCCGTCGATTCAAAAATCTGCCCTAGATTGAGGGGTGGGAAGGGGAAGGGGTGTGATAACTACAAACTACCTAATTCTTGCCTGATTATTTTTTAGCTTTTAGTACATTATCTGTATTATTATGTTTTATCACAACGAAGCATTTGTAACATTCCACGATTTAATTTAATACAATATTACTGATCAATTCTCCCAGCAGCCACCATTTTCACTAAGTAATAGTATCAGTAATAGTAATAGTAATAGTAATAGTAATAGTAATAGTAATAGTAATAGTAATAGTAATAGTAATAGTAATAGTAATAGTAATAGGAATAGTAATAGTAATAGTAATAGTAATAGTAATAGTAATAGTAATAGTAATAGTAATAGTAATAGTAATAGTAATAGTAATAGTAATAGTAATAGTAATAGTAATAGTAATAGTAATAGTAATAGTAATAGTAATAGTAATAGTAATAGTAATAGTAATAGTAATAGTAATAGTAATAGTAATAGTAATAGTAATAGTAATAGTAATAGTAATAGTAATAGTAATAGTAATAGTAATAGTAATAGTAATAGTAATAGTAATAGTAATAGTAATAGTAATAGTAATAGTAATAGTAATAGTAATAGTAATAGTAATAGTAATAGTAATAGTAATAGTAATAGTAATAGTAATAGTAATAGTAATAGTAATAGTAATAGTAATAGTAATAGTAATAGTAATAGTAATAGTAATAGTAATAGTAATAGTAATAGTAATAGTAATAGTAATAGTAATAGTAATAGTAATAGTAACAGTAATAGTAATAGTAATAGTATTAGTAACAGTAACAGTAACAGTAATAGTAATAGTAATAGTAATAGTAATAGTAATAGTTTCTATAAAGGCAATACATCGTCATCATCTGTTGACTCAGCAAACATATTCTCGTCCTTCTTTCGAAGTGTGTTAAGTAATAACTCACCACCTTTGTCTGAACGGTACTTGAGTAGTCTGCAGTCGTATGACCTGAACATGCCACTTATCTCATTCACCGAAGAGGACGTAAACAGGAAGCTGAGCTGTCTCGATGCCTCAAAAGGAGCCGGACCGGATAAGTTGCAACCTTCTTTCATCAAGGCATGTAGCTCCTCGTTGACTTTGCCGTCTACTTTGCTTTTCAACCGTTCGCTGAGAGAAGGGCAATTTCCCGCATTATGGAAAACGGCATCAATAACCCCAATTCATAAAGCAGGTGACGTCCACGACGTGCAGAGTTACAGAGGAATATCGATACTAAGCTATATTCCGAAAGTTTTCGAAAGTATGCTGCTGGACCACATATACCCAGCTGTCCGCCACTTCATCGTAAACGTACAACATGGGTTTGTCAAAAAACGATCTACTACAACAAACCTCATGAGTTACGTGTCCCTACTGATTGATAAAATTGAGAAACGACAACAGGTGGACGCCATTTACGTTGACTTCTCGAAAGTCAATTTCGACCGCGTTCCCCACACCCTTGCTGTGGAAAAACTGAGGCGATACGGGTTTCCGCTTTGGTTGACCGATTGGATTAATTCCTATCTGACTGATCGTTGTGCATACGTACGGATTGGGTCGTCAGTTTCATCGCCCTTTTCTGTCACCTCTGGCGTGCCGCAGGGCAGTCACTTGGGTTCACTGCTCTTTGTACTCTACATTAACGATATTGGCGCTGTTCTCAAATCGCCTAAAATGATGTATGCTGACGACCTGAAATTGTTTCGTGTAGCAACATCACATGCGGATTGCTGTGCTTTCAAATGGATGTAGATACTCTGCTGGATTGGTGCTCGATAAATGGCATGGATGTGAACATCAGGAAATGTCACGCGATAACACGATAATGTTCGCGGCTTAACTCACCAATAAACGTTTATGAAACATTCATGAGGGATCGTAGAGTTCTCTGCATCTCTCTTAAGTAAATGTTGGACTAACATTCCTTCCCTTTCTTTAGCAGTTGTAAGGACGTGGTCAGGACAATTCTTAACTGTTGGAGAAAACATGCTTTCATCTAAGAGATATTCCCGATCATCAGCAACGGATGGAGGTTAGTTTAACAGTTCTGAATTCGTACCACCTACGATATTGTACAACTTGCGCAATGCTAATGCTAATGCTAATACTTTAGTACATTATCTGTATAATTATGTTTTATCACAACAAAACCGTTTTACTTAAAGTTTTTTTACTTTTTTTTCTAGTTTTTAGTACATTATCTGTATTATTAGTATATTTCTCTACAATAAAAACAACCCCCAGTTTTTTAAAACTGTTAGATTTTTGCCTATTTTCTTCGGAATGTTTTCATGATGATTAGTCAAATCATTTGATTTGATATCGATAATGATAAGATTGCAAAACATACATAGTCGACCATTTTGTGCCGGCAACCTTTCTGAATTTATGTTGTTCATAATGTAGTTTTGTTCTCCAATTCAAATCCATTCATTTGATACACATATCCCAATTACTTTTTCCTAAACTACAGGAAAACTTGTTTTTTGCGATTTTTGTTTGCGCAATTTTTTTGTGCGGTTTTTTTTGTGCGATTTTCTTTTTGTGCGGTATATGAAAAGAAACATATTTGATGAAATTCTCGTCCATTTAGTTTTTTTCGACGGTTTATATGCGTTTCAGTGCGAAAAAAGCATATTTGCGTCTACATCAAATGCTCTAAGTTTCGCATGACTTGTTGCTGTTAGAAACAAGTTTCGACATGCAACTAAAAGCACAACACAGCCACGCGCAACCGAAAAGGCAAACTATATCATCGCAAAGCAGGAAAACAAAACGAAAAAGAACGGTGAACGGCGTGGATTTGAGTTATTTTCTCGGGGAAATTTTTTTTTTATGCGGTCCCTATCTGCCGCACTAAAAAGTTTTTTTTTTCAAATTGTGTACCGAACACGATTTTTTAAAGCTACTGGTGAAGTTTTGCACGATTTTTGTTATGCGATCTCTATCCCCCGCACAAAAAAAGGTTTGCCTGTAATATGAAATCAGCAATTTTCTAGCGGCGGCCAAATTGGATTTTTCAAAATTAATGGAATATACAGTATTATAAGGACAGCAGAGATGAAGGTGTGTTCCAAATGTCACCAATAAGTCATTCAAGATTCATCAGTCATCCAGCTAGCGACCAGACAGCGGCGGCAGCGAGGCTTCCTAATCGCCTTTCACAAGGCCGATAGTTTAGTTTTCAAAATTGACCATTATTGAGGTTAGAGGCGAATGTACTTAGAAAGTTTAAAGCATCCATAATTTAAAACATCTTCAGTCACATCACTTACCTCAGTGAATCCTGATTCTAACCTCTCCCTACTAACAACTATCTCTTCCAAGATAAACGCTAGGGAACCACGCTATAGAGGCGACCCTTCTGCTCTTTGAGCGGCGAATATCATACCAACATTCCTTCCCTTCCCCTGGTGACTGTAAGGACGTGGCGGTGTCGTTACACACTCTCCGCCTAACGGTATGAGATTAATTTTTTTTTTACTTTTCTATTCTGCTTTGCTTCTGCGTATCAGTGCGAGTTCTGTACTATGCTTGCTTCGTGCATATTCTGAAAATGCATTCTGAACAAAAAAAAATGTACGGTAATAAAATTCGATATGGAACCCTTGTAAGTGACTAGTGGTCCAAGATTTTTTAAATTAATCGTTCATCGACTAATCGAATACTTTTCCGTAGTTTGTTATTCGATACGATTAATCGCCCCAATGAGATTAATTTTTTTTTTACTTTTCTATTCTGCTTTGCTTCTGCGTATCAGTGCGAGTTCTGTACTATGCTTGCTTCGTGCATATTCTGAAAATGCATTCTGAACAAAAAAAGAATGTACGGTAATAAAATTCGATATGGAACCCTTGTAAATGACTAGTGGTCCAAGATTTTTTAAATTAATCGTTCATCGACTAATCGAATACTTTTCGGTAGTTTGTTATTCGATACGATTAATCGCCCCAAATAATCGTAATACGAGTTTTGATTGAACCTCTTCAACCTCTCTGCTGTTCAGAAGTACTCGTACCCTGGGGTGAAGGCAGTGATAAGAAATTATATTAAAGCATAACTAGCACTATTCCTTCATTTCACTCCAAAAGTTTATCAGTTTAGGATTAAATCATTGACCAGTCCATCAAAAAAACAAAATTCATGTTTTCATGTTCAATGATATGTTGAAAAAAAAAGGTTAATGAATTTCTTGAATTTCATTCAACCCACAGATACTATCCGACACTATAAGTTAACTTGACCATCCCTAGAAGCGATATTTTGTGAGGGAAGAAAAAAAGCGATGCAGAAGACGATTAAAGAGCAAAATTGCTGAATCAAAATCATTGACCTAGTCCCGCGTGCGCTGTCTCTCTCGTCACAACTCGGTCGACTCGTGGTTCAACTGATGGTCGCGGGGAGGGTTGGAGCTGATGATGGATATCAATACGCTTGTAGCAAACTGGGCGCCTGGTGGTGGAGAATGGAGTGATCGACTCGAACAACAACAGCACAGCAGGTCATTGCGTCTGAAATCGTCGCCTTCAACGCTGAACCGCTGCGGTGGATTGGAGTCAATGTTTACATTCCAATTCGCAGCTGGCGACTGGCTACAGTCGAAACCCACGCTAATAGTTACTGAGGCTCGATATAGGTCAACACAGTGACCTAGCTCATCCTAATTGTCATGTTAACTGGAAACAATTGATAACAGGAATCACGCTATCATCGATTTATACGCGGTCGCTTATTAGTTTGTTGTCTCATGATAGTGATGACACACACACGCGCTTACCTTTATTTATTCCGATTTCGAGACTAGTGATTGGATTAATGTTGCGTTCGTTGACCAGGGACAAAACCAATAATAGTTTATTTCAATAATAGCTACGGGGGATTCGGCCTATTCCACGGACAAGGACGGAAAATTCTACATTTTAGCATAAAATCGAGTTCAGTCATGTTGGAAGCATGATGACAATGGCTGCTTCACGTCTTCATTGCAAACGAATAAAAACGCACACACACACACGAACGAGAAACGGGTACCCCTCGGGGAGGAGGGTGAGTCAATACAATTGTCTGTCTGTCCCCCTGACTTTTGTATTTGAATCAAGAGTTAATTCGACTGCACTTAACCTCAATGCATCGGTCATGGAATGGAAATGCGACCGAAAAGTGAACCGAGCGACTGAATGGAAGAAGCTCACGGATATGCCTGTGTTAGCTTGGAGAACGAGTGAAACTCAATTCAGATTCTACGAAACGTCAATGTTATATCAACGTTACCAGTAGTTCACATTTGCAGCACCGACATAACGTTAAATGCCAGCGAAAGAATAATTTATGTTTATGATTGACAATGAAAACCTAAACACGGAACATGCAGCAAATAATGAAGATTTCGAATGCTTATAACTCGAACATTTCTTACTGGATCGGAAAGATGTTTGCATCAATTGATAGGGAATATTTCTACGCATCTATCGCAATTAATAAAATGTTATTTTTCATTGGATAGACAATTCAACAACTGTAAAATGTCAAGCGTTATCTAAACGCCCTAGCTGCCTCGTTTTGATTGACCCGATTTACGGTTTCCCCAACACAGCCATCAAAACCAAGCAGCCTTAGGGAAATCGGAATTGCAAATACATGAAAGTAGGGGGACTTTTGTTCTCACCGAAATGTGTTCCCTAACACAGACTTTAAAGCCAAGGTGCCTGGAGGAAATCGGCTTTGCAAATAAATGCAAACTGCGAGTACTTTTGTACTTTTGTACTAGAATATGTTTCCCTAGCACGGTCTTCCAAACATAGGAACCTGGGCAAATCGTGCAGACACTAGAGGCGAATGAACTTTCAAGTTTCAAGCAAATTCGCGGTTCGAGAAGTACGTACACTTGGGAGATGCAAACTTCAGAGGGAAATATAAAATAAAATGATCGTTTGATAATTTATCCGTTTTAATATTTTGTCCTAGGCATCATACCAAACTATCATTAAATTTACTTGTAACGAAGAACATAATCTATCATGCATTAATTGATCTTACATGGCATTTGTTCAATCTTTTTACTTACCAAGCAAATATATTGAATTCCATTGAATTCGTAGTCCCACTTCAACCTTGCGGTTATATCATAGATATAACCCACCTATTTTTTTGTGACTTGGCCGTTTTTCCGCCTGAAAAATCGATTTTTGACAATTTTTTTTTGGGATAACCGGTTTTCGGTGATTTTTCGGTTTTGAAAAAACTCAAATTTTTACGTTTGTGACACCAGTAAATGAAGTCTGAATGAGCTAATATTTTGCATAGGGTATTTTATCGTGCAAAACAACATTTCGTAGCAAGTTCCGAATAAAAAAAATTAAAATAACTATTTTTATTGGCACCCAAAACAAAACTTTTCGTTCCGCATTCCGGAAAAAAAACTAAGTCCCAGAGTGCCGATTTTTGACAAAAATTATTTTCAGAGATTTTCTGAAACACTTCAAAAAATGTGTTTTTGGTACTTTTTTAGAATCGATGCTAAAAATTCAAATAAACTTTTTTTCGTCAAAGCAACAAATTATCCTTGTACATAATTTATTGTAGTTTTCAAAACTTCTTTTGAATTTTCGGTGCCAACATTATTTATTGAATTTTTCATCATCGAAAACACAGATAATTTTTCCTTGAAATAGAAATATTTTTCGGTTTTCAAAAAACTCAAATTTTTACGTCTGCGCAATAGAAAGTGAAGCCCAATTGAACTAATATTTTGCATTTTTATCGTGTAAATCAATATTTCGCACGAAGTTTCATATGAAAAATCGAGATGACTTTTTTTATTGGTACTCTGAAACATACGTTTTGGTTTGTATTCCGAAAAAAAAAAGTCCCAGAGTGTAAATTTTTTAATTTTTTTTTTCGAGATGACAGTAGATTTCAACGTTTTATGCCATCTAAAGACATTTGATACTGATTTTTTTTTTTAGAAACACCATTTTTATGTACCACTAACTGAATTTTTAACTGAATGATTACAAACTAATATTCGTATTTTAAGCCATTCTACACAAAAGTATTAGAAAGGACAATATTTGATTAATAATTTATTTTTATTATTTATTTTTCTTTTTTCTCGCCGCAAGATGAAAGCAAATCATTTATTTATTTTCATAATCATGTCACTCTCTTTTTTTCTTTCTTTCTATCACCTCCTTTTTCTCACACTTCCTCTCACTTTCTCTTATTATTTCATTTCAATGTTCTATACCTCTCAAACATCATGTAGGTATATAATAAGACATGTGCACATAAAAATCGTGCCGTGTGAGTACATTTGAAAAGTTTTCTGCCAACCCTGCTGCTCTGAACATACACTGAGACAATTCGGTCAAAAGATTCATCAGGCAAACACGGCTGATGGAAATTTCTTAAAAACGGTGACAAAGTTGAGAAACGGTGTTGAGAAACGGTGAAAGAAAAGTAAGCTCTCGATGATGGATATACGAAGAATTCGTAGAATCGCAGTGAACCAGCAAAGAACAGCATTCACAGAAAACTTCCATTGGCGTGGATAACGACTAAAATGAAGTCTGAAAATTACGTAGAAATACTGGAGATAAGTTTGATTGAACATGGTGAGGTATTGATGGGTCCTGATTTTGTTTTCCAGCAAGACAATGCTGCAATCCACAACTCAAAACTGACAAAAGCGTGGTTTTCTGATAGAAATATCGAAGTTCTTGATTGGCCAGCCTGTTGTCCGGATTTGAACTCCATCGAAAACCTTTGGCCTATACGCGCGCCGTGTTTACGAGAATGGCAAACAATTTGACAACGTAAATATGCTCAAATATCAAATTCGATACCATTGAGAAGCTGATTTTGTCCATGAAATTACGATTGATTGAAGTTATTCGAAACAATGGATAATATACACATTACTAAATACGCCTACTTGATGTAATTTGAGAGATAAAATTTGATTTTTGTAATAAAAAGAAATGGTGCTATTTTTATTTCGCATACTTTTTTTTAGCTTTCAGTGGCTAAAATGTGAACGGTCCTACAAAATAAACTAAATTTATCGTGGATTGAACCCTAATGCTTTTTTAATCATGTTGGAAAGAATCTTAGAAGTTGTGGTCAATCCGACAGCTTTTAAAACGAAAAAAAGTAGTTCTGCTATTTTTGTTTCGCTGAGTGTAGACGTTAACGTTTTTTGACACTAAACTGAAATGTGTGAATGATGCTATAAGATTTTCATGGAACAACATTCAACGCTGAGTTGCGTTTCGTGCAACTTTCGTTGAGTGAGGAAGAGTCGTTGAGTGAGGAATTTTGTGCTTGCGTTTCTAGCTCGCCTAGCTATGGATTTATGGCTGTTGTTTGGTTGGCTATAAATGTTTAATCACGGCCAACAAAAGCCAATTATAAAAACAAAATCAGTCCTACCGATTTGAGCAGTTAGCGTTTTTTTTCTCTACTCTGTCTCTTACCATAAGTTGACCTTTCCACTAATTAGTCATCGTGATTTTCGACCGGGGGAAATAATACATCTGAGCTGGCGATTGTGATTTGTGTTCACACTTCTAATGAGATATCGTGTTAATCAGCAAATTTGCTACGACGAGTTGTTTCGGTGATTGGAATAATTCGAAACAAGCTAACAATCAGGATCTTATGAATTCTTATTCAGTCGACTTCCTACGGTTTGGAAATCCTATAAAATCTTTATGTATGATTACGCAAATGCGAAAGGAGTATTTTCTATGTCCCTGTTTCTCTTCGCTATACTCTGCACTAAATCATTGTGTTCGTGTCGCGTAAACGGGATAATTCTTGATAGCTGCGACCTTCGAGCATAATAACCTTTTCTAGCAATTACAACCTCAGTGTGCGCCCCGTGTCGCCCAGGTCTGCCGACGAGTGTTACATTGACAGCGTGCACCTTTTCGCCATTTATTTTCGTCCATGAGCGCTCAAAGGTACTTGTAATCTGCTCGACCAAGGTTTGCCCTTGTACCGGCCGTCAAACACAGATACACTGTGGCACCGTCGGCACGTGTCATGATGTAACGTGATATTCCAACCTTCTGCCAGTTCCAAGTATCTCCACTGCGCGCTGAGCAACAGGGCTCATTCCAGTGGCTCACGCGGCCTCGACCCAATGGGTGCGTTACCCACATTGACTCACCGAAACCATTGTGTTACGACACAAACTCCAACAAAACATTGCTTCCCCCATCCCGTTGGTCGCCACAGTTCGGTAGTGAAAACGGACACAGCCCTGAACTGTATCGTCATCATCATCATCATCATGGCAATCATCGCGTGAATCAACAGTCGTATGCATTGCCGGAATTCTGGTGAAGACCGTAATTTTCCACCATCTATACACTCACATAAAACAATCAACGGAAAAATGATATGACTTTGTCTACCACCCGATTGGATTATGTTTCGAGTTCAAATTGTTCAAATTCAAATTGGGGTTGCCAGAAGTTTTTCCTCGAACGGAAGTTTACGATTTTCGGTGTTATACAATGAATTATGCTCCCTTTGTTATACGTTTTACTATGTACGTCACACCCACACATCAACCGTGTCCATTCCATACATAGTGAGAACAGCCGTCGCTCTGCGCGGGGCGAATAACCAACTCGTTCGTGTGGAACTTCACCTCGAAAGGAAGAGGTTACGTATCCTTCTGTGCTGAAATCTACCCTAGAAGATTGGAGAATCTTTACGAATGAACCTCATCTCTTTGCTCTGCTGGTTCGTGCTGCTGCGGGTATGTGCCTAATGATTTTGCGTACTTTTTACATTTTTTCGACCAATTTGTTTCTTGCTTCTCGTGTTCTTCATTCTGATTCTCTTCGGACAGGTTAAGAAAAACTTAGATTGGATCTTGGGGAGCTTATGTTTTCCGAAACATGAATGCAATTTAAGATGGAATAGAGGTAAGAAGGACATGTAGGGGAATAGTTTTATTTTCTCTCTCATCGTTTGTCTGTCCAGCAACTGAAATGTAAGCAGACAGAGGGAAAAAACGAGAGCAACAGTTTGATACTTTTCCCACCGCTAACATTCCACTGTCCGCCTTATCAATCATTTGGTACATTCTTAACATCGCTCCGAAGTTAACTTACCTATCGACATTTAACAAATCCTTTTAACCCACTCAACTGATTAATTAAAAATTAAATGAGATTAACTGATTAATTAAAAATTAAATGAGATTAATTAAAAATTAAATGAGAATAACTTCTTTCTCATATTACTCGTAGTGTATAACATTCGATGAACACAAAAGTATGCATATCATCATCTGTTTATCCAACAGTACTTCACCCATTCGAAATGTAGAACAATTTAGCGGGGCTGATCGTCATGATAATGACCTTGTGCCTTGCAGGCAATACACTGCAACATATCGTTTCACGACAAAATATCTAGGCGATTTGAAGATACGTGGGTGGGACCGATGTTCAAAACGGTCGGACGGCGTTTTCGTGTTTTCCCGGGCGACGACCGGGGCCGTATTTTCCAAATAAACATTCCGAAATTCCGGACTGAAACGGCTTTCTGTTGCTATTTGCTGCGAGCGTTGGGGAACGCGTATACCAATCAAATATTTGTAAGCTGCATACGAAACGTACGACGGCGGAAATGGTTTCATTTGTTGAATTCCTCTAACCAGTGAGAACGCGGATACTCGGATACGCGTCAAACTGGGCATATGATTCGCCAGCTCGAATTCAGAATGTTTTCCATCCAAACAATTGCGTCAACTCACTGTGTTTGGGCAACTCCAGCTTTCGGTTGCGGCTGCGGATTTTAGAACGGTCTATGATTGGATTTTTACAAGAGAGTTTCATAGTTACAGTATGAAAAATCATGCTTCCTGTTCAATCATGATGTGGTTTGCTACAATAGTCACTTGAAAACCACTGTTTTCAGATTCAATGACAACATTATGTGCGTGTGCGTGTGTTTATTTATGAGTGTGCGTCTCCATAAGGATTTTATTTTTGTGGAGACGCATCATCTTTCGTCACATGCATAACAATATGTACACTAGAGTGTCAATAAAAATGGCCATCTCGAATTTTCGAAAGGAAACTTGATGAAAAATGGTAATTCAGACAAAAAACAACCCTATGCAAAATAACAGCTCAATCGGACTTCACTTACTAGTGTCGCGCAGCGGTCAAAGTTTGAGTTTTTTGAAAACCGAAAAATCACCCAAGGGGGGAGTGAAGGAAATCGGGGTTTTCGAAAAAAAAATGATGCCAAATGTCTTCAAATTGCATGAAACGTCGACATCTATTGTCATATAGAAATTTTGTTTTTTTCAAAAATCGACATTCTTGGACTTAGTCGATTTTTCGGAATACAAGGCAAAACGTATGGTTTAGGGTTAGGTTTTCAAAAAAAAAATGATACCAAATGTCTTAAAAACGCATGAAACATGAAATGAAATGTCTCAGAATTGCATGAAACGTCGAGATTTACTGTTATCTCGAATTCCCCTGATTTGCTTTGATGATTTTTCTATTTTCAGAAAACTTAAATTTTGAAATCTGCGACAATAGTAAATTAAGTCCGTATGAGCCAATATTTTTCAGAGGGTATTTCATCGTGCAAATCAACGTTTCGCAGGGAGTCCCGTATGAAAAATCGATATGATGATTTTTATTGGCACCCTAAACCATACGTTTTGCCTTGTATTCCGAAAAAACGATTCAGTCCCAGAGTGTCGATTTTTGAAATATTTTTTTTTCGAGATGACAGTAGATCTCGAGATCTTGTGTCATCTTCAAAAAAAAAATCAGACAGAAAATCGACCTTTCGGGACTTAACCTGAGTGGCCAAAAAATCAAAGCTTTGGGGCACCCTTAAATCATGTCAGATTCAGCTGAAACTTTGCACAGATCATTTTTTGGACCAATAAACAAATTGTACATGGTCGGTTTTTGAAATTCGATGATGAATTTTTTTCCAAACATCCATTGCCACCATAGTGTAATTAAAGTCCTATCGAAATCAATAATAAAACTTGCAGCTTGTATATCATTAAATTTAAACAACAAAAATTTTAATGTTTATTAAAGGGAGGCCTCGGTCTGGAACGTTGAAAAAATCGATTTTTCGTTTTTTGTATTTTTGGGAAGCTTATGCCCCCATTAATGTTGTCCTAAAAGGATTTTTCGATATTTGATTTCGTTGGAAAGTTACAGCCAAAAGTTTGAACTCACCTCAAGAGATACATGTTTGACTGAATTTTTTTATCAGCATGTAAAAATGAATTATCTAAACTTAAGATGACTTTAGATTCTGAAGCGTTGTACATGAAATCGAGGTTATGGAAAAAATATTTTGATGCTAAGTATTTTCAAATTGCTTAAAACGTCAAAATCTACTGTCATCTTGAAAAGATTTTTTTTTTTCAAAAATCGACTTTTTGGGACTGGTTGTTTATTCAGAATTCGAAATAAAACATATGGTTCAGGGTGCTAATGAAAATTATATTAGCTCAAGTTTTTATGAAAACAGAAAAATCACCCATGGAGGCTTTTGTGGAGTACATGAAATCGAGGTTTGAATTGACTTTTTGGACCTTTTTGATCGTTTTTCTGCCTGAAAAATCAAATTTTGAAAAAAAATCATGCAATTTAAAGACATTTTCATAATTTATGGGGAATACGGATGAAGATAAGACGGCCACTCTCTAGATTATTGAAACAAACTATTATTGGACAATTATAATAAATTAGTTTAGTGTGTTGCATTAACCTCCTCAATTGTGTATAAGATACAAAGGGGCAAGTTTGTTGAACCAAGGAAAGCGAATGCACACATTACTCGAGGTTTTTGTGGAGGCAGTTCAAATAGAATCCCGACTTACTGTGTTCATATTAGACTGATGTAACATAATGTAATAACGAATTTTGTTTGTATTTACATTTTGGTTTGTTTGTATAGTAACAATCTATCACCAATTCCCCATTAAAAGAAAAGAATGATACTACAATCACGAAAATTGCCATAATATATGAATGAAAGCCTGATTGAATCTTGTTCTTCACACATGCTAGTCATTCCATGAATTTCACAGATTGCAGTTATGAAAATACATGAGAAAGTTAATTTTCTAATAATTATATTTCTTGTAAAGCAAATTGTTCCATGCTGTCGTTTTTATTACACATGAAATAATACATGCCTTACGCCTATTAAGCTTCATTCGTTGAGGGAATTTCAGTTTCCACCAAAACATAACCATATTAACACTTTTGGAAATACAGATATCCATAATTTTCATAGCAGATGTCTCAAAAAAAAATTTGGCATCCTTTCTATAGGGCTTTGTGGAACATTTCAAACTCGTTTTAAAATATTTCCACACCGCCGCTGACATTCGAACAAGAGTAACGAATCGATCTGTTTTCCTCGATTTCTGTAATTCCAGATTTTACTCGGTGTGATAGTGATAGTGATTGTATCGAACCCTCGATTCGATTTCTATAATAAGGCCAAATAAATCACGAAATCACTCAATTTAAATCTGTTTGCGCCATATTCACACTGGATGTTCCGAAAAATATCAATTTTCATATGCATTGGTTCAACTTGGCCCGCAGAGGGGTACTAAATCGAAGGAATTATTTACAAACTAGATCGAAGGAATTATTTACAAACTATTGGAAAAAAGTAGTATTGGTACAAGGGAGATGTAGGGGAGGAGTCTAATACACGCAATGGACACTAGGGATTAATATCCGAATCAATAAAATCAAGAATACTATGTTATGAATGGTGACCGGAATAAATCGCCACAGTAAACAACTGCAACAGAAACAACCGCTTAGAAAAAGTGTAGTAGGCTAGAAATATTTGGCGCGGGAAAAACATCATGTGCCTCACATTTCTATTATAAATTTATTCTCTTGTTCTCGTTTTTCGAAATTTATTCTGAGGACAATGTAATGGGGACGAAGTCCCCATTTGGCGAGGATAAGGAATCGAGGCGGCCCATGCCGCCAAGATGACGCAATCCGAGTCCACCGCCGACCCGCCGTCGGAAGCGGCGGTGTCTCGCACGCAAACCTGGGATCCACTGATTGCCCGGTTAGTTTGAAACATAGGATACGATCCTTTAGCAATGTCCGACCGAGCTCTAGCGAGCGTCGGACGGTATACGTCTGCCCGGGGCGTTACGTTTGCCTGGGGCGATACGTTTGCCCGGTTAATTCTTGTTTTGAAATACAATACCGCGCCACAATATTTATAGCCTACTACACATTTTATAAGCGGTGGTTTCTGTTGCAGTCGTTTTCTGTGGCGATTTATTCCGGGAACCGTTATGAATACTACGTTTTCATGTCAGAATAGAGGCACTCAAAACTTAGTGGTCGTTTTGAGTGCCTCTATTCTGGCATGAAAACGCCTAACATAGTATTTTATTATGGCATCATAAAAAATATTCAAATATTACGTAACGCACTTGGGAAGAGAGGAGTGGAATCTGGTTTCAAAATACTTCCAAGTCTATTGTTTCAACTTACATGGGGTGAGTTGAAATATTCAGAGTTCTATACAAAAAAAAAGGATTTTAGGTTTAATTTTCAAAATTACTAATTAAAATCACCTAGTTATCACTATATGATTGCCATACGTGTAATTCTGAAGATATGTTTTCTAATAAAAATCAGTGTTTTGGGACGATTGAGTCAGCGTACACAAATGTTTGTTTCGATTTCACGAATGACGAAAAGTAAACAAGGCTGTGGATTGCGTTAAGGCATTCCAATATTTCGGTGATGATTTTCATAAAGTTGGTTAAAAGGTACTGTTTACTGGAAAAATATCACGTAAATCTATCATTCCTAGTAAAAGTTATGGCTCTTGCTTTAACTTGCCCCACGTTCCATCTTGCCTCGGTGTACCTTATCTATTTTAGTGCATACAGGCAAAAGTCATGATAAAAAAAAACTTTCCAAATGGCGACAAGCACCGATTTGTTTTCTTCACTTGCTAGAAATTTAGTGTGGTAAATATAAAATATCTTAAATATCGATGCTGACATAATGAAATGCTTCAATTTAGTATATATTGAGTTTGTTTGTACTCTACACTCTGTCCAATTTCTATAAGACCACCGCGAATATATTTCGTTGTAACACAAAGAGTTAGAATTTCAACAAGATATTTTCATACATTGTTGAATCTAAGCACTAAAAATCTAAAGTACAGTAGAACCCCGATTATTCGCGAGCGGATGATCCGCGGTGCGGATTATTCGCAACAGCGAGTTCCATAGTAAATCTATAGGCCTTCCCGCAATTCCCCAGTAAGTGGTTGACTAATGCTCTTTTTTTTTTGGTCGAGGCTTTTACATTATTTAACCACTGTTGTACACGACCTTACAGATGGATAGTTCAATGATTTCTGTATTGATTCAGCTGTCCAGTTTGTATAAGACCATTTCAAATAAGTATTATCAATGAAAAATTCAAAGAAATCGGCGGATTTACATGTCAACGATTGATAACCTTGCCATTTCGGTTAATAACCTGGAAAACTCGTGTTGGCATACTATATATCAAATTCTGCTGAACAGATTTCTCGATATTTTCCCATGTCTCCGATATTGCGGCCTTGAGCTAATCGATCGTTGTGTACCACTTTCCCCCAGTGTAGATTTTGCGTACAAGGATTCCCCCTAGAATTTTCAACAGAATTCAAGTCTGGGGAGAGAGCCAGTCCAAAGTTTTTAATTAAGTTTTTGATCATTAATCCATTACTTAGTTTCCTTGTTGGTATGAATAGTACCATTGTTTTGCTCGAATGTGAATTTTATGCGACGATATCTACGCGAAAAAGTAGGAGAGAGGACTTCAGAACATGAATGTTTGCTTTGCTATTCATTTTGAATGATGTGAAAACTATCTTGAGCTTTCCGGTTGCACAGGATTCCGCTTAAACCATGCACGAGCCTCCATCAAATGTGAGTTAATGTGAGCTTTGGCAAAACTCAGACGTCTTCCGATGTTAGATTGTGTAATATTAGGAGTTTTAACCTATTAAGCTTGACGAATTGCCTCCCGGGAAACATTCAAATTCAAAAATTGCTCTATTTACATAAGCGATTTTGAGATATTCGAAGCTGTTCCGCTTATCCTGGTCAGAGAGCTCCGATACTCTCTACCTCTATTCTTCTTACCGTATCCTTCAGGATTCGCCAAATAGTTGAGCACTTTTTGAAGGGATCGTCCAATCCGACGAGCAATTTCTCTGAAACCAACATTTTCTTGGTGAAATGCATCGATTTGTATTTCTATTCTTTACTTGAGCACTTTTCCCTTCTGTACTTTCCAGATTGTTTTATCAAAAGTACTGTAACAACGAAAACTGGTCTCAAACAAACTTGACACTTGAAAAACAAAAACATTTGTTTACACTCAGCGCTTGGACACCCACAAATGAAAATCATGCAGTGTGTGGTAGTCACCAATACCAATACACTAGAATATAAATTGATGCTCTGTTTGTTTATAATGACACAAAGCAGCAAGATTATCACCTGGTCTTATAGAAGTTGGACAGAGTGTATTCTGAGGGTGTCAAGTCAATCAAGCTCACCGAGTCAGTCTATGCGAAACATGCTGTGCTTTTTAAATAGCACCTTTCTCGATGACTGTTTAGGGTCCATTCATAGTGACCTAGAACTGCACCCTGATAAAACGAAGATAATAGATAATAGAGACGGAAAAAACTCAACCTAAAATTCCACCTACAACTAACAGTTGTAAACAACTGTCCAATTGTCCAAATGAGAACACGCAAACACGAGGCCGTTCCCTAAATAGGTCAAGTCCCTCTCATACATATTTCACGAGCGGGTGTGTGCTGTAAACAGGGAGGAGGCATGTAGAACATACCTCTCCGGCGGGAATGCGTTCGGAAGCGCTATGCTGTGTTAGGCATCAACGATGTTTGCCCTAATTACAGTACCAAGCATTGAGAATTTGTTCGTCGGTTGACCTGGATAGTTACATGGACGACATTTATCCAGAATTAAGAAGCCAGCGAGGGAGCTACTCCTTGGAAACACTAATGCGCGCTAAATAGATTGCGACTGAAATTATTTCCCCTGCAACATAATGTGAAAATCGCGATGAACCATTTCATTTCCACTTGTTGCGTTGATGAAAAAAACAATACACATATCACAGTTATTTCATGACCTACAAAATTTACACAGCGCTACGTACATATGTACATACATCACAAATCATCGGAATTTGGAGAACCTTCGACGTTGTCTACTACATCTAATCAGATCGTGATAAAAGGTAATTAATTGACAGCACCGAGGGCCAACAATTGGTAGCATTCATTTCGGGACGATATGAACATTCGAACGAGTTTTCAACTTGCGGAGGTCGTGCACATTTATGCTTCTGCCCAACCCTACTCAATTACTGTTAATTACTATGACAGATAGACAGGTGATATCGTCGGAATTATATAATTTTAAATTCTATCCCGGGCTGCTGATAACAGTCTTAAACACGCATTTGTCTTCTTATATAAAAATCTAGTGTCACGATGTTCCTGTTTCGAAGACATTATGAAATATGTGAAGACATTTCAATATGATAGCGTATGTGAATTTTTGAGAGATGTTATTTCCATAAAATTATAATTATTATTAATATCGTCAGAAGAAGTAGGACTTTTTTCTGAGTGTCATCGCTCGCCTTTTTATCAGTGTTACTTGTTTACTTTTGTTCTTGGTAATCAACGGAGACTTTTGTCTCGGGGTTTTTTAGTTTTCAACTATCAATAATCGCACCTCTGAAAAACCACATTCGTCATTTCGGGTCATTCACATGATTTTTTCGAACTTTTCCAAGCAGAAAATCCACATGTACATAGAATGAGTTCAACAACAAAACAACAAATTCTGGAGAACTTCAAGTGGTCTTAATACGTATCGTCTCTAGTGATATTGTGACATTGTATTTTTATTAGTTTGAGCCCATACTATAGATTACATAGATTACAATAAATTAATCTAGATCTTTCAAACGACCACTTCACAAAACGAAGGTTTTCCGGCTACATACCGTTTCAATAATTAGTTTTATAGATATGGTTTGAGTTACAACCTAAAGCTTAAAGCTGAAATAAACAAATTGAGCTACCACAGTTCCGTTTTTGTGGAAGAACTGGAGCGATATACACTCAATCAACGGTATATCAAGCCAATTATCATTCCTAAAATTTAGTTCGCAGTTACGGAATACTTAACACATTAAGGACCGCACGTTTTGGGGCAAACTTGAACGCTTCATTTGTTCGGATTCCACGAATGAGATCGTTTCCTTCGGTGTGGATAAGAACAAGGCGAGCCATCAGCAGGTCTTGTTAGATTCTTGGCAAACCAAGGATTAAACCATCAACTGTAGAAAACACGGGTTATTTCGTGATCCATCCGTAACATACGGAACGCGAAACACGAGAAAACTCGTGAGCGGTCCGCAATGTGTTAATAATACTGTTCACATTTATTAAAATAAATTTCAAACCCTCAATGCAAGTTTAATAAAATGCGCTATATAACAATGCCAATTAGAATAAACATTGAATAATTAGAATAAACATTGAATAAGTTTAGCGTATAACTTTGTTCAAAAGTAAGTTATGAATTTTAGTTTCCTTCGATATGATTGTGAGGACATTTGAAGACTTTTTTTCGTTCCATGTGAAGACATTTGAAAAAATCACCTGACATCCCTACTGTGTACACAGCTTATATGAACTGCTGCCTAGTAAAAAAAGAACGACCGTTCGTTCACTCCTTTTGGTGAACTAGTTCTTTTGAACAGTTCATGAACGGTTTGCCCATCTCTAAAATGCATGATCTTTTTGGGAAGCAACTGCGATTTTTTCTATTTGACTGGCGGTTAAATCACAATGGGAGGAGCTAACGATGCAATGTTTCAAATGATAGTCCACTGTTACGCTGGCATTTTAGTAGCACAAATTGGACCACTCAAATTGTGGCACCTAGCGCGTTTGGATAATGCTTGATATTTCACAATTATTCTATAGTTTCTCTCAAGAAAAGTAGAATCTTATTCTTTGTGATGGATGCCTAGAAATCCTTCCAATTGATGCGAACATCTTTGCGATCTATTAAGAAATGTTTGAAATCTTTCATTTTTTCCTACATGTTCAGTGTTTAGATTTTCATTGTTCCCCCCATATAATCGTGTTGGGCGTAGCACTACGTCAAAAAATTATAGGACGTTGTGTCCGAGACACGACCACATTGTAGACGTAGAACTATGCTGTTATTTTGTTCGATTCGCTTGTTAATACCCTCGGATATTATTTTAGAATACTGCGAAATTTTACAAATAACTGTTTAGTAGAATGGTTTGGTCGCCCTGAAATGGTTTTTATTGTAAAATCAGTAGACGATAAGTGATTGATGATTCATTCTTGCCCTCGCAGAAAAATACACAAATTGATCGCATGTCGCAATTTTTTTCATGTCAATGGCTTGAAAATTTACGAACCAGAACCCCCGGCATGTTAGGTTTTGACGCTAACCACTCGACCACGGGAGCACAAATATCAGGCTACATGTTATTTAGTATTGTCTCAGTGGAATCGCACTGTTGATCTCACCACGCCCAGAGACCCAACATCCCTCAACGGCTGACAGAAATGCGTGATCATGATCTCGCCTGTGTTACGGACATGGGATTATCAACGGTGGTTGAGATAAACAAACAGAAACAATAGATGAGTCATGCAAAAGTCATGAAGTGATCTTATTTAACCTGTTCTAGTTTTTTTTTTTTATCAGGTAGTTCTTAAATTACATATATTTAAATATCTAAATGATGCCTATCTTTGAAGATTGATAAAATCTGTTACTGTAACCGCGAGTAAAAACTGGCTATTCAAATTAGTGCGGCAAATGAATCACTAAAAGTTTATTCATATAAGAATTCCAATTAATTATTACTGAACAACATGTATTTCTCAGGAAATTTGTAATATTATTCTAAATAAACTCTACTGTTGTTAGAATAAATTGACGAATTTGAAGACTCATTTGAGACCGCACAACACGCACTTCTAGCCATCGATCATACAACGAAAACCAACTAGCACCAAACAAGCGTTCAACATAACATACATACAAAGTCATACATTGGTGGCTTGAAACAACTAAGAGTATCAACACTTATCATCATTTTGCGCTATTCTCAAAAGGAACGCTTCTGTTAATATTACTGGCATCAGAAAAGGATCATGCTCGAGATAAGCGCAGCTGAGAATGTTTTGCTACTGGCAAGCGCCCAATCACATACAAAATTTTAGAACGACATTTACTTTCTTGGTGACTAAACAAACGAAATAAATTATGTCTTTTGATCTCAATAACATTTAAAAGAGTTGCATTGCTTCATTATGATCAAGATCAGCACAAATGCCATCCTTGTTGAAGGTAGTTTTGCGATTGGCACGCGAACCCAAATAATTCACAACATTCCAGCACGACATTCACTATCATTTAGCCTGATATTCCTGAAATAATTAATGAAAGACGTAGTTCTACGTCGAAAAAAAGGATGTTATGCCTGATATGGGAGATTAGAATTCATACTCAAATTGAACTAAGAGTAACTATTGAGCAATTCCACGCCTAATCAGCCGAAAAACAACAAATTATGACGCGACCTTCTTCAGTTTTTTCGAAGGGTTGAAGGTTCACATTGCTTACGATTTTCGTTTTACTCTCAGAAAACACTTTCCGTGTCTATTTTTAGATCCAATTTCATGCTATAATTTGGTGTAATATTCTCGTACATAACAGTATAGCAATACCAATGGTTATGTGGATAGCGTGGTCGTGTGGAACAGCCTTACATCCCAACCGGCCTTGTTTCTCAATCCCTGCTTAGTGTCGTTTGGATTTTGTTTTTTGGATACTATTCCAAGCTGGCAATCAGTCTGAGACAATGAGAGGTCTGCTCCATGCATACAAGCATTTTAAATCTCTTTAAAAATATGCTTTCCCCCCTTCAATACAAGAGAAAGCTTTTTTTTTTGCCAGAGATGATATCATTTCTGCCAACGCTAGTTTGGGTGTACATATGATGGAAATTATCCAAAATCATAATTTTCATTATCATATGACCAATTCAAATTACGGCTATTTTTTGAAAGACGACTATTTTTTAATATCACGAAACACCCCCCTTCGACATTTGCAAAATAAAATGAAAAACTAGATGATTTTTTTTTTGTGTTGAAGATTGCCATAGAACAAGAAATATAGTTAAACAATCAATAGAACTGAAAAAACGGAACAGAATCATAGGGAAAAAAAGTTAAATAAAATAAAACTCGAATGTATACATTTTTTATCAATCATTGATCACTGCCTTATTAATCTCATCTGCTCGGCAATTATTTATAACTCTTTCTGAGCATCCGCAAGTATTTGGACCTTTCTGGACTCCTTCGCTTCCTGCGCCGCTTTGAGCTTCCGTTCCGCTACGATTATTTTATCTACATCTTCCTGTATGGATTTCTTGAGAGGTTCGACGTAGCGCTCGTGAGATCTCTTTGCGTATTGCATGAAACTTCTTGTTATTTCAACATTTGGAACTCCACCAGCACCAAGCTCTGGTCATTTTGGTTTACAACCAAACATTCTTTGTTCACATAGTATCTTCGCTCCAATGTAACATGGTCAGTAACAGAATGACGATTTCTTTGACAAAGTAATACAAGTTTATATATTCTTTTCCTGCTACGCCTATAAAATTCAGCCACAGAATTTCACAGCATGTTCTTTTCGACGATAGTTTTTAAGCATATCACACGAACCCAGAGTATCAAAAAACTCGAGGAACTCCTGTTCAATTCATGTGTTTTTTTTTGCAACATTAGGATAGTAAGCAATAACTGCTGGATCTATACCAGAAAAATGTCGTGTCACGGGATACGACATAAGTTATCTTTCCTTCGTTTTTCATCAAGAAAATTCGAAAATCAAGATGTTCTTCTCACAGACTTGATTTTTTCCACAATAGTCTTGATTGCAGCTTTCACATCGAATCACAATTCAATGTTAGCTACTGGCAGAAAACATATTGCATTTTTTTCCTTTTCCTTTTATTTTATACATTTTCAAGGATATATTTCACTACTTGTTCTCGGATTTAGCATTTTTCGTTTACTGAGAAGAGAAGAAAACCTTAACCTGACTTAACCTACCTTACCCTAATCTAAGCCTAACGTTAGCAATACCGATTACCCGCGGTAGATCCTGGTTAGTAACCAAAGTATTACGAAACAGTGAAACCCAATTTCTTCTATTAAACTTAACCGACCTTTGCTGACATCGAGGTGATTGTTGACTAGATCGTCACTGATTCCCCATTAGAAGATTATAAGAACAGTTCCAAGCCACGAGTTGTCACATCACAAAAACAAGCCGATATTTCAATGATTTTTGTAAGTATTTAGAAAAAAATTGGGATTGTATCTAGGACACGAGCGCATATTTTCGACGTAGAACTACGCTATATTATGCAATCCGCTTGTTTACCACTTCGAATATTATTTTATAATGCATCGAAAGTTTGGTAATAGATTATGTTCTTCGTCACAAATAAATTTGATGAACGTTCATTTATGTTTGATATGATGCCTAGGACTACCAAAATATGTGAACGGAAAAATTGTCAAACAATCATTGTATTTAACACTGTATTTTTCTTCTGAAATTATTGCACATCTCATGTTTACGTAGTTCTCGAACCGCGAAAGTTCATTCACCTCTAGTATCTGAAATGATGATTTTCCTAGGCTTCTCAGTTTAAAAGTACGTTTTAGGGAAACATTCCGGTTTGCACAAAGAAAAGCGAGTACAAAAGTACTCAACGCCAAAAAATATCCCCTACTTACATGTTTTGACAAAGCACGTTGATTTTGAGGTCCGTGTTAGGGAAACACAGCTCGGTAGGAACGAAAATACCCCCGACTTGCATGTATATTTGCAAAGCGTATTTCCACAGGTACATCGATTTTGAAGTCTGTGTTGGGGAAATCGTAAATCGGGCCAATAAAAACTTGGCAGTTAGGGCGTTTAGATAACGCTTGACATTTTGCAGTTATTCAATTGTTCATCTCATGAAAAATAACATTTTATCAATCGTGATAGACGCGTAGAAATATTCCCAATCAATTAATGCAAACATCTTTCCGATCTGTTAAGAAATGTTCGAGTTATAAGCATTCAAAATACGGGTAGGGTTAGCACACAAATTGGCAGAACAAATGTATGGGAAAAAAGGAAGTTTTTCCAGTTTTCATGAATTAAAACCGTTTAGAGATTAGCGAATTGTAGTGTAAGGCATATTAAACGAATCTTAGAGAATTTCCGATTCGATTGGTATGCATATCATGAGAATTCGTTCACAGTGAAAATGAAAGACGTAGTTCTACGTCAAAATAAATACACGAGAACTTATGTTCGTATATCGTAACGAATCATAGAAGAAACTTCACAAAAGTTTTGGATTCTCCGGAAAGTGTGTGCAGTCACTGGTGATCAGCGTTGCCAATGTTCCAGTTTAAACTGGATTCTTCCATTTTTTTTCACTCGATCCAGTTAAACAGTTTCACCTATTTTATGTTTTGTGTGCCTCAGTTTTACCTATTTTATGTAAAATAAGTTTAAAATGTATAAACAATATCCCTCACCTACCCTTCCTATCCCTGACCAATTTAGTTTTTTTTTTGACATTTATCGTTCGTTCGATTCAATTTGCATTTACCTTGGATCGATCTTTTGTTTATTTCACACTCAACTCAGTGTTATTTTTCTCTTGCTTACACTTCCGAATTTTATATGATATGCGCGCAGTGTTTTTCAATTTATATAAAAATCAGATATTCTAGGTCCTCCAAAAAATTTTGAAGTTGAGACTACTACCATTTCAACCACGACTAGCAATGTTCATAGCAAGAAATCTTACCTAAATAGGTTCATAGAGCCCGTGTGCTATGCTGGTTTTGAGTTTATATAATATAATCATCAAATGTTATGGGCTATGGTAATGTTATGGGACTTTAGAGTCAGTGAGTTCCATTGACTTTGATTGATATGAACATAAAACCCAAGTAATCTTATCCCCGTTTACATCAATAGGATATTAGTTTCTCATGGTCTCTTAAAGAATTTTTAGTTCTAAATAGCATTAACATTACGCATGATCTAAACTCTCCTATTTGATGCATATTTAAAAAAAATGCATACTTTGCATAAAATATTGGGAATACAAATAAGTTTTCAGCGTTTTTTGAAAAGTTCAACGTTTTATTATAAAAAGAAGAGAAGTCACAGATTATTCAAAGTGCTGTTCATCGCTAGCTACAACCTTCTCCCATCTTTCTGGTAGCACACGGATTCCACACTGAAGGAAGAACTGGTCTTTTGAGGCAATCCAGTTATCGACCCATTTTTTGGTATCATCATAGGAGGAAAATCGCCATGTGTCATCGACCGGAATAAATTGTAATCATGGTAATAAACATGGGGCCGAGCGTTGTCATGTTGCAGAATCACCTTGTTGTGTCTATCGGCGTATTGCGACCTCTTGTCCTTCCGAGCTCGGCTCAAACGCATCAATTGTTGTCGATAACGCTCTTCTGTGACAGTTTCATTTGTTTGAGTAGCTCATAATCAATGACTACGAGCTGATCCCAGATAGATTTTCTGTCGCTGAAGCAGTTATTCGAAGGTGAAAAAGCGCCTTTCAATGTCTCGCGGCTTCAACTCATATGGGACCCAAAATTGCTTGTTGTGTTACTCCTAACATTTCTGCAAGTTCTTCTTGTGTCTGGCATGGATCTTCATCGAGTAACTTCTCCAAATCCTCATCTTTGAATTTTTTTGGTGGGAGATTCACGAAAATACATGTACCAGTGCGAGTCAGGAGAAAACTATTCAACGAAAAATCGCCCAGCTATAACGGAAATCAAACCCGATGCTCCCGGTATGATATGTGTGAGAAGCTTGCCACTCGGCTCCGGAAGCCACATTTTCTTTGTTGTAAATGAGGTGAACGAATTATTTTATTTAGAATTGTTCTTTTTCCAATGAATAAAAATGACTATTTTTTCGGCTCAACTATAATACCCTCGGTTTTTACTCACGAACTACAATGTTCAAGTTTTTAAAGTTGGTGTTTACCTGAAATGAAACAAAAAGAATGAACATTAATATTTTAATAATATGTCAAACGTGTATATAATTTAATTTAATTAAAACGAAATAGGATTTTCATATAACAACATATTTTCGTAGCATAACAAGAGAACACATTCTTCTTTCTAAAGTAAATTTACAGCACAACAATATTTTTTTACTTTTCATATTTTTTCATTTCATTTGATTAGGATAAAAATCAATCAATGCCAAATAATTAGAAATAGTATCTTCCAACTTGTAGAAGTGTTTAACACAAAGGATTCATTCGATTTTTTGTGTTAATCTATCAACCTATGACAAAATTGACCACAAAGCGTAACTCTACAAACTATCTCGGATTATAGATTGGTGCCATGGTATTCGTAGTATTTAAGGGAGTATTCTAGTCTAGAAATTTGAAAAAAAAAGACGGGTGGGTAATGTCGGGGACATAACCGGAATGAAGTAGGACTATACAAAGGGGACAGCTTTTTCTAAATATATATTTTAAATATATTGTTATATTTTCTTTTCCTACGTGAATACCTACCTATCTACCTGAAATATGGATTAGTTTACTGTTTACTCTTTATGAAAATGTTGGGAGTTCTGAAAAGAATCTTTGGTGTTGTGTTTTTGCGTTTTTTTTTACAAATTTTCTCTTTTTTTTCTCACTGTCTTATAGTTGATTCTTGATTATTTTCTGAAGGTTTTGTACTCATTAAATGTTCAACGCCGGGCATCTTTTGGCGTATACACATATCGTACAATCAATATGATGGCTGTGATAGGGAATGCATAGGTGGTCATCAGCTCATTCACTATCATATATTTCACTATTGAGCACATTACCGTACTGCACCGCACTGAGCACTGTGGTTTCGGAGACGAATGAATTGTAAGCTATGTAGTCTCCGCAACATCAGTTATCAACCTAAGAAAGCAGTTCTTGCTACCGAGAAAATTCGTTAATGCCATCCTGTATACAATGTGTTGTAATTTTAAGCCACTTTTAATTCGGTGACCTTGTTAGGGTTTGTGAAAACTGAATGATCAATGTAAAAGACCTCAACCACCAATAAGTTCAAAAACATGCATAAACAAAATAAATCAGTTCATATTATATGCCATATTATGTCACTTTAGAATGCATTGGTATTGTGAATAACTTTTAATAACTCTTCTTTGAAAGGTTTAATAGTCCTAAAAAGGGCCGTGTTTTACGGTGGCCGGTTTTGCCACCAAAGCAGTCTGTATAAACAAACTTTTTCCTTCTTCTACCTGCTGCCGTTTTGCGATTGCGTTTGCCACTCGCTGAAACTAGTTGTTGTCACCGAACCGAATGTGGTATGTTCTGTAGGCGGGTTTTCTTATTGTCGTGAGCAGCTTTGCAAGCCAACTCGAGCACTCCGGCGGCCGAAACTCTATAACCGCTGTTAGGTATACTGGTGCTCCGGCACCAATCCGTTCGGCCTAGTTACCCTTGCGGAGCAATCAGTGAAAGCGACCAACAGGGAACTGCAAACCTGCACGGTTCGAGCGGGACATTGCCTTTCACTTAACTTGTCCTCCTTTGTCACGTCCACACGTCCACGTTGCTGCTTGTGTTGCTTTGTTGATGTGATGCGATGTGATGTGACACGATGCCATACAACCACACTGATTTACGGTTTGAAAGAGAATGATATATTTTTCAGCGGGTCCGCGCGTTTTGTACACGCTCACAGGATAGAGACAAATCAGCAAACTCAGCCAAAGGGGCGAGTCCAACGAGACGAACGAATGAGCGTTAAAAGACAGCGATGGCAAAAAAATATATTCTTTACGATCTGTTCGCTCGTTGGATTCACATGCAGTTGTTCCTAACAAACACGAAGGCACCGAAAACTAGTGGAATAGTGGAAAAGCCGCCAAAAAGTTCGGCACGGCGCAGAAGATAATCTCGGAAACCGACAAGAAGAAGGAGAAGGAATCATATGCTATCTACATCATAAGGTGCTGAATCAGGATCATTCCGACACCGGTTTCTCATCGAAGGCGATGAGCGTCATAAGCTTCGTCAATGCATCTTTGAGCGTATCGTAGCGGAAGCCCCGCGTCTGACCCACTACAATAAGCGTTCAACCATTACGGCGTGGGAAATTCAGATCGCAATCAGTTTGTTGCTGCCCGGTGAACTTGCATGCGGTTTTCGAAGGTACCAAAGCGGTGAAGAAGTATACGAGGATCACTATTTATATTTCGGGAATAGGAACAAAAACAAATAGTTAAGCTGCGAATATATTTTTATTGTTTTTCAAAGTACTCGCCACGATGATCGATACACGATACACATGCGCTTAAACCAATTTTCAAAGCATTTATTCCAATCGACACGAGCCTTTTTTTTTTTGAGCGTCAAATTATGTGGGATCCAACGTGAACATAATTTTCGCACAACTAAGTGTTCATGTAAAATCGCATATATGCTGGTGGAACTAATGCTTAGGGATGCCTCAATCTCACAATAGGTTACATGACGATCTTGCTTAATCATTTCGTGCACAGCATCGATGTTTTCTGGCACTACAGTCGATTTTGGACGACCTTCACGAAACTCGTCGGACAGCGAACTACGACCACGATTGAATTCACTATATCAGCGATACACAGTGGTTTTTGATGGAGCTTCATCGCCAAAAGTCAAATTAAGTTGATTGACGCTATCTTGTTGTGATAATCCACGTCGAAAGTCGTAAAAAATCATCGCACGAAAATGTTCACGATTCAGTTCCATTTTTTTGCCGAGACCAAACTTTCAACTAAATATAAAATAAACAAATAGCGTCCGTATTACAAAATGTTCTGAGTACGTATATCGTCAAAAATGTCAAACTTTACGATGGAACCGTCAGATGGACTCACATGACATCAGTGTTGCCAATTCCCGAAATATAAATAGTGACCCTCGTACCAGCTCCAAATAAAGAGCGAGAAAGTCCCCAACCATCAATAAGCTCAGCACAACTGCCAAATTCTCATACTCATCATATCCTGGCAAACAAATTATGAAAAGGGGGTCTCCGTAGCCACATTGGTTGCACGTTCGCTTAGTAAGCGATCGATCGTGAGTTCAAAACTCAGGGCCCTCATTGACCATCTTTGTGTTGTTACAGAATAACTACGTCCACGCAAACAAACATCAGCGATGGAAATCGATCCACGGTCGAAATAAGATCGATTCCTCCATACAACTGCTCTGCTCTGCAAGACACATCGGGCTGCTGTTCTATAAATAACTCAACAATGGTCAATCAACTGTCTTCGCTGTCCGGTGGTCCAACTGGATAATGGAAGAACAGAAAGAATACCCTTACGCCTAAATGGCTACTGTGTGAATGTACCATATGTAATGGTATAGAAGAAATACTGGCGAATGGCAACTGTGTAATGTGCTAATTATAGATATGATAACCATGTGACATGTACACGATTAAAATTCGGCTCTGTTACAGCTAAAATGCTAATGAGCCTTAAATAAATAAATGGGATAAAAAAAATTTGCCAGCCAACTCGATCACTTCGACGGCCGAAACTATATAACGCCGGCTAGGTGGACTGGTGCACTGGTGGTACTAACGCGCTCGGCCTAGCTACCCTTGCGGAGCAATTGGCGGATACACCTTCGGGGAACTGCAGACCAACACGGTTCGAGCGGGATTTTGCCTTTCCCTTCACTTTTCCTCCTTTGCCATGTCCAGGCATGGCTTCTTGTGTTGGTTTGTTGATGTGTTGTGATGCGAAACGATGTTTTTTTTTTTATCTGTATTATAGTGACTTTCAACTCATTTGGTTGGTTCGTCACTTTTACTTCCATTTTTGGAAGAATGTCGGGAGTGAGAATTGAACTCGTGACCTTTAGCGTGAGAGGCATGGATGTTACCACTACACCAGATCGCCTCCACAAAGCGAAACGATGTGGTGTACGGTTTGGATGAGAATGATCGTTACGGTAACGGAGCGGGGATTTTTAAGTTGACTGGCTGGCTCGAGATTTACGCATGTATGAGACTGCGACCAATGTATCGTTCATATTTTTTTCTTTTTCCTTTCCAATTGTGCTTCATTATATTTCGCTGCTGCTCTGGTTGCCCGTTTTGGACGGTACGATTTGAGGAGCACAAAATAGACCAATCAAAAATGGGCACATAGTGCATTTGGACAATGTTTGATATTTCACAATTATTCAATTATTTATTTCAAGAAAAAAGAAATGTAATTCGTTATGATAGATGCGTAGATATATTTCCTATCAATTGATGCAAAAACCTTTGCGATCTATTGAGAAATGCTCGAGTTATAAGCGTTCCAAATCTTGCATTTTTTCCTAATTGTTCAGTGCCTAGATTTTCATTTCACTCCCTATATCTTTCGGTTAGACGTAGTCCTACGTCAAAAATCAAAAAGTTTTTTTTCATATTTCTGTAGTTTAGGTCTTATCGAAAATCCTATTATTTACCGAGTTAGAGCCATTATAGTGATGTGGTGTCTAACCTGTTACGACCATAACAATGAACTTCAAATGCGTTTTTCTCGAAACTAGTTTTTTCAAACTGGCGTACACGATATCTCAAGTTTTACTGAAGCGATTAACGTCAAAATTATATGGAAACAATCTGCAAACATCTCTCTATCGCATGAACCTCTAAAAAATATATTTTTTTTAATTTTACTATTTTTAAAAAATCGAGAAAACACGTTTTAAACTGCATTTTGTTTTTCGAACGGCCGCCTTTTTGCCAAAAACATGTTTTTGACTTGTTCGAGGTTCATGCGATAGCGACATCTTTACTGATTCAGAATCTGTTCGATTTTTTTTGTTTCAGATAACCAGAAGGGCTGGAATCGTGTACGACATGGCACAACTTTTTTTTTGAACCATCTCATTTCATCAACTCTTAACTATACTAGTTATGGATATTTTTTCTCCGTTCAATTTTTTTTATTGTTAAAAGATAGATGAACAAATAATGATATAATGTATAGAAAAAATGTTCTTTGTTTTGTTTTTACGGAGCTCGAAGAAACGTTCAGAATTCGTGTCTCCACACTAGAATACCCCCTTAATTTGCGTGGACGCTGCACTGCTTGACTTACGTGCTTCAAGTAGGATGATTAAACAGCGGATTTTAATGAAGCATTCATCGTAGTTTTTACAGACATAACAAGCCCCATTGTGCCACGATTCACATGTTTGCACCCGTCAAATCAACGTTCAATTTCAATATGTCTACGACTTAGATTCAAAATAGAGAACGAAGACTATACTAAAGATGAGAATGTAGAAAAAATGATTATTTTATCAAGACAATTCTCGTCAGTTTAAAATGTACCAAACAATCATTCGACAATCATGGCCCATTTAGTGATGGAACAACGACATTAGCATGTATTTCAGATTTAAATTTTCATATAGCAAAACTATTTAAGCTGTAGGTATTCTTTATATTTTCAGGAAAAAATACAAAATAAAATATTCGTTATAATTTCGAAGGACTTCGCTAAATTTTCCTGGTATTCAGTTCATCAACCGACGTGCAATTCTATCGTCCATTGTTCTAAAAAATTATTATTGAGTTATATAGGTCACGTTACCTTTACATTCAGTTTTCTCTTCATAATTGCCTAGTTTTTCTCAATTGTCTTGGACTGAAGACGATTGGGTGGGTTGAGGATTCTCAGAACCAAACATCACGGAGCGATCGTATGAATGGAAGAAATCGGTTCTGGAAACAGTCCTTCTTGTACACTGTCGGATTCATTGCTTTATCTGTGATGAAAACTTAAGTTTTCTGGCTGCAATTACATATGGCATGCCAGACCATGAGTTTTCGAGTTTATCAACAAAAGCAAACTTGTATGTTATGTCCTGTAGCTGTCCTGGCATCTGTTTGAAGTCGGACTTCACGCGGGTTTGATCGTCTATGAGTAAACACCCATCGAGCTTGGTCACCAGCTGATCGCACAGCTTTCGGCACAAAGTCTGACCACTGTTTTCTTTTTAAGGGGTCGGTTTGGATAATTGCTGGCTTGGCACTGTACTGTGGACGACACCAAACATTCTGGCCAAATCGCGATTCAAAACGTATGGCTTGCTCTTGATGGCCCTTATAACACTCCTGTGCAGTTATCGGTCGATAATTCCATTCCGACGTTTGGTTTGGGGCTTTCCAACTGTCGTCTATGTTTATGACTATATCTATATCTATATCTATACTATATCTCCAGGTAAATTCAACACTTTAGCAAGCTTATTTACAGACCACAATGGCGTTTTTTTCTTCTAAAGGTGCACTTTTCTTTCTCGTTTCCTGTTACATGATAGTTACAAAAACCTCCGTTAGGAGCGCTGTAATAGGTGAAAACCAATGTTTGAATATCTTTTTCCTCTTCTTCTACTAAAATGGCACTAACGTTCCTAGAGGAACTTCACCGTCTCAACGTAATATAACTTATGTCATTTTTATTAGTACTCAGTTGAGATCTCTATGCCAAATAACACGCGTTGAATGCATTCTGAGCGGCAAGCTCTAGAATGCGCGTGACCACTGCAAGTCGGAGGAAATTTCTTTAACGAAAAATTCCCCCGACCAGAACGGAAATCGAACCCGAACCCCTGGCATGTTAGGTGTATCCACTCTACCACGGGAGCACCCTTTGAATATCTATCAATATCGAATGACACACAATGTGTCAATCAAGTAACCTTTCACAAATATGTAACCTTACATGAGTGGATGTTTCAAATACGTGACCGATTGACAGTACTCACTAAAATGATTATAATAGCGAATTCGTTTTTGTTCAGTTTCAACCCCAGTGCCAAACTAACTACTGTCAAAACGTTTTTTTATTCACTAAGTTTCAATCTAGTTTCGCACTAGGTTCACCACGAAAGCTGTTGGGTTCGCACTGCGATTTTTCACGGGTTCGCACTCGGGTTCATCAATAACACTATACTGAACTGTCAAGTTCCGAGTATTGTTTTGAAAAATCTAAAAACAAAGACTATGGAAATGGAAAACCTGCTGCTTTTGCTTTTTGTATTATTGGAATCGTAATCCAATTCGGATTCTGATTTTGAAGAGTATGTTCGCATAGACGGAATTAAGATTCGTGTGCTTTCATTGGGAGACGAAAATAATTATGGATTTTCAGATGAAATAAACATGCTTTCAAAATCAAAATTATGAATGAAAATTTACTTTAACGTATCGAATACTTATTTTATGTGATGAAATGAGAGGTTTTATTCTGAATTTGCTAAAACATATTGAACGAAAACTGTGTCTGATGATGATTGTATATTATACTAGCTGACCCGGCAAACGTTGTTCTGCCATAAACATTATTTCTTGTGAATAGTTTCGCTGTTCAATAAAAAAAAATACTAATGTATTGATAGTGTGTTATGTGAGAGTGTGCTGGGTCCCGTTCATGCTTTTTGGAAAACGCCTTGTACATTTTCCATCTGCCATACATGGTGATAAAAGTTTTAGATCACCACGTAGGCTATGAACCATGTTTGTGGTAACAATATCGAACAGTCACCCATATTTTGGAATTCGATTGCTTTAAATCTCGATCGGATCTAACGATTCGTCTTTTGCATTCTGTAATCCGATCGACCTCAATTCATTCGTGCTATAAAATGTGGCAATCTTGCCTTGGCGCAAAATTAACATCAAAATAATTTATCCGTATTCATATTCGCAATTTATTGATATACTCTCTATCAGATCAGCAGACACGAAAGCAATTCTAAATTGCTAAAATTTGATTGAAAATCATTACTCGAAGTTGTTTGAATACTTAGAAGACAGTCCTAACTTAAAATTTCTTCTATAAATCTCTTTGAATTTCCGCCAAAACTTTATCCATAATATTAAATCATTATCAGAAACAATTTGTGAATGTGGTTTCCTATTACAGAACACAAATTAGGGACTATCTTCATTTTTTCCGTAGAGTCCTTGGTGGATCACACCATTGAGAGAGATGGCGGATCCTTCGGCTGAAAAAGGGCTGTATTTTGCTGAAGGAAAGCTAGATTTTGCTAGATTATTGGCACAGCTCAAGACATTGTCCTGACTGCGTCAATTCATCAAACGACACACATAATAATTGCACTCCCTTGTTTGATTCGTCTCCTCCAACCTCATATTTAAAAATAATAATTCAACATGAGTAATGATGTTTATAATGATTGAAGTAACTGTAGCGCATTAGATCTACACACGTGTCCTCCAGCCGTTTTATTTTATCAGGATAGACCACAATAGCGAGACTGTTACTTCGCATTCCGAGCATGTGTGTGTTCAGAATAATTTAAATAATTCATTGTGCTCATCCAAAAAGGTTTCCAGTTCGCCGGCGATGTACCTAGCTTTAGTCGAATTGAGGTTAGTTGCGTATGTATGGGGTGAAAGCTCGATGGAGAGGACGAAGTGGCATCTGGCATTTAACAATGTAAATAAATTCGTCCTGTTTTTGATATTGTTTGTATAAAAATACAAATTTCGTGATTAAAAATAGGAGATAGGGGTGAAAATTGGTTATATAAACCAAACGATTTTCAAACCATATTTATGCAAAAAAAAAAACAAAAAAAAAGATTCAGAAAAAAAACTCTTGCATAGGCTCGCCCAAATTATTATTAAATATACAGTAATCGATATCCTAGCAGTATCATATATGACTTTTTATTTAGTTAATAACACAACTGCAAAAACGTTCCAATTTGAGTTTGCTAAAGGATCCGATAGATAATGTTCTGACCTATCTTCCATATTGTCAAAGACAGCTGGGAATGAGTTTGCAGCTAAGTTATAAACAAAAGAGAGAGTCGATGTAGAGAAATCGACGATGTCACTTACACCCCTTTCAATTTGAGCCCCTCATATAGTTTACGACCTATTCTCATGCCTACCAAGTTTTTTGAGTATGATTTTATTAAAATCGGTCGAGCCGTTTCAGAGGAGTTCGACCACGAACATCGTGACACGAGAATATGCTAGTCAATTTTTTCGAATTTTTCCAATCATTTCAAATATTTTCCAAAGTACTCTATCATTCTAATTTGGGTGAAGACAAACTCACAAAATATATGGACGACGAAGATCTGATCAGTCGTTCTCCCGTGATGATGAGTTATACGTACGTGGGAAAAAGTCTCTTTTATATATAAAGATTAGTAATTATTTGTGGAACAAACAGGAAATGCATTAACCAGGAAATGGTTAAGTGAGTGTTAGGACTACATATGTTAGGTAATCAAACAATATGAAGTAGAAAGTTTCATTCAAACTTTTATATTTTTACACTGCACTTGGCCATTCTGATAGAGGAAAAACTACCTCCCAAGCACTAATATCGCCACCAGACGTCGACACTGTACATTTGTCATCGCAAATATAAACAAATCAGACTACATAACGCACACCAACAAACCGCCGCATTCGTGAACCTGAAAACGTTTTTTTATTACAGAGTCAGTGTGGAATAGAGATGGGCGAGCGCTCACGAGCCGCTCATTTGAGCCGGTACGTCAGAAAGAGCGTACGATCCACGGTTCTTTAAAAATGAGCCGCGGCTCTCAAATGAACGGCTCTTATATGTACGGCTCTTGAATGAACCACGGTTCAAAAAAGACCCACGGTTCTTTTATGAGCCATGGCTCTTTTTGAACCGCGGTTCATTTAAGAGCCGTTCATTTGAGAACCACGGTTCATAAAAGAACCGTGTTTCTTTTGAGATCTGGCTTATTGATAAAGAACCGTGAATCGTACGCTTGTTCTGACGAACCGTGGCTTGCGGCAGTGCGGAAGAAATATGTTTCCCATGCTGCTTTTCAAGCGGTTTCATTTATCTGTTTGTATGTTTGTAAATTTTAGCGGATTACAAATTTTCTCGAAACTCTATCAATATGAGTATCTAATGAAAGTTATTATTATTATTATTATGTTTGGTTTATTTCGGCCGGCTTTAACCTTTTAGGTCATTCACCGTATCTCGGAAAATGTATGGTTTTACAAATGTAAACAATAATGCAATTACATGACATAATGGAAAATGAACAACACGTTTAACAATATTTTCATCGTTGTCAATCAGTATATAACGAAACCTCCTCGTACAGGGGCGTTACGGAGACGAGACGGGCAGCGGTTTTACAGCATAGATTGTCTCGTCCGTTTGTCTTATCTTCATCCTAGCAAATCCTGATTTTCAGTACAACGCATGTGATATTTCTGGAAAAACGCAAAGGAACAGTATGCGTGTTGATTACGAGAATAGAAATGGTACTCACGCGGGCTACACTCAGGTTCCCCGCAGCACCTGCCGCCGGAGGCTCATCAGTTGAAGTCGGAACTTCTCCGGACAGGGATGCTACAGGGAAGGTGCTCTTTTAAATTTCCCAAAACAGGCCGGCATCCTTCAGGAACGATAGAAGAACCTCCTCTCTAACAGGGTCATTGCTGAGAACATCCCTTATTGATGTTGATAGTTGGTAATGTTCTCGCAGGTCATGATACTCCGCACAGTTGATTAGCATATGTTCGACTGTTAATCTGGTGTTGCATGTTGTGCAGATTGGTGGATCACATCTGGTGATCGTGTGAGCGTGGGTGACCCTCGTGTGTCTCGCACGCAACCTGGACAGGACCCTTTGTTCCCGTCTGTCGTCCCTATCGTTCCATCGGTTCAAATCGCCTTTAACTTTGCTTAACAAGCCTGTCGAGCTTCTCCAGTGTCGCGTAAAGTGAATGATGGTCTCGTTTTTGAAGTTTTTAAATATGTCAGCCGCAGGAACGGTGTCCGTCGCGAATGCCTGTGCCGACCTACCAACTGCCGCCAGTGTGTCCGCCCGCTCGTTGCCATGAATGTTGCTGTGACCGGGGACCCAACACAAAGTTGTCATCGCTGCGCAGTTTACCTCTATTGCCTGAATGAATGGGTGCCGTGACTCTCCCGCTTCCAAGGCTGAGAGCACCGACAGCGAATCGGTAAAAATGACCACTGGAGTATTAGCTGGAACACGACCTACAGCATGTGCTATGGCCGCCGCTTCCGCCGAAAAAACCGAGCACAACTTTGGCATTTTGAGACATAGGCCCCTTCCGATGCCGCTGATTCCGATGCCGACTGAATTGTTACACTTGGATCCGTCAGTGAACACTTGGATCCGTCAGTGAACACTTGCATGTGGTGGGTGAATCTGGTGTTCACCAGTTCCGCGAATTTCGCTGTTGCCACGCTAGAGTTGGGGTTTGCCCCTAGTGATGATGCCAGGCTGGTGTCGATACTAAGTCCACTCTCGAACCATGGACGTTTGCATACACGGTGCAACCGGGCTAGCTTCGGAAGGTCAGTTCCAGTAAAACTGCGATGGATCTCTTTACTCACCTGGAGCAGCACACAGTCGTTCCCTGTGGTTTTTTCGAGATAACTGAGAGCACGTTTGATAATGGTGACCGCAACGATCCAACGGAAAGGAAGAACACCTGCCTCAACACAAGCATCAGTCGCCGGAGTACCGGGCAAAAGATTCGAACAGAGCCTCACCGATCTGTTGTAAAGTGGGGCAAGTACACTTGTTAAGCCGCTTCTGTTGGTGCACGTTGCTTCCACCCCGTAGAATATGCGACTATTGATAAGAGCTCTGCTGATATTCAACCCGGTATGTCTGTTCCATCTAGGGTGACGCGAACTGATCGTGCGTAGCAGTCTTAAGCGGCTCTCGCATTCTTGTTTGATCCTGCGAAAATGTGGTAAGAAACAGAATTTTCGGTCGATGGTCACACCAAGTATCTTAGGTTCGCGTCTGAACGGGATGTTGACGCTTCCCAATTTCACCGGAACACCAGTTGCCACATGGTGTGTGTTGCAGCAGTGTGTTATCGAGCACTTTTCTGCAGCAATCGAGAATCCGACTGATTCAGCCCAGCGTCCAATCGCGTTTACTGCTGTTTGTATTTTTCTACGGACTGGGCGAACCCTTCTTCCTGACACTACGATGACAATGTCGTCCGCATACATGAAGGCATACACGTCCCTTGGCAAGCACTGGAACATGGAGTTGACACTAACTAAGAACAGTGTTACAGCAAGCGCGGAGCCCTGAGGAACACCGTTTACCTCCACAAATTCATCGGACTGGCATCCCCCAATCCCAACTCTGAACTTGCGGTTAGCTAGGTAATCCTGCAGGAATACGCCGAGTCTACCTTTTACGCCCCAATCGAGAAGCTGACGAAGGACTCCCTCACGCCAGACGGAATTGTACGCCTTGGCAATGTCGAGAATGCCTATATCGAAGTGATGGCCCGAATCGACAGCGCGCCAGATCGTCTCGCTTAGTGATCCTAGGTAACCACTGGTACCAAAACCCTGTCGAAAAGCGAACTGCCGGTTGTCCAAATATTTGCCGTCTTCCAGGAACTGCATCAGTCTACGATTCACCATACGCTCCATGATTTTTCCTACGCAAGGTAGTAGACTGATGGGGCGGAAATCACTAGGGGACCTCGTCTGCGTTTTCTTGGGAATGGGAATGACTAATGCAGTTTTCCACTTCGTCGGGATTGTACCGTTGGTCCAAATTTGGTTGTACAAGTCCAGTAGAACCCTCTTTCCATCTATCGGTAGGTGTTTTAAAAGATGGTAGCTAACGTTATCCAACCCTGGTGAACTGCCTTTGGCTGTCGAAAGGGCATAATGCAGTTCAGCTCCAGCAAATGGCCTGTTATACATCTGCGCAGAATCGGGCGGGAAGACGACAGGAGATTGTCGTTCTATTCTTCGTTTACGTTCTAGAAAGCGCGCGGGCAGAGCAGTGTCAGCTGATAGCGAGGCGAAAAAAAATCCCATTCGGTTAGCGATCTCGATCGGATTTGTGATGGCGACATTGTTTTCCACTATGGTGAAACCAGTGTTTCTTCTTTTTCCGGCTAGTGCATTCACTCTTCTCCAGAGATCAGCGGTCGACGATTCTGGGGAAATACGGTCTAGAAATGCTTCCCAGCTATTCTTTTTAGCCACTATGATGGCCGCCCTGGCCAAGTTTCTCACTCTGCGAAACTCTTCCAATTTCGCTGTGTAATCGCGATGGTTCGTCGGTATTTTGCGAAGAGCTCGGAGTGCCTTACGTCGAGATTTGATGGCTGTTTCCACCTCTGGGCACCACCAGTGGACGGCTCTCTTTGGAGGAGAACCACTTGTGCGAGGAATATGTTCACTCGCCACACGAACGATGATGTTTTCGAACTCTTCAAGTGAAATCCCACGATCCATCTCATTCGGGGTTAGTTCGCTTGATATTTCATTTTCATAACCATCCCAATCGGCCTTTTCGTATATCCACCTACGTCTCCGAGTGGTGGCCGGACGGCAGCTGCCGTGGCTCACCATTATGGGATAGTGATCACTGTGGCACTTATTTGGAAATGTTGACCATCTGAGTGAATCAACTATTTGGTGGGAGGAGATAGAGAGGTCTATTGCTGACGTTGATCGACCCCGTGAGAAGGTGATGCTGCCGTCGTTCAAAATTATCGCGTTCCGACTCTCTACAATATCTGCAATTTCCAACCCCCTTCGGCTGTCTCTGGCAGATCCCCAGAGCGTATGGTGTGCATTAAAGTCACCCAGGAGCAAGAATGGTGAGTCGATCTGGTCTATTAAGCCGTTAAGCATGGTGCAGAAATTGGGCTGGTTTCGCGGTACATAAATAGATACAACCGTAATGGCTGCTGGAAACAACATCTTTCTGGCTACTGCAATCAGTTCAGTGTCCAAATCTACAGAGGTGGACGGGATATCAGAACGGACCGCAATACCAACAGATTGGAAAATGTTCTCCCCGATTGCCGCCTCCCATGAATAGCGGCTACCAAGCCAACTCGATGGGTTTGTATCACTACGAATATGCGTCTCTTGTAGAGCTAAGCAGAGCGGATCTGTACGTGCGATGATGTTCTGCAAGTCTCCCAAGTTATTGCGGAGGCCATTCATGTTCCACTGAATAGCGAGTATGATGTTTGAGTTCCTACTGGTACTGGACGATGTTGGACTCGATGATAACGAGTGCTCTGGAGGAACGTAATCGGAAGCAGTGGACGTGTTCGAGTTGTATAAACATAAGGAACTTACCCGGGAACAACCCGGGTTCCCCGCAGCACCTGCCGCCGGAGGTTCATCATTTGTACACGGCACCTCCCCGGACAGGGATGCTGCGAGGACGGGTGTTGTGTGTGTTTCGTTGCTCGTTACATTTGTGATCTCCACTCTTCTACATCGCGTCAACGGATGAATACGAGGCAGGTAGAGAGAATTGACGAGTGGAATTGAAGATATGTATGGCATGGATTCTGTTGTACTGACATTTGCTGCTGTTTGTGAAGGTACTGAAAGCAAATAGGGAAGGGCGCCAGTTGTGTTCGTGGAAGTATTTATAGGAGAACTTACCCGGGAGCAACCCGGGTTCGCCGCAGCATCTGCCGCCGGAGGCTCATCGTTAGGAGTCGGAACTTCCCCGGGCAGGGATGCTGCGGAGATGGGAGCTATACTGACTACACTAGATGCTTCTTCCTGAGTTGAGATTATTGTTGTTGTTGTTATTGTGTCGTGCGTAAGATTTACTTCGAATGTTCTGAGTTGCGTTGTTTGTTGATGTAAAACTGTTGGAAATGGAGATATTCGATGACCGGTCGCAGAGGTGGTTTCACCATCAACGGGTTGGAGCAAGACGTCCCGGATGGATTCACTTTCCTGCTGCGCTTCTTCAAGAAGTGAGGGTGGTACTCCACATTTCCATCCCTCAAACCGGTTGCTTGTGTTGTTATGCTGCAGGCTTATGTTGGTTGTAGTGTTTGATTTGGGCTTTGGCGTAGGTTTATTGTTATTTCGTCTTTGCATTATTGGGTCGGTTAGGTGATTTAAACAAGTCTTGGCTGGTTTCGGAATCGGTTAGATCCACCTCTTCCACTGCAATGTTGTTGACTGCTTGTCTGGTCATGATTGGACTTCTTGCGTTGTTGGATACTTTTTTGGGAGGTGGTGACATGCCAGATGTTTGTTGTTGCGAATGAGAATGCTGCTGTATTGTTCCTCGTTTCGATTTCTTCCTAATTCCTTCATGTTCTGGTTCGCTGGTCTGTGAGTTCGATCGTGATCTGCTTTGAAGCGACGTGTCGATGAATTTTTTCATTTTCTGACTTTGTAATTCAAGCTTCTCAATTTTCGTGTCTCTGTCTCGGATTAGTTGTAGTAATTCATTGATTTTGTCGTCTTTTTCCTTGTTCTGTTCGATGATGGTATTCATTTTCTCTTCCAGTGCTTGTCTTTGTTCCAATTCCTTTCCAAGTTTAGAGATTTCCGCTTGCTTCTCTTTTAATTGGTTTGACAGAGTATTTAATCTGGCATGGTCGAGACGAGGTTGGGCAGCTACCTGTGCATAACTACCATTCCCAGTCGCTACACGTTTTCTCGCATCCACATACGAGAGATTGTAGTCTATCTTCGTGCGGATCACTGCAACTTCGGTTTTAAAAATCTCACATTGACGGCTGCTAGGTCGGTGGTCGCCTTTACAGTTTCGGCAGAATGGTTGTTCTTCGCACGTTTCTCTCTCTTCATGTTCGTTGGAGCAATTGTAGCATCTTTTTATATCATTAGGGCAGTTCAATCGTGGGTGGCCGTATTCGTAGCACTTGAAGCACAACATTGGGTTCGGATAGTAGGGACGTGTTCTTACGCGAAGTACTCCCACTTTCACTGTCTCCGGATAGATGGATTTATTAAATGTCAGAATAATAGCTGGGGTGTTCTCTTTATTGCTTTTTAAAATTCTCCTCGCTTTTATAACCCCTTGACCTTTCAATTCCTTTTCGATCACTTCCACACTAAGAGATAATAGATCGAACGAAGATATGACACAGCGGCTGATGTTGAGTGTAGGATGTAATACAATCGATACTTCCGTTCCGTCGAAAAGTTGGGACATTTGGAGTAGTTTTTTAATCTGGGTGGCACTTCTCGTTCTCAATATATATCGAGTGCATTTTGCCTCACTTTTTGCACTCTCTATAGCTCCGGCGAAGTTTTCAATACTCTTCCCTATGATGAACGGATTACATGGTAGGTTTGCTCCGTTCTTTCCCGTGAGCAGAAGGGTGGTGACGGCTCCAAATTCACTTATTGACCCGCCGGGATCGTCCCCGCTACTGCATGCCATGTGTTTCTGTACTAAGCAATTTTTTCGGGTTCGTCACTTACTGCTAACTTAATTATAGTGGATAAAAAAAAATTGGTGGAGACGCTTGGTCTTTATCGCACACTAATTTTGAATATTTGAATCCAATGGAGACGCGAAACACTGAAGTAGCTCTCTTTTGGTCTTGGACCCTGTTACTTCGGTGTGTGAAGTAAGACGGTAGCAATAATTCCACTCACGTTTGCGACGCAATGGTTTCAAATATGATATCGCCGGGTGACGGAGCACTAATTCGAACTATCTCGGGTGGCAGAGCCCAACTTTTGAATTGAATTCGATAAACACTTCTGAACTTAGGATAACTTAGCAGAACGACCGATTGGTATGGAGGCTCTACATGAACTGTGTATCTAATGAAAGGACTAGACTAGTAGGACACAGTTATTTATGTAAAATGGAAATCCAAGATGGCGGACGTTACAAAATGGCAGACAGTTAATTTCGCAAAAACCCTATTAATTTGGGTATCAAATAAAAGGGCTTGCCTAGTAGATCACAGTTATTTATAAAAAATGTAAATTCAAAATGGCCGGCATCCCAGAATGGCGAAATATGTATTTTTTTTCAAAACCCCCTCAATATGGGTATCTAATGAAAGGACTTGACTAGTAGGACTCAGATATTTATGTAAAATGGAAATCCAAGATGGCGGCCGTTATAAAATGACAGACTACTAATTTCGTCAAAACCCCATCAATATGGGTATCAAATTAAAGGGCTTGCCTAGTAGATCACAGTTATTTATGAAAAATGTAAATCCAAAATGGCCGCCACCCCAAAATGGCGACATATGATTTTTTTTCCGAAACCCCCTCAATATGGGTATCTAATGAAAGGACTAGACTAGTAGAACACAGTTATTTATGTAAAATGGAATTCCAAGATGGTGGCCGTTACGAAACGACAGACAACTAATTTCGGCAAAACCCCATCAATATGGATATCAAATGAAAGAGCTTGACAAGTAGAACACAGTTATTTATGAAAAATGTATATCCAAAATGGCCGCCACCCCAAAATGGCGAAATATGTATTACTTTCAAAATCCCCTCAATATGAGTATCTAATGAAAGGACTTGACTAGTAGAACACAGTTATTCATGAAAAATGTAAATCCAAAATGATGACCGTTACAAAATGGCAGACTACATTTCTTCGGAAAACCCTATCATATGGGTATCAGATGAACGGGGTTGACTAGTAAATCACAGTTATTTATGATAAATCCAATCCGCATATGGGTATCGAATGAAATGATTTGACTAATATAATATAATCATGATAATATTCCATTCGAAATATTTTAAAAACGCTTGGGATATAAAACGAGGAGAAAACTGTGTCGTTATCGAAAACTGCTATATTCTCCCAACTGATAATTCGACATGATCAACATTTTATGGATCAAGAGAAATCAGTTCTAGTGATTATAAAAAATCTCTGTATAAATTGATTCCGGAGCTGGTAAAGCGATCTACAAATCTTGAGTCAGACGAATTAGTAGCCTAACAAATACTGCTAGATCTTCGCTTCAAGCAGCAAGGTTTGGGGATAACAGAAAGTACAACTATGCACACCAGTCGTTGATAAGGATGCTAAAAATGACATCCATAGAACACACACCTACGAAACTACCACAAATCGTTGGTGATGAAGCGCTGTCATCTGTATGGGAGGAGTTTAATGCATTGGTTGGCAATCTTCGATTCTCACATGATCCAAAAGCTGTTGCAACATCTATTGTAGATAAACATTTAACGAAACCACATTTGCTGAGACTAAGCGACCCTTCGTTTTGGTGGAATGAAAGGAAATTTATCTCTCCGCGGCTCTATCTTTTTTTTGAAAATATTATGTATTCCGGATTTCCGGTTTTTCCGAAAGCAAGACAAGTTTGCAGTGAAAGATGTAGTAGACTTCCATCATATAACATTGGAAAGATAATGTTTATAAAAAAAAAAGAATATCATTGTGAGAGAAAACCTTTAGTAAAGTAATATTTTTACTTTTCTCTGCACTGATTATTGTTTTAAACCTTATTTTTTACGTCTTCCATTCTTTACATATCCGAATAAACCAGTTCTTGAAAAGAGCCGGCTCTTTTCATTGAGCGCACGGCTCTGAGCCGCTCACTGAAATGAACCGTTTTGCTCATCTCTAGTGTGGAACCAACTCAGTTTGGAACACGAATTCGCTATAAAGAGCGAGGAACAAAGCATATTGATTGCATATTCGAGCTGTACTTAACATCGCACACTATTTTCGAAGCCTGCATACAAGTTTGAACCGCATATATCGTCCCGTTCTAATATAGCGAAAACCGCTGCATAGACAAGTGCAGAGCGATAAATGACACAAGAAAAATTACGTCATCATTCTGTCACCACTTGCGGAGAGCAGCGGATGGAAAAGAGCTAAAACGAGAGAGATTTTGTTACTCACTGGAGCGGTGTTGATAGTAAAACTTTGCGGTCTATATGAATATATCTCGCGAAACTTTTGAAAAGGTCCTAAGTAACAAATGTAAACAAATCGAGTTATTGGATGCACACTATAAGTCCTCAATCATTGAATGCATTACGAAAACAATCGTTCAAGTATTTTTTTTTTCAATTAATTTATTTGTAAAGCTCAATCGCATAAGCTTTGCGGAGCCGCTAATTCAAGATTTGTTTATACAAAATTTCAACTTAAATCTATGTTTAATAGGATTCGACCGATTACTCGCAGTTCAGTCAAGGTTAGAGGGGCAACCATTTTTGTGGAACTGGTCGGATTAGGGATATGGATACGAGGTATCGTTGCCTCAACCGAGGGTTGCCGCACGCACTGTAGCATTGTGCATAATGACCATGGACAGCATCTGGTGTTCGACTAGCTGTCCAGGGTGGGCGACGGTGAGATGAGAGGACAAAACAAACAAACCAGTAACGAAAAAGAAAAAAAAACAAATGCATTAAATTCTTATACTAGACCGTTTCACAAACATATAGATCAACTGCATATAGGTCGGATGTCGCGAGTTCCCAACACGTCTCTAACAGGAACATAGGGTTGTCTTCCTTGGGCCTCAAGGGCATTCAAAAGGTACTCTCTGGCTGCGTAAATATCCGTACATTGCCAAACTGCGTGATCGATGTCACCGTGACCGTTTCCACACCGACAGACAATGCTTTGAACAAGATTTATTCTGTGAAGATATACATCTAGCGAGTAGTGGTTGGTCATAAGTCTACTCATTACACGAATGAAGTCACTACTTACGTCCAAACCTTTGAACCACGCTCTCGAAGAAACATTTGGAATGATTGAATATAACCACCGCCCAAGACTTCCAGTGTCCCAATCGGTTTGCCAACTCAAGAGAGAACTCTGACGCAGTAATTAGAAAAATTCATCGTATGAAATCTGTCTATCAAACAATTCGCCTTCCTCGGCACCCATCTTTGCGAGAGTGTCCGTCTTCTCATTGCCAGGAATTGACTAATGAGAGGGGACCCATACAAACGTTATCTTAAAAGAACTTTTGTTCAGTGCACTAATCTTCTGCCTCACTTTGGTGAGGAAATAAGTTGTGTGCCTCCTAGTTTTCATCAATCCGGGTCCAGATGGTATACCATCTATTGTTTGTTGTCTATTGTTTTAAAAAGGTGTAGCTTTGCAATTTCCCAAACTTTGGCAACTATTTTCAACCGCTCTCTGTCTTCAGGAACATTCCCGAGTATGTGGAAGAAATCTTTCGTTTTCCCAGTGTTTAAAAGGGTGATAAACGCGAGATTTCCAACTATAGAGGAATCGCTGCTTTGTGTGCCACGTCAAAACTATTTGAGCTCACTGTTTTGGACTTTCTCATGCATAACTGCCTAAGCTTCGTGTTTGAAACTCAGCATGGATTTATGCCCAAAAGATCCACTTGCACCAATCTGCTCACCTACACATCCTTCATCATCAAAACCATTGAAGATCGCCAACAGGTCGATGCTATCTACACAGATTTTTCAGCTGCCTTCGATAAACTGAATCATGAAGTCTTGATAGCCAAACTCGAACGTCTCGGTTGTTCTAGCACTCTACTCATCTGGCTCAATTCCTATCTGGTTGGTAGCTCGATGTCTATCAAGATCGGTGACACTATATCGAAGCCATTCTCAGTCACATCGGGGGTTCCACAGGGCAGCCACATCGGACCTTTCCTATTTTTATTGTACCTGAATGATGTGAACCTTCTACTGAAATGTTTCAAGCTCTAATACGCCGACGACTATAAACTTTACTGCGTAATAACCTGTCCAGAAGACACACATTTCCTTCAACATGAACTCAATTCTCCGAATGGTGCTCAACTGATCGGATGAGTCTGAATGCCGACAAATGCTCTGTCATTTCATTTTCTCGTAAACGCTCCCCATATTACTTCAACTATACCATCGACAATACGTCTCTCAAACGTGAAACCACCGTTGAAGATTTAGGTATTCTCCTTGATTCACGCCTAACCTTCAAAGATCACGTAAGTTATATAACCACTAAAGCCTCAAGAAGTTATGGCTTCATCTTTCGTGCTGCTAAACCATTCACTGATGTCCACAGCCTGAAAGTTCGTTATTGCTTGTTGGTTCGATCCTCCCTGGAGTATGCAGCAGTTGTATGGGCACCACACTACTAAAACGGTATACAACAAGTAGAGGCAATTCAACGCAAATTTATCCGCTTTGCTCTTAGACGATTGCCTTGGAACGATCCTTTTAATCTCCCAAGATATGAGAATCGCTACCAGCTAATCGATCTAGATCTTCTTATGAACCGAAGAAATGTTGCTAAGGCTTGCTTAGTGTCTGATGTCTTGCAATCTCACATCGATCTGCTTTGCTAGACATGTTTAATGTCGATATTCGTCGTCGTACCCTTCGGTCACACGATTTCCTACGAATTCCGACATTCCACACCAATTACGGCCACAATGAGCCAATTAGTAGTATGTGTCGTGTGTTTAACCGTTTTTATTGTGTTTTCGATTTTCATTTGTCCCGCTCTGCTATTAAAAGTAGGTTCCGTGAAGTGCTCCGTTAGTATAGTTTAGTTTAGTATATTGTGTCCCGTTGGTTTAGTCTAGGTTATTATTAAGTAGAATAAGATATATTGATGTTAGATGTAAGTTTTGTCATTAGAACCATTAGGATTAGGATATAATCTGTTGATGCTTCAAGAGAGGAGGTTTTATGCCCATTTAAGAAAAAAGGCTTGAATAAGCCACACTTAAATGGGCTTTTCCCTCACTCCAAAATAAAATTCAAAAAAACAGGAAGTGGGTTATATCTATGGTATAACCGCAAGGGTGACGTAGGACTATCGTTGATTTAGATATCATTTGTATGAAGTTGAATCTGAATTCATTCTGAATGAATGAATATTTGGAGAACTTCGAAAACGAGAGCGTTACGTTGGAGGCACAAGGTTTTATGCATCCAATATTGGATACGGAAATATCCTACTGATGGGGAAGAATAATTTTCAGAAGCTATCCTGTTGATTGCGATTGATTGAAAAATCACAAAACCTAATGTATTTGGTCACAGTGTTACATGGATAGAAAACTTTTAAATAAACTCTTTCATATGAATGTAATTTTAAATTCCCAGAGGAACTGGCAGATTATTTTCAGTAACGATTGAATGCTTCCACATTTTCCTCGATACTGGAAGCCCACCAGTGGTTAATGCTAACTCGATAACCATCTGTTAATAGCACTTGATTGAAACATATTTGGTCACAGTGTTACATGGATAGAAAACATTCAAATAAACTCTTTCACATGAATGTATTTTTAAATTCCTAGAGGAACTGGCAGATTATTTTCCGGATCTTTCTCGATGCTGAATGGCATCCAAACGGAAAGAATTCCGTGCGTGTATGTGTGTGTGTGTAGCGGCTGCTTCGAGATCTTCCCGGGGAACCGTTTGTAGCATCACTCTCCTCCTGATGGATTCCCTTCTGACCTAAGGTGCACAAACAGGCTCTTGGTGACACCGTTCATCCGCGCTTTCATGATAAATGAAGAGCTTCACCACAACAGCGACAACATGCTCCAATCGCTGTTCAATTAGAACTGAGTGGATTTCCGAGCGGTGCTCGCTTATATACCGATTGGTGATTTCAATAGCCTATTTTGAAAGCAAATTTAAGACTATTGAAACAAGTTATTGGATCAGAAAGTAACAAGTATAGAACGCGTAGACATTTTATCTTTCGAATGAAGTGTTTATCATACCATTTCGTTCAGTTGTTTAGGAGCTATTAACACTCAAAATCTCGGTCTCCGGCGTAACGCTTTCGTTTTCGAAACTTTGATTTTACACCCCGGTATAGAAATGAAAGACGTAGTCCTACGTCAAAATAAAATAAAACCTGCAGTGCTACCAGCATACACTCTAGCATCTGCAGAGGCTTGTTGGAGATCATAACATAAACGGAACAAGGTTCCTGCAGTTTACGGAAGGCACAAGAATTTTCATTGAAAACACCAAAGCCAGTGGATCCATTGAGGCGAGCCCCATCAGTGAAGTATCTTTTCATGCAATGGACTTGTTGGTACTTTCGATTTAAAATCTGAAGAATGATAATTGATCGAAGCTGATCTAGAATCCCAAGAGTTGCTTGTTTCATCGAAAAATAGTATTCAATTGAGAAACTGCTGATGGTAAAGTGAGCACGATCTGGAGTAAACGATGAAAGACAAATATCTGACGAAATATAGTGGTGATAAATTCTTATGAACCGAGATTGTATATTTAAATGAATAATTTTTTCAAAGTTTTCAATCACGAGTGAGTTCATGACTGCGCATTTCACCAGTATTCTGAGAGAAAGTTCTGTATCGGTTCTGTAGAGGTGTAGAGGTGTTACTTCAGCCAGAACCTCGAGACTCATGTTATGCGTTGAGGGCATACAATCGGAGATATTTAGCTGCTGAGAGAAAGCAGAAATAGCCGTACTCCAGAATAGACAGAATAATTGTTTTATAAAGCGTTGAGATCTCCCGGATGAGCTCCCCAGCACGTGCCGCAAATCAAACAGGGAAAAATTACCCTCTTTTGACATTTTTGCTTCAAATACGTAATGTTTGCATTCCAAGTGCATTTTGAATCAAACCAGACACCAAGGTACTTGAAGGTCAATGATTGGGTTATGCTTCCGTCAGAAAGAGCTTGAGTTGCAATTGAGCTGGGGACCGCTTTTGAGTAAACACTACCAGTTCAGTTTTCTGCGGCCAGAGTTTCTTGCCCAAGGAACATGTCTCCTTGGGCAAGAAACTCTGGCCGCAGAAAACTGAACTGGTAGTGTTTACTCAAAAGCGGTCCCCAGCTCAATTGCAACTCAAACTTTCTGGCGGGAATTTTGCAATGGTCTTTGCAAGTTTACTGCATGTGGACCTCTGATGGAAACCACGCCGTCATCTGCAAGTTGTTTAAGCGTGCATTGTTCTGCCAAACAGCTGCCCATATCTTTCACATAAAAGTTATAAAGAAGGGGGCTTAGATACGAGCCTTGGGACAGACCCATATAATTATTCCTGGAAATCGTCAGTTCTCCGAGAGTGAAGTTCATTCGCTTTTCTGGCAACAAATTGTACAAGAAGATATTCAAAATTCCAGGAAGTCCATATCTGTGCAGATTGTCTGACAGAATTTCTATGGAATTCAAGGGGAGTTATTTGGCATAAAAATCACAACTAAGTACTAATAAAAATGACGCAAGTAATACTAGGTTGATGCAATAAAGTTCCTCTAGGAACGTTGGTGCCATTCAAAAAGAAGAATAGGTGCAAGCCATACTCAACCTTTTCATACAAATAGGTAAGTAAGTGGGCACTATTCGGTTTCGTCTGGATTACCCATTATTTCCTTTTGGCTGCTGGAAAACCTCGTTTCTACATATACTAGTTCATAATACTAGTTCCTCCCTTAGTGTCAAACTGTGAGAATCCGTAACGCTTGGCAGCCCTTTTAATCTTCTCTTGCCGAAATTTGTTACATGCAACAAATCTGCCTCCCCTGGAAGACGTGTCTCGGTAACGCTGTGATCTCCGATCCTAATGAATATAGTAAAAGCATTGAGATAGTGTCATAGAAATAGTTGAAACATATTACCATTTTACACAGCATCTTTCCAACACATTTGACAGCTTTCTGCAAAGACAATTATGCACCTAAACGCCATCCAGGCCGACATTGAATGTGTGCTTTTCTCGATTCAGAAAAAGAGGGTTTTTGCGGTTCTAATCTTTTTTTTTATTACTTCGATTAAGATTTTTTGCCAGATTGTTGAGGTAGATCGCTCTTTTTTACATTGATGCAAAATGCCAAAAAACAACTACCTCTTGTTTCGAGGGTTCATTCCTATTAGAGAATGAATTCACACAGAACTTTTAAGAATATTCTGATATTTTAAAATTTCGCTCTGAATATATAGTTTCTTCTCAGAGAAAAAAAATTTTAGTTACTAGTTGTTAATCATTTTGCGAGATTTTTATATATGCACGTCAACATGAATAATAACTAACTAAATAACTAAGACTCAGTTCAAAACATTTCGATAAAGCAATCATTTTAAAGAAACGTATTTTGTCGAGATTTCATATTTTAGGTGTCAATTCACAATGAATTAATTGTGTTAAGCTTGGATGTAAACAATTCCTGGAAACAAATTAATAATACAAAAAATACTGCGGAAAAAAAACTGCTTACATCTATCGCAACATTCACAACGATGTATTAAATAACCAAAACCATCGCCAAATTAAATCGATGACTGCACTCAAATCAACACGAGTTTGATCATGAGTAAAAACTGCAGTGTCCTTGAAAATATTTCCATCTGCTCTGGGACACATAAAAAGGGCAACGGTGATGGTATCTTTTTTACGTAGCAACATCGTTACATATATAATTTTCATACAGTTTATTAGCAAAGGTGCACAGGTGCATTCGAAGGTTGACCCTTTCTTCGCTCGCCAGAAGAACAATGACCGACCCCAAATGCAGCTCCATATCGATTATAGAATCAATATTTTCCCCAAATGTCAACAGCAGTTCAACCGGAAGGCAGGCTTACCTGTTAAGTTATGAAGCCCCAAGTCTGGAGTTGATCTCCGCTGCAACCTTCCCAACGTTATCCGCTACCAGCCGATCACAGAGGGCACAAATTTCACTAAAATTTCATTTGCAAAATTGCAGACAACAGACTGTGCACCCCTTCCCGCCGCAACACTCTTCGTACTTTGCACAACCGACTTGCGAAAGGATGAAAAAAAAACAACACTAAACTCACAGCAAAATCGGCCTTCGCCTAGTGTCGCAATCTTATGCCACAGTCCTTGCCCAGACTCACTTTGCTCCGAGAACACTGGCTGGGCGTTAATTGGGCGACACTTTCTAGCCAAAAGAAAAGATTTCAAGAATGCGAAACAGAAGGCAAAGGACCCACGAAATGCAGGATCCTAATTTTCTTCCAATCATTCACAACTGTCAGAATGAGCAATCGAGTCCATTGAGAAGTACCCGCCAATGAAAGAACACTGTAGTTGTATACAGTAATTTACATTTAATGCGACATGCCGAGGCACCACTCAGCGTCGCATTGGGGGTGATTGTGACCATTGTGACTAGAGATGGGCAAACCGTTCATGAACTGTTCAGAAGAGTTAATTCACCAAAAAGAATGAACGGACCGTTCGTTCTTTTTTACAGGGCAACAGTTCATATTTGGTTCATGCGGACTCAATCGAATTTATTTTTCAAGTGCATTTTGCTTCAAAAAAATATATGCATGTTTTTCTCATGCTGTCAAACGTTTCTTTTTTAAAAAGAGCAATGTTTTTCATGACTCGGGCTTTGTTTATTAACCACTTCTGAAAAAAAGTTTCTTCGATTTTACAAAAGATGGCGTAGCTTGATTATTATTCCAGTGAATCAAATTTCCAAAAAATCGTTGGAAAGCTACTGTCTTTTTCAGTATATGTTAAAAAGTTGAAGGGTAAACAACATAGTTTTTTGCCACTTCGAATATGTCGAATTTCGTACCAACGAGAGTGTTTTTGCGGGGAGTGTTACTCCATGACTTTAATATGAAAAAAAAAGCTGCGGAAAGTCATCGCATTTTGGTGGAAGTTTATAGTGACCATGCTGCAACTGAGCGAACGTGTCAGACGTGGTTTGCACGGTTTAAAAGTAATTTTGACTTGGAAGACGAAGAAGGTTCCGGGCCGCCAATAAAGTTTGAAGATAATGAATTGAAGGCTTTACTCAATCAAGATCCGTCACAAACGCAACAAGAACTTGCAGATACACTTGGAGTAGCTCAGCATACCATCCGATCGTTTAAAAGTAATGGGAATGATCCAAAAGATAGGACATTGGGTGCCGTACAAATTGAAGCCACGAGACGTCGAACGGCGTTTTTTCACGCCAACACGCCGAACAACTGCTCCAACGGCATAAAAAAGGGTTTTTGGATCGAATCGTTACTGGCGATGGAAACTGGGTCCATTACAACAATCCTAAACGTCGGGCAACGATACCCCGGCCATGTATCAACATCGACGACCGCGCGGAATATTCACGGCCAGAAGATTATGCTGTCCATTTGGTGGACCAGCTGGGTGTGGTGTACTATGAGCTACTAAAACCGAATGAAACCATTACGGGGGACCTCTACCGACGGAAATTGATGCGTTTGAGCCATGCACTGAAGGAAAAAAGGTCACCATACGAGCAAAGACACGATAAAGTTATGTTGCAGCACGACAATGCTCGGCCGCATGTCGCGAAACCGTCGAAACATACTTGGAAACGCTGAAATGGGAGTTCCTATCCCACGCGCCGTATTCTCCAGACATTGCTCCGTCCGATTACTCCCTTTTCGATCGATGCAATATGGCCTGGTTGACAAGCACTTCTCCAATTTTGATGAAGTCAAATATTGGATCGGTTCGTGGTTAGCCGACAAACCGGCCGATTATTTCCGCAAAGGGATCCGTGAATTTCCAGAAAGATGAGTAAAAGTTGTGACTACCCAGCAAACATTAAATCAAGCGTGTATATAACATCATATACCCTAAATTTTGGTTGGCATATAATGCGCCTAACTGGCATATGCATGCAAAAGTGGGGGCCATATACATACATGGCAAATGGTTACCGAATTAGTTTGGATGAATATGCAACTTTGATCGGCTATAAGAGCGATTATGTTGAAATAGAATTGCGATCTAATATGAATATGTTCATGAATTGTCAACGCACCTAATACGACTTTTGCCATACTTATATACGATTTATTACAGAAAAAATAACAAATGGCACAAAATATTTTCCTAAAATGTTGATTATAGCCTCACGAATCGCTATTTTTATATATGAGTATTTATATTTGTAGAAATAATAATTATTTAATTTACTTGTATTGGGAGTGGAATATAAATGTTTGAAATGGCACAAATTGATGTTTGGTGAAAACTGCTCCGACGTGAGTTCGAACTCCGGTTGTCTGGATTATCATCCACCATCTATCTCGCGCGGCTATCTGAAATTTAATTCAACAGCGGTTAAAACTCATACATATGATTCGATATGATATAACCTAATACATATGCAGTAGGATCAGTCATTTCTGGTTGCTGATTTTATTATTTAACTATGTTTCAAAGAAAATGATCTTTGATTCCCCTATCATAGAAACCAAATATATAATATCATTGAACTGGAATAATAGAAAATAAATGAATATCAATGAAACTATCTCAATTTTAAATTATTTTCATTACAATTTTCACTGTACAATTTGTTTTCACAATCATATCCAACTAAATTCTGATTACTATTATAATAAATATAATAAATCAATCTGGCAACCTTGCAAAGCGATGTGATGCAATGTGCCAAATTCGATGTGGTATATATCTAAGATTGGCGTTCAATGGCGTAGTTCATTTCGTTTTGCTGCATATTTCATTAGAAGGGATGTTTGCCGTTGTTACTTTCATCGAACATCAGCAATTTCGAGTGCATCAGCATTTCATTGACATTTCAATATTATGTAATATGTTCTTTATTAGGATCTAATATGATTTACTGTTTCATGATTTTCTTCAGCATGTAACACGATTTACTACAGTACTGAATCGATTTGAATTATACGCTTATACGACACACAAACTGCATCAGCGTAATATACGCACGATTATGATTTATTCTGATTTCCTGTAAGACTTAGCACGTGCAAAATTATGGCAAAACTTTGAATATTAAATTTGTAACCATTTTTGCAGAATAATGCATTAATTTTTGACAAAAAAACCAAGAAACTTATCGGTACTCCTATTAATTCAAGTATTCAGAATCATAAAAATCTAACATTTTGCTAGAATTAAAATTGATTACAATTATGTAAAGGGAAGTTTAGATGTCAATAATACTGAAATTTCATGATCTACCAAAATATCAGTTATGTTTTTATGATTTTTACGCTAGAATGAATTGATGAAAAAATTTGGTTCATTAATTTTATTCAGTTCGATTATTTTTGCCTTTAATAACAATACTTTCTCTATGTAGTGGATTATTTTAAGAAAAGTAACACTTCTATCCACTTTTATACCAGGAACAGACATACAGCTGTACTTGCGCTGTAAGGGTACAGCGTTGTACAGGTACTATCGTACCATGACAGACATACTTTAGTTGTACATTGTACCGTATATCAAACTGACAATCAGAATTTTTCCAAATTTCACCACATATTTCAATGAAAAAGGTTTTTATTTAGCGTCTAAACTATCAAACACAACAAATATGTTCCCAATCTGAGTTATTAACTCAAGAGAAAGTCAGTGAAAAGAATGTTTACCAAGTGTTTTGATTCAATTTGTTCATGCTATCGACCACTAGCCGTCTATGGCGCTGCGCACAGTACAACTGTAGCCATGTACAGCGGTAAAATAGGTCGGTACAGGTACAGGTGTCTGTCATAAGTATTAGTAACACTTTTATATTTATTATTGGATCTTTTTTGACATTTCTATTAGATTCTTTTTGGCAACCAATTTGATTTAATCCGCATAACCCAGGTGGAATTCAATTGATCTCAACATATTTGCTATGTAAGGCAATAATTTGAATGAACGCCTTGTAATTTAAGGCACCTTGGTTTTGATGACTGTGTTAGGGAACACATTTCCAAGGGAACCAAAGTTCCCCCAACTTGTATGTATTTGCAATGCAAATTTCCACAGGCACCTTGGTTTTGATGGCTGAGTTACGGAACACATGTCAATAGGAACAATAGTTCCCCAAACTTGCATATATTTGCAATGCCGATTTCCCCAGGTATATTGGTTTTGACGGCTGTGCTAGGGAATATATGTCGGTGGGAGCAAAAGCTTCCCCAACTTGCATGTATTTGCAATGTCAATTTCCACAGACACCTTGGTTTTGATGGTTGTGTTGGGGAAACCGTAAATCAGGCCAATCAAAAATGGGCAGTTAGGGCGATTAGATAGCGCTTGACATTTGACAGTTCTTCAATTGTTTATCTTGGGAAAAATAACATTTTATTAATTGTGATAGATGCGTAAGAATATTTCCTTACAACTGATGCAAACATCTTTCCGATCTATAATGAAAGGTTCGAGTTATGAGCATTCGAAATCTTTTTTGTTTCCTGCACGTTCTGTATTTAGGTTTCCATTTTAAACATTTAGGTTTCCATAAAACATTTGGTATACACTCTTTTCATTGACTTTCTCTTGAGTTAATAACTCAGAGTGGAAACATATTTGTTGTGTTCGATAGTTTAGACGCTAAATGAAAACATTTTTCATTGAAATATTGGTGAAAATACAATGCAATAAATTCAAACTTCTATTTGTCAGTCTGACATGCGGTACAATGTACAACCAAAGTATGTGTGTCATGCTATCGTGGTACCTGTACAACGCTGTACACGTACAGCGCTAGTACAGTTGTATGTCTGTCCATGGTATTAGATGGCAAACATAACAGGAAAGAATGTCAAATGGCAATGAGTGGATCAATCTGAGTTACAGAAAACTTTGGATGAGCCTTATTATTAAAGTGTATCATAAATTTTGTTCTAATGATCTTAGCGTAAAAATAAAATCCGCTTTCTCCGCTCGAGGATTTCGTGTATGTTTACATCAACTGATTAAAAAATTAACGTTTTCTTTATGTCAGAATCGTTCTGCCACGACTTGAATCGTTGGTGCAGCACAGATTGAATACAGAAAAACTTTGGAGAGTGAGTAAAAACACAGCATGGAGGATGCTTTGCATGCCGTAATATGTTCATTTCGGTATAATGCATTGATCCCGAGTTTTTGCCTTCTAAATAAACTCTTATAAAATAAATGTTGTAGTTTGTGTGATTTGTATTTTTAGTTGTTCAAATGGAAGAAAATAAATCAAATAATATAATTCTAGTGTTCAGAATCATAAAAATTTGAAATTAACTTTTAATTAGGTTTGGAAAAGTTTAGAAGTCCATAATACTGAAAATCGGTTATGATCTTGCACGCTAGCATTAATTGAAAAAAAAGTAATTCGTTCATTTTTATCAATTAGTTTTGGTAACATTTTTCGCCTCCTGATTATTGGATCTCTTTTGACACTGGATTCTTTTTGTCAAAAATGTTTCAAATATTTTACCTACGGACAAACAGTGTACGGTCACCTTAGGATTCAGTTTTTAGTTGCTATGGTATCCGGCAATGAAAATAATCCACAAAATATTGCCTTTACTGTTTTCCAGCCAGCTCGTACATGTGTGTGTGTGCGTTCAAACTCGCTTTGCTTTCAAAACTTCGGAGTTCCAGTCGTGGTGTGCGAAAACAATCGAAGTTCAAGAAGGCACTATAAAGGCAGCAAGTCTGTCACACCCTGGAATTTATCAAGAATTTTACCATTGTTCGGGTTTTAAAACCTTCAGAAATATCTCCAAAACGAAGTTTGATCGAAGTGTGTTGAAAGAAAAACAAAGTTTGGCAGAATATTGTGCGTTTCGAGTAGAAATTCGTCGATTGAAACTAATCGTCTGCTGTACCCAATTTGCTGCTGGTTCTTTTTCCCTGCTGGAGAACCCCAGTGGTGGAGTTAATCGTTGCAAAAAAAAAGAAGAGCTCTATAGGTGTGTTTGTGTTTTGATAGAACAGTTTGTGTGTTGGTGCTTCGTGGGAGCGAATAGTTCAGATCGCTGAAGTTTGGTGACTCATTCGAGAGCCAGGGAACAACAATGGGAACACTATCGGACTTCGGACAGGTTGCCCTTAAATGGGACCCAAAAAATCTGGAAATACGGACAATGTCCGTAGAGAAAACGCTGGAACCACTGGTGCTGCAAGTTACTACTCTTGTCAACACGAAGGGTCCAAGTAAGAAGAAGAAAGGTGAGAGAGTTTACTTGTTCATTCTTTTTGTGTGTGATAAATCGTCGTGAATTTGAAATTTCGCTTTTTTGTTATGGACTATAATTTGATTTCCCCACCCAACAGGCAAATCGAAGCGCGCCAGCGCTTTGGTAGCCGCCGTCGAGAAAGCCACGGATATTTTTATCGAACGCGGCGAGCAGATTGCATACGAAAATCCGGATATTACCCAGGAAATGCTGTCGGCGGTGGAAGAAGTGCGCAAGACCGGTTCAGCCATGAGTATTGCTGCGCGTGAATTCTCCGAGGATCCATGCAGCTCTCTCAAGCGTGGTAATATGGTTCGCGCGGCAAGGAATCTCCTGTCGGCCGTTACACGGTTGCTCATCTTGGCCGATATGGTCGATGTGCACTTGCTGTTGAAGTCCTTGCATGTCGTTGAGGATGATTTGGACAAGTTGCGCAATGCATCGTCGCAGGACGAGTTAATGAACAATATGCGCGCGTTTGGCAGGAATGCGAACGAACTCATCAAACAGGCTGCCAAACGGCAGCAAGAGCTCAAGGATCCACAATTGCGAGATGATTTAGCTGCGGCTCGTGCCGTGCTGAAGAAGCACTCAACTATGCTGTTGACGGCTTCCAAGGTTTACGTGCGCCACCCGGAGTTGGATCTGGCCAAGGTCAATCGAGATCATATTTTGAAGCAGGTCTGCGAGGCGGTCAACACGATCAGCGATGTGGCCCAGGGTAAGGCCACCAATCCGCAGGACATTTATGTCGGTGCGGGGGAATTAGCTGCTGCGTTGGACGATTTCGATGAGGGAATCATAATGGATCCGTTGGCATATAACGAAGTCCGCTCGAGACCCTCGCTCGAAGAACGATTGGAGAGTATTATTAGTGCTGCGGCACTGATGGCGGACGCGGACTGCACTCGTGACGAAAGACGCGAGAGAATTGTTGCCGAATGTAATGCCGTCAGACAGGCGCTGCAGGATTTGCTTTCGGAATATATGTCAAATGTGAGTGTTTTTTTAGTTTCTATCTGTTAAATTAACTTTGTTTTATTTCAAGATGGGCACGAAGGAACCCACCCCGGAGTTGGAACGTGCCATCGGGCAAATGTATCGCAAGACGAAGGATCTCCGTCGTCAGTTGCGAAAAGCTGTTGTCGATCATGTTTCGGATTCATTCCTCGAGAGCAACATGCCACTGCTGGATCTTATCGATGCTGCTCGCTCTGGCAACGAGAAGAAAGTGCATGAACGCGCTGAAGCTTTTACCAAACACGCTGAAAAGTTGGTTGAAGTGGCCAATTTGGTCTGCAGCATGTCGAACAATGAGGACGGTGTGAAGATGGTTCGATACGCGGCTGCGCAGATTGAGACGCTCTGTCCCCAAGTGATTAATGCAGCATTAATTCTGTGCGCTCGTCCCAATTCCAAGGTAGCCCAGGAGAACATGGAGGCCTACAGACAAGCATGGGAGAATCAAGTTCGAATTTTGACCGAAGCTGTCGATGACATCACTACGATCGATGACTTTTTGGCCGTTTCCGAGAACCACATCCTTGAGGATGTGAACAAGTGTGTGCTCGCGTTGCAGGAAGGCGATGCGCTCGATTTGAGAAATACCGCTGGAGCTATCCAGGGTCGATCGGCTCGCGTTTGCAACGTTGTCGAGGCGGAGATGGACAATTACGAGCCCTGCATCTACACCAAGCGTGTCCTGGAAGCCGTTAAGGTGCTCCGCGACCAGGTTATGTCCAAGTTCGCACAACGGGTCGACGTGGCGGTCGATGCGCTCTCCTCGAATTCGGCGAAGGATGTCGACGAGAATGACTTTATCGACGCAAGTCGGCTGGTATACGATGGCGTTCGGGAGATTCGTCGCGCTGTGCTGATGAACAGGGTAGGTTTGCAAGACGATGCGGGTGCGAAAGAGGAGTATTTACTCCTTGGAGCAAAATTTCAAATCCAACTATTGATTGGTTTTTTCACCTTCGATTTGATGGATTTGTGAACAAAATGTTTCCTCGTTTACGTTACGTTTGGGGCGCTAAATGGATTTTACGGCTATTGATAGTTTCTAAAATTGATTAAAATATAGGAATTTAAAATTGGAAATAGAAAATTTGGCTAATTGTTTGCATCGATTGAAGGTCAGAATTTGGGAAGTTGAGCAGCTACCGGAGGAGTGAAAAGAGTTATTTGCCCTATCTACAAGAAAAGCGACAAACTACACTGTGAAAACTTTCGTGCAATCACCGTCCTAAATGCCGCCTACAAAGTGCTTTCCCAAATTGAGTTCCGTCCATTGCCACTAACGAACAGATTTGTGGCGAGACATCAGGCCGCCTTCAACGATGGTCGCTCCACTACTGTCCAAATCTTTCCTTTGCGGCGGATCATCCAGAAATACGTACGGAGGCGAAGGATGAACCACGATCTCACGCAACTCACCGACGAACCCAGTATGATCAAAGCTGGAAGGATACGCTGGGCAGGACATGTTGCACAAATGTTGGACAACTATCCTCCAAAAATGGTGTTCATCCGGAATCCGGCTGATACGAGACGACTAGGAGCGCAACGAGCAAGGTTTTTATTTTTTAGTTACAAAACTTTAACGCGTGTGATTAAAAAGTACAAGGAAAATTTCACGACTGCCCACAATGTGCAAACCAAGCGGTGGAGTGGATCAATTGATCGTCAACTGCGGTTGATGAGAAAATGTGTTTCTGCGCAAGTCGACAGCCCAACCGAAGCCTCAAACAACAAACAGTGGCTAGAATCCGGGCTCGTAAGCTCTACAACCAGGTACTGATGAAACGCGATGATTGTGTCTTGATCGATGATCAAACTTATACGAAACCCGGTTTCAACCAAATCCCAGAGGGAAAGTTCAGCAGAAGTTCCTGCACGCAGAAGGTTCCTAGTAGATTCATATTTGTTTTCGCTGAAAAGTTCACGGAAGTTTTGGCAAGGAATCTTATTCCTTTTGCAATATAACCAGCGTTTTCGTGACGATTAAGACCATGAATTCAGAAATATAAAAAAGGGAGTGTCTCAACAAGCAACCATTACAGCTACAATGGTACGACGACAACAAAGTCCAGTTCATCCCAAAAGAGCTGGATCTATTGGTCAGACGGAGAATTGGTGGAACCGGCTGACCAGTACTTCAGTGTTACTGGTTTGTGCGAAATGACGACTGTGCAAATCGAATTATAGGCGACACGATGACTTGTGGTGGTTTTTGTTCGTCAACAGTCTGCATGCGGTGCACCGGTATTGCCGTTGATAATTACGCTTCGGCTAGGGCCAATCTGCATCTGGTATGGATGTGTACGACTTGCAAAAAAACTGCTATCTAAAGCTCGGTTTGCTCATTCACTGGTATCAGTCAACAAGGCAAGTGAATCCGTAATTGAATCAATAAAGGCCGAAATTCGCGATAGCATACTAGAGGACATCAGGAACGAAATTCGTTCCAATTTTAAAACTCTGATTGATTCTGTTCCGCGCACGCCAATAGCTTGCTACCGTACTCCGCTTGCACTTTCGGCTGGCATCAAACGTCTGCGTGAAAGCGATGGTGACGAAGATAGCGCTTCCTGTCGTCCTGCCAAAGTCATTTGCGGAGTCGGCACCTGTACCGAGGATACGAATCTGGTTGCACCGGAGCAAGAGACTGAACAATTTTTGGCTATACATTTCAGGTATCTTCCTGACGAACAAGTTGCACATTTGGTGGAGTAGAAGTTGAAAAGTACCAACTTGAAAGTGGTTAAACTTGTTCCTCGTGGAAGAGATACAAGATCTCTTACTTTCGTGTCGTACAAAAATGAGATACCACTCGACCTGAAGCCTATTGCACTTGAACCTGAATCCTGGCCCCGTGGAATTGGCTTTCGGGAATTTGAAGACAATGGAATCAAGAAGCAGGTTTTTTGGAGACCAGATGCAACAACATCCGTTCCAACCGTATTAACCGACACATCGAAAGCACCATCCATTCTCCATCGTTAGCTCCAGAAAAGGGGACAACATCTAGTCACAGAAGAACTCGTACAACTACTCTTCACGCAATCGTAAATCTTCCTCCGTACGACACCATCCCGCTGCTGCTTTGCAACCTTTGTTAGTGACAGCAGTGAAGTAGAGCTGGTCGAAGTGCCATCTGCGATTTTACCCTTTGACCGTCACCATAAACCGTTTGTCCTCTATCTGAGCACATAAAGTACATTGGACGACTGACATACGATATTAGCAGACAGAGATTTTGATTTAAACCGATGCAATTACGATGTTGTCATCGTGAATTTACGTTCGCTGGCTGAAATTCTTCACGGCCTAAGGATGGGTTTAGACTAGTGATATATTCATGTGAAGTAAAATGATGAGATTTATAGAAATCGCATCAACCCTTTACACTAGCGTGAACTTCTATAATTAATATATTCATATTTTCGATGAATTTATTCACCTGAGATAGAACTGCATCCAACTTTAGTGATTTCTCACCAGTGAGAAATTCACAAGCGTTTACATATGCTGAATTTATTCAAGTTATATATACCTCGAATAAGTGTTATCATGTTTATTCTCACCCGTTTACATCTATTTTCACGTGAATAAATCCATCTATAGCTATAGATCTCCCTAATGTAAACCCGCCATAAGCGTCAACGCTGTAGTTACAGAGTGCTATGTAGTTCTATTCAGAATCATAAGAACACATACGGTGCTCCCGTGGCCAAGTGGTTAGCGTCACACCTAACATGCGGGGATTCGCGTTCGATTCCCGTTTTGGTCGGGGGAATTTCTCGTCAAAGAAATTTCTTCCGACTTGCACTGTGCTCACGCGTATTCTAGAGCTTGTCACTCAGAATGCATTCAAGGCGACGGCTCAGTCGAGCTCTTCGCTACTTTTTTTTCAAATTCATCTATAATGCGTATTCCCCGCCTGACTCCCAGGAATTGCTGAATTCATTGACGTTGTACAATATAATTTTTTCACGGTAGTAGACGTTGTTGGCGGATTGAACTCGGTTGACCCAGCCAATGGTTCCGGACCAGATAGACTGCCTCCTGTATTCATTCGACGATGTGGTGATGTGCTAGGACTATCTGTTTGCCTCCTATTTAACTTGTCGCTGACGGATGCGGGTTTTTCGGATGCGTGGATGATTTTGGCGGTAACACCTATCCACCAACCCGAAAATACTCATGACGTTTAATATTACCGACCTATTTCGATTCTCTGCTGCTTGGCCAAGACACTCGAGCTACTAATCCACGACAAAATGTAATCTGCTGCTAAACCCATGATATCTCAGTATCAGCATGGTTTTGTGAAAAATATCGCTCCACTGTTACAAACTGAATGGTCTACACGAGCCTGCTCAACTCTAGCTTGGATAAGCACTGTCAAGTTGACAGCATTTACGTGGATTTCACTAATGCCTTCGACAAGGTACCTCATGATTTAGCACTGAACAAACTCGACAAACTAGGATCCCCAAGTTGGCCCATCATGTGGTTGCGCTTATATCTGCACGGAAGTCCCGCTTTGTGAAACAGATGTCTTCAAAGCCGAGCTGCTTCGCTACACTATCTGGTGTCCCACAAAGTACTCACCTCGGACCGTTGATTTTCATTCTGTTTGTGAACGATCTAAGCCATCATCTTAATTCGCATCATCTCATGTACGCTGATCTACCGAGTAATCAGCTCATCGGTCGATTGTGCCACTTTACAGCATGAGCTTGACACCGTGGCGAGTTAGTGCATATCAAACGGCATGGAATTGAAATCTCGGACACAGCTGAATTTTAATTACGAAGTGAACAGCAGCAGAATAGACCGTGTCACATCGATAAAAAATTCAACGAACACATCACTACAACCACTGCAAAGGCTTTCGCCGAAACACATCTAAATTCCGTGTAGTATACGCATTGAAGGCACTATATTGCTGTCTCGTTCGCAGTGTACTTGAATATTGTGTTCAAGTCTGGGCTCCTTATCACGAAGTTCATATCGCTCGGGCCGAAAGAGTTCAACGGAGCTTCGGAGTTTGGAGTTCGATTTGCCCTGAGGAGATTACCATGGAATGATCCGGTTAGATTACCTCCATACGACAGCGGTGTGGACTAATAGGCCTAGAGACGCTACGTCAGCGAAGAGAATACCTGCGAAGAATGTTCGCGTTCGACTTAATTAGCAACCGAATCGACTGCTCAGATCTCTTGCAACAGATGAACATTTTTGTTCCAGCAAGACGCTCTCACCAGCGTTCCCTATTCGCGACCGCTAGACATCGCACTGTGATCGGATAAAACAATTTTCTTGAAATGAGCTTTAATTTATTAAATATTTCTGATCTTTTTTCATTTTACCATGCGTAGGGAAAGTTTTAGAAATAGAGGCAAATATTATAATTAAAATGTTTTCAGTCTGCAGCATTATAGCTGAAGATTTAGTAAAATAAAAAAGCACGGAAGTTGTGCGAAGGTGGTGTGCGCCAGCTGATGAGTGTTGTCAACAGTGGAATGAAAGAATTTCTTCGAAATCACGTTGAATGATTAGTTTCAGATTTTTTCAATGAAATATGATATTCTATCTTTGTACAATAAAAAAGGTACAATTCGATTGATTCTGCCTTCACGAAAAACGCCTATGATTCGAGTAACCAAACAAGCTTTCCACAATTGATATTGTTGCATCCATTCTGCGTTTAAACCGTTAAGCTAAATTTCCATTAGCGCTGCCCAAATTTGGTAACGAAAACGAGGAAAACAATGCACACGATTATCACTTAACTTTTGAACCCACTAAAAGGATGAAGAAGAGCTTGACCCGGAGGACATTGAAGACGAGCAGTACACACTCGAAACTAGAAGCAAATGTAAGCACTTTTGCCGACGCTAGTGGTAGCTATTCCGTTCCGTGCGCGCTTGTATCTTGCTCTCTCTCTCTCCTTTAGAAGTGAACTCGTGTCATAATTCGAAATCCCGTAGAAAATAGTTTTTTTTCCATTACTTACCGATTTCACCTGTTTTTATTATCATTTATCCCCACGAAAAAAATACACAATTCATTCGTCGCCGTCCACATCCGTGTGCGTATGTGTGAATGTATATATGTTTGTTTGTGCACGACGCACCGTCATCCACATCCCGCCATCAAACACCATGGTCCCTCCCGAAATCCAGAGCTCGGATGAATTGGACACCGACACGGAGTTCGAACCCGTTGAAGATATGACTTTAGAAACGAGAAGTAGATGTAAGATAAGAGTTTTGCTTTTTCACTGCCAAATATACACGCTTGATCTGTGTTTAGTAGTTATTCGTTTTCCATACAAACCATAATCGTTTGCTTCATTTCGTATTTAGCGAGTGCCCATACAGGCGACCAAACTATTGATGAGTACCCGGACATCAGTGGAATTACAACGGCTAGAGTAAGTTTCTTGAAGGATCGCCTCTGCGTGACTGGAAATAATCTGCGACTATTTTGTTGTAGGAAGCCATGCGGAAGATGAATGAGGAAGACAAACAGAAGATCATGCAGCAGGTCGAGCTATTCCGACGGGAGAAACTAACGTTCGATTCCGAGGTGGCCAAGTGGGACGACACCGGGAACGATATTATCTACCTTGCCAAGCACATGTGCATGATCATGATGGAGATGACAGATTTTACCCGGTGCGCTACAATCTCGAAATATTGATGCTGAATTGTCCTAATCGCATAATTGTATCGTTCTAGCGGCCGTGGTCCACTGAAGACTACGATGGACGTGATCAACGCCGCCAAGAAAATTTCCGAGGCCGGTACGAAGCTGGACAAACTGACGCGCGAGATCGCCGATCAGTGTCCGGAGAGTTCGACCAAGAAGGATCTGCTGGCGTATCTGCAGCGTATCGCGCTATACTGCCATCAGATCCAGATCACCTCGAAGGTGAAGGCCGACGTGCAAAACATCAGCGGTGAACTGATTGTATCAGGGGTAATTGTAAAATTTGTTCCATTCTTTTTAGTTGAGCGATATAATCTACCGTTGACTATTTGCCTTCGTTTTCTAGCTGGACAGTGCCACCTCGTTGATACAGGCGGCCAAGAATCTAATGAACGCCGTCGTTTACACGGTTAAATACTCCTATGTAGCATCCACCAAATACACTCGCCAAGGAACCGTTTCGGTAGGTATCGTTTTCCGGGAAGATAATTTTTCGCTAGCATTGTGTTGCTCGTGACCCCTCATGATTCGTCGGATACAACAAATAGCGCAACACGAGTTGGACATTGATTGTTAATAATTCACCTTTTTTATCCCCTCTCAATGATTGTATTAACCATTTCCATCGGAATATGAAACTCCAGAATTACGTAAGTTGTGTACGGTGTTGATTCTCTAATTCGTTGTATGTTTGCAACTGGTTGTTTCCTCTATCAGCTCACCGACTTACACGACCACAAGCAGACTTCACCTTTCATGTCGTTTTGTGTTATTCCCACTGTTGTTATTTATGCGGATAGTTACTTCCAAGAGACACTCTTTGTCCACACGTAATCGCATATCAGTTCGAATCGGCCAAGGATGTTGACCAAAATTATAGCATGCTTGTTCGCATGTTCCCAATTCATTATTGGAATATTTATCCGAGTTAACTATTCTTTGATTATTGCAATGATTTCATGCAATGGTTTCTTTTTTCTATCTAAATAGAATTATTTTTTCGTTCACCCTTGCTATTTTCATCTTCACTACAGACATCTCAAGTAGTTTCTGTATTAAAATTTTTGGAAATTAGATCATGTACAAGAAATTAGTTATTCTGTTCAGTGGTGATGTTATTACTTATTCTTGTTTTTTATTCGAGTTTGAGACAATGTGTTTGGCCACAGCTGCTTTGCATAGATAAATCATATTCAATTAGGATGGTTTATTTGTAAATAACAAACCTGTTATTTATGATTAAGTATAAATTCCTTTTTATTTGCGGTTACTGAGGGTACTAATCATTATTCAACACTTAGTTATGGTTTTATGGACATGCTGTATGTGTCTTAGCTATTTAGATGATTGTGCTCTTCGTCCATAAGAAGATTTCTAGCATGAATGCTAAGTACCCATGATATATGCATTCTGTCAAATATTAGGCTGTCAAAAAAGTCCTGCGGTATTTTTTTTTGAATTTTCATTTGTTCATAAAATTAGTTACAATCATCTGTTTTAAGTCAAATATGTGCCGTTTTGTTCGATGACTTGTTCGCAACGAGATGCCAACTTCATAATACCCCTGTTATAGAAGCTCGCTTCCTTATTGGCAAAAAACTCGGATAGCCAATTTTCACAGGGCTCTTTTGTGGCTATCTTCTGACTACCTAGCTCGTTCGCCATGGACAAAAACAGGTGGTAGTCACTTGGTGCAAGGTCCGGACTATACGGCGGATGCAAAAGAACCTCCCATCCGAGCTCCCGGAGCTGCTGGCGCGTCACCAAAGAAGTGTGTGGCCTGGCGTTGTCCTGATGGTCAACGGCTACTATGCCGGTCTCTCTCGGCTAATTCAGCGATTTTGTCGCAATTTTCGACGACAGGCCTTCCGGAGCGTGGCGCATCTTCGACGACCTCTACACCAGAACGAAAACGTTGAAACCATTGTTGTGCGGTGGAAATGGAAACTGTATCGGGTCCATAAACTGCACAAATTTTATTGGCAGCTTGAGATGCATTTTTGCCTTTGTCATAGTAGTACTGTAAAATATGTCGGATTTTCTCTTTATTTTGCTCCATATTTGCGACACTATAACTCACGAACGACTTAACCAAACAAAACACTGTCAAGGACTATATTATAGCGCGCAAATACCTTTCCAACAAGCTATAGTATGACTCGATACAATGGATACAACTAGAACTACGCGCTTACGACGACACCTCGCGGAAATACCGCAGGACTTTTTTGACAGCCTAATATATACCGGGAATTTATGTTTTTGAAGAAAGAGCTGAAATTTATATTATTGTCTTTAAAATAGACCCCTGAAGCAATACACTTTTTCCAACGAACAATCTAGTCATCGAAACACTTTTTATAGCTGTATCCAGGAATTGCTCTTAGTTCACGTAGCGAATTCGATGACTAGAATTCGTTTTTATGTTTTCTACGCTGTCAAAACGAGTTCTACGAAGCGGTGATTTTAGTTTCGGACACACCATGTCTCGTCACCAGTAATTATGTAATTATGAACGTGGGATCAGAATCTGATCGTTCTAGTATTTATTCAGTCTCTTGAATGCGATGAAATTTTTTTGAAGAAAAATGAGCTCTTTTGGCACTAGTCGTGCTACGACTTTTCTTGTGCCCAAAACATCAACCAAAATCAAATTTTAACGTCTGCGACACTAGTAAATGAAGTCCGATTGAGCTATTATTATGAATAGGGTATTTTATCGTGTAAATCAGCATTTAACACGAAATTCCATATAAAAACTATGAAATATTCCAGATGACCATTTTCATTGGAACCCTGAACCATACGATTTGCCTCGTATTCCAAAAAAAAACAAAGTCCCACAGTGTAACTTTTGACGAAACTTTTTTTCGAGATGACAGTAGATATCGACGGCAAATTTGGCATCAAATCTTTTTTGCAATGCAAAAATTTCGCAATTTCTTTCCTCGGAAATATTTCACCGTTTTTGTTGATCCTCCATTCTTACAAAACATGATTCCAAAAGATTTCGAAAAAAGCTGAGTGATTTTAGTGGAATTTTGTGGATGACAAAGCAGTACAGTAGAACTCCGATTATCCGCGTAATAGTCGGGCTAGATCACCGCGTATGACGAAAATCGCGGATAACGCAATAAAGGGCGACTAGAAATCCCAGTTCATGTGACAATCGTCACGTATATTTGAGAGCGGGAATACGGTGAGAGTTCATTCAAGTGAGATTTCTCACGACATTCGCCTGGTGGAATCGCGTGACATACGTGACAATTATCATCTCACCTCACACGCCACGCAGATTCAGACCAAATGTGAAAGCCATGACCAAAACAAAAGAGCAAGACTCCACCACTCACTGACAAATTTCGGGAAGGTTTATGGAACTACTAGGGAACCGCACCGCGGATAATCGAGGGTCCACTGTATTATGTTTTTTGTCGTGCATAGCAGCATCGTTTCATAAGAGACATGTGTCTTATGTCCATTTTGAAAGAGAATAATAGGAAACGGTATTTTCCGCTGGACAAGCTGGACAAGGGTAGAAAACATCCTTGAGAAACAGGATCAACCCGGGACATCCAACCCGATTCTTTTCTTGCTTTTTTCTCACGGGTATAGCATCAACGTTGGCGCTAACTGCCCGGCTGCATTTCCACAAAACAGTGCAGTGTAAGATTGTATCTTGGAAGTATTTTTGGCCGGAACCAGCTAAAGCCAGTTTCTTTGTAGATATTGTACGTACCGCTGTTCCGTCCAAATTGAACATCTGTTCCGAAAATTTTAACACATTGAACCGCGCTGAAATACTCATAAATTTCATGAAACCATCTCCTGATTTGTTGCTTGGAAACAGCTGCACAATGCTTTGACAATACGCTTGGCACCCGTTTTAATATTCTTGGATGCCGTTGATGAACCCATTGATCCATTTACGAGCCGGTATCCCGTTTTTAAATGGATTGGAACGAGCTGATTTTCTCGTTTAATGTGCTACGCTTAACAGTAATCTTTTTGTGTCCACGGGGAATTCAGCTTTTGCTTTGGTTAACAGCCATTCAACTATTCGTCCTTCTTCTGTGGCCTTCTCGATGAATACGGAATTCCGCCTTTCGAACGGGAAATCCGGTTCTCACCTTTTACACAGCGTCTGCTCTTTTCGAGCTATCCTATTGCATGCGTTTCTGACCGGCATATTCATCGCAATATAGCAAATGAGATCTGTTGGGTGGAATATGCAATGAAAAGGAGGAATTTGCAATGAAAAGATGTGAAAAAACTATTAGAAAAAACCCTTTAAGGGTTTGGCTACTAGCCACTTTGCTGTATCGATGACTTGCGTGGATTTCCAAAAAATGTTGAATATTTAAATCATACTCTAAGAATTCTCTAAACTGGATTTCTCGGGGTCACGTTGCAGGGTTCATCGTTTTAGATTTCAGATCTTGACTGACTATTACCTTGGAGGAATCGAAGGCCGACGTTGACCCGTTGGAACTAGTGGCTTAGCAACAATATCATCCGTCGATAAGCGCACCTTGACTATTTGTTGAACATCTGCTTCCTTTACATCTTGAGATATTTTGGCTGCCAAATGCCATGTCTGCTTTAAATCCTCCAATTCAATTGTAGTTCCATCCTTTTTCTTCAGTATTTGCTTCACAATTGACTAGAATTTCTCAATTGATCTTAGTTCCGGGATATTTGTCAAATTCATCTTCTTCCGAATCACTGTAACGATATTTTTGCTTTATTACTGTTTGGTATGATTTGAGTAGTGGCAGCATATCAATTCCGGCCAGCGGCCAGAGCAGACAATCCACCTCATACTGCTCCAGAAAAAAAACAGTAGGCGCTCTGTTAGATGTTAGATTGTTTTCAGTCAACACTCGGTCACGCTAGAGTGTGGAAAGAAAGCGCACAAACTCTACAGTGTAGCGGAGAAATTCACTGGAGAATACACTCTGATTGGCTTTTACCTGTGCGCTGCGGATGCGTCAGAGCGCAGATATAAAAGTGTGGCAGAGTGCAAATCAGCGCGCCTCAGTGATGGACACAGATTTTCGCACACTCGATCTTGAAAGAGTAAAGAGAATGTAAGAGAGTATGACTCAGTCGCACCCAGTTCTCTCCCAACTAGCACACACTGGCTCTTTATATATTCGCCGGTGAAAGGGGAAAGCGCTCTAGAAAATGTTTTTCTTTCCTATTTGTAGAGTTCGCCCGGCATGCCGCGGCAGTCCATCCTTGCTGGTAACTTTTTTGTTCTGTTCTCCAGAATCCATTTGCACAAACATCAATTTTGCACAAAATACAGAACATGTCTATTCTAATTGCTTGTCTAATACAAATCACCTGTCATATAAAGCAACTTTGAAATTGTCCAAGGTACGTAATCGAGCAACGGGCTTGAGAATGAACTGGTCACTTTCCATTCTTTGCTGTTGGCGATAGACGTAGGAAGAGGATCTATATTATTTAATTATATTCTACACCCAGGTTTTTTACGCGGACTTTCGAATCAACACGGATTTTCGAATTAACATGAATTTTCTAATTAACACGCATTTTCGAATTAACACGGCGTTTTACCGTAAGAAAACCTGGGTGTACAGTTTTACCATCACCAGGTGAGGGTCTGAATCATTGCATCACGATAGATTCTTTCAGCCCCGATCATAGATCAAAACGTGGTCAAATTGTGTTTCCATTTGTCTTGGTGACCTCCAGATGCAACGATATTGAAGGAAGCGAAGTCGAAAAATCTTGGGCAGTTTTCGTTAATGCGCGGATAAACACTAAACATTTTAATCATATCACTGAACTCCTCCTTCAACATCGGCAGACACCATTTCATCATCTTCAAAGGCAGTAACGCCGTCTCAATGTAGTATTACTTACGTAATTTTTAATAGTACTTAGTTAAGATTTCTCTGCCATGAAACACACATCAATGTATTCTGAGTGACATGCTCTACAATATGTGCGACCACACTGCAAGTAAGAAGAAATTTCTTTGATGAAAAATCCCTCGGCCTCGGGAACACACGCATATTACATAAACATCAAAGCAACGAGATCCCGCTTTAAGTACTTCATTCATTATGAATATCATTACTTATTTTGAACTCATTTTTAATATTTATGAACATGTGGTTAGGTGAGACGAAACAGGAGCGTGAGGAAGAATACAATAACTTGGGAGACGTTATCATAAGCAACACCGACACAGCCTTTGTTGTTGCCAGGCAAAAGCGCACGCATTGTCATGACATTACGACACATGTGTTCAAACAAAAAATGATGTCTTTAATAAGCATCATTATAACATTACACGTAATCGGTCCATCATGTTGCTGAGTGTATTTGGTTGAATGTCAAAAGCGTTGAAGAGCAACAAAAACCTTTGCCCTAAATAAAGGAAGCAATATTTCGGCTGTTACGGATTCAGAAGACCGATGCGAACGATCCTCCATTTAATGACAACGACGAAATAATGCGCTACCAAATTAGTCTGTTGGATCAGCTCTAACGAAGTTGTCTGGCGTATCTTTGGCTGCACGACCCATGAACGGGACCCAGCTGCTATATATTTAGCCGTCCATCTTGAAAATAATAATGTGTATTTTCACCCATAGAGGCGAAATTAAAGGACGAAATTAATATTGATTTTATTTATTTCATTTTTCTACTTTACAACAAAAATGTACTACTTTTTTCACCCTACATTTATCTTTGAACAGATCAGTTACGTTAATGAAACTCTTTTTTTGACTCATATTCCGAATAGACTCAAATTTCGAACACTTCATTTTAAAAACTAAATTCACTGTGTTTTAAATAGTTGATGAATGAAAACCAAGATATTCTTTGGGGTATACTCTTCCGTATAACACCATTTATACGTATCAAAAGAACAATGATGTTCAGTAGATTTAATTTTTAAAATGAAGTTTCAACTTTTGAGATTATTGAGAATATTAGTCAAAACGGATACATTGAATAAAAAAGAGAAGGTTTGTGTTTTTTTATTTTTGTCGGTATTCATCGTCTTGTCATCGTCTTCTTTGGTATGTCAAACACAGGTATGAATATAAGAGTCACGAACGTTTACTTTTAGTTTATTGAATGCCAATGCGCATCATCCTTTCCGAAAGCATAAACATCAAACACACTTTCGTTCAAATCATTTCATTCGATCAATTTTATAGATTATCAAAACATTAAAACACATTTGAAATATATTACTATTTTTTTTATTTCACAACGAACATATTCACTAGAAAAAATTTATATAGCAGAACTACGTTTGCCGGGTCAGCTAGTATCTCCTATATTAATTTTTCATCATGTTATCTACTGATTTATCAAAAAGTAAATCACCTGTTTGTTCACGTTCACGTTAACCGATACTGATATGCGATTATAGACCATGCGTATTACAGTTTTTACGCGTACAGACAAAATTTCAATTATTTCCTGTATTTTGTCTTCTACAGTCAAAGTTCCTTACACGTCACAAACGTGGTGTAAATTCGGCGTGAGTAATAAAGTTACACAAAGCTTCGCTCGCAGATCGCAGAAATCGGCAAAATGCGTTCTTTTAGTTTGATACATGAAATTACAGACCGCGCATGCAAGTTGGTTTGTTGAATTCGAAATTGCTTTTCAATTTCGTCGAGTTAACACGGCCAAGTTTTTAGAGCTGTTGCATCAAGAGCAGATTCCAAAAATATATATTCACAAATGAATTAAATAGTCTTTTTTCGTGTGCTTCTGATTATACAGTGACTCAAATCCGTAATCGTACTCCACCATGCAGATCTTATTTCTCTTCTTTTGAAAGTCGAAAACAAGTTTTCGGAACATTCTATTTAGATAAAGTCATAGTGTCATATAATGGCTAAAAGGTTTGCTTCCTGTTTTCAGAAGAATGGTTTTTATTTCTCTAAAAATGGCGAATGTGCGTGCTAATGTATGAAAATTTACCCAAACTCATAATCGTACGCTGGTTGAAATCTCAACTCGATTTCGAAGGCGTTGGCCAATTTCAGAATTCAATCATTAGAATGGTATCCTTTGTTCATTGCAACTATCTTTAGCTGTATTTAGCCGTTATCTACGAGTTTTTGGTGTATCTGGAAGGAATATTCATCCATTTTTATTTTTTTTAGTTTTAGAAAATTTATGGTTTTTAAATCTGCTACACAGATAACTTCCTTATTTTTTTACTGGGATTGATGTCGGGAGATTGTGGGGGAATATTAATACCTTTTGAGCCATTGTAATGTGACTATGTGCGACCTTTACATGCCTTATGCTCTAGGTCATTGTCGTAGTAAAACTTGTATCCTCGATTCTATCCCATTTTGTTGACATTTTGCTTCATGTAGGGTTGGGTAAAAAGAAATGTCGTATTTCTGATCGAAATTTGGCGCTTTATTTTACATTCTTAAAATTATCCAATTTGAGTCAAATATGCGCCGTTTTGTTCGCAAACTTGTTGCCATTTAGAAGGCAACTTCATTATCCACCCCTTATAAGTAAGACCGCCCCCCCCCCCCCTCCTTATTTGCAAAAAACCCAGACAGCCAGTTTTAGCATGCCTCTTTTGAGGCCAACTTAGTATCACCAAGAGCGTTTTGCATGGACCGGAAGAGATGATAATCACTTGGAGCCAGGTCCGGACTATACGGCAATAGGCCATCCCATTCGAGCTCCCGTAGCTTCTGGCGGGTCACCAAAGATGTGTGAGGCCAAGTGTTGTTCTGGTGGAAAACAACACCATTCATTTCTGGCCGCAGGCGATTGACCATGAATCATTTCTGGCCGCTTCTGGTCATTTGCCTGCTTCAAACGGCCAAGCTGCTCACAGTAGACAACCGAGTTGAGGGTCTGGCCATAGTTGAGCAGCTCATAGTGGATGATTCCCTTCCAATCCCACCAAACACACAGCAAAACCTTCCTGGCTGTCAATCCGGGCTTGGCGATGGTTTGGGCCGGCTCACCGTGCCTCCACCACGACTTTTTTTCGCTTTAGGTTGTCGTACGTGATCCACTTTTCATCACCAGTCACCATTTTTTTCAAAAATGGGTCGAGTTCGTTCCGTTTCAACAGTACATCGCAGGCGTTGATTCTGTCTAAAAGATTTTTTTTGCTTCAACTCGTGTGGCACCCATACATCCACCTTTTTTTGGAATCCAATCTTCTGCAAATGGTTCCAAACGGTTTTATGGTCTATACTAAAGTGACCAGATGGTCAGAGGTCTTACGCGGGACACAAAAAACAAAACGTTATGCATATACGTTATGTGAACATAAACCATATTTTAGCGAGTCTAAAATGATCAGTAATATTTCTATCTGAGTATCGGCACTCAGTTGTGATTTTTCGGTGGTTTAGATTTTGTTTACGCCCGAAAATCACTCGCCCAATCAGAGCATTTACGCCTGGCAAGCACGATTCAAATTCTACAATTTTCTTCAAATTACCGATTTTAATGTTAACGTATGCATTCAAAAAATGGCCTAATTTCGGATAGCGATGAAAGATAATTTATAGGAACAAATTTTCTTTAAATCTTACGTTTATTAAGTCTACAACAAAAATGATTCAAGGATGTTGATTCGCAGCAGCTGCACTGTCTAGCAACTTGATGATTTTTCCATACTGCAAGCTCCACCCCACAGCGAAGGAGTTGGACATCCTAAAGCACTTTGTGTGCGCCAGATATAGCCGATCTGGTATTTACAATATCGTCTCTTTGCCGCTCCTTAAGCCGCTCGAAGCAACCGGCCAAACGGTGGAGAAGAATCTGGCCAAAATGGACATTTTTATGCGGAAGCGTCAGACGAGACCGGTATCTGAGCAGCAGGCAATCACCCAGAAGGAGTAGCTTGAGGTGCTGGTGAAAAACTTCTTTTCGTACTAATAATGAAAGACGAGACGTACTAGATGCTAAAATTCAACGAATGGCAGGGGACCGGGTACTTTACGTAAGCGATGACGTCGAATATATCATTCACATCAAGTTCTCAAAGAAGTTCCTTCTCTGACAGACGTGAAGGGAATGTCCAAGCCGTTCTTCTTTCGAGTCATATGGTGAACGGGGAGATATATAGTACGAAGTGCTTGCTGGAGTTGGGAAGGTGATGTGGTCTTTATGCCGAACCTGGGATCAGCCCATTATGCCAAAAGATCACTGGAGGATGGATCGGCTGGAGATAAACATTGTCGTGAAGACCACCAACCTTCCCAACATTCCCCAGCTGCACCCGATAGAAAACTTTTGGACGAATGATCAAAATAGAGAGACAGACGACCACCAAAGCCACGAAAAGGTGAAATAACACGCCGATATACATCTTTACATCGGCCATGGTTCAGGTTCCGGCCAACTTCCGTAAGACCGTCCAGCGCTTCATTTACGATACTTCATCAAACAACTCTGCCTCTTCTTGTCGAGTATACACTAGTTCTTCCGGGTTATTTAAAACGTTAAGGCCTGACCAAGCTAGGGGACCAAAGATGAACTTATCGTCTGACTCACGTTGGTCCCTGCGGATCAATAGGGGACTTTTATAAAAATAAAATCATTTTCCAATTTTGTTGCTGTCGCTTCCAGTTGACACTCTAAACAAAAAGCCCAATGTCGGTGCGATGAAACCAGCCCAACGTATTAATCTTTGGATGCATTAGAAGCGCTCTTGAACAGTCTGCCAAATAAAAGTTTTTTTTTGAGGTTCATCCATTTAAGAAAATCAACATGATTAAATTGTTATATTGAAATATATTGATATTGCGGGACGTTTCGCGGGACATTTTGTTGAAATGCGAGACTGTCCCGCGTAACGCGGGACGTCTTGTCAGTTTAGTCTATACCCTGTTCCTGGCCAATCGAGCGAGTGCTCACATGCCGGTCTACTTGGATGATTTCAACGATTTTATCGGTTTCCACGACAATTGGCCTACCTGTACGGGGTGTATCTTCGACAGCCACTACACCAGAACGAAATCGATCAAACCAACGCTGTGCTGTGCGAATCGTTACAGTATCGAGTCCATAAACCACCGCCTTCGTTGCAGTTTTACCTCGCAGGTAGTAAAAACGTAAAATATGGCGAATTTCTTGCTTGGTGGACTCCATTTTTGACGCGCTATAACTTGAGACTGGAAAGGACAATCACAACACTGTCAAAACGACACTTGTAGCACAGAGATCTTTAAATAGCCGTATAGTATGACCCGATGCGATAAGTACAACACAAGATATGTTTAAGTGTTGCCATATATTGACAATATACAACATTTCTTTTTCCCCAACCCAATATATCCTTCAGGATGTTCAAGTTAACATTCTGATTCATTACACCATCGATGGAAACCAAATTGCCCTTACATTCACCCTCATACCATCCTTCCACCACCACAACGCTTAAACGTTGCTTTCAGATTTTTTTTACGTTTAATTCATCGTTTAGCTTCCTCCATACGAAACGATAACCATCGGAGCCAAAAATATTAAATTTGGACCCATCTACGGAAGTAACATCTTACCAGTAAGACATTGATGTGTTTCATGCTATTTGGAAAAATCAAATTGGAGTTACTTTTTTTTTTGCTGAGAAACGGTTTGTACCTCTGTGCTCGGGCATTCAAGTTGCCTTTCCTAGGCACATTACAAACTTTTCGTTGCTCAATTTGGTTTTTTATCGAGGGTGTAATGGATAAAAATGTTTACTTGAACATCCTGAAGGGAAATTTGAAGCAAAATGTCAACAAAATGGAATGGAATCGAGGATTCAAGTTTTATCAAGACAATGACCTAGAGCACAAGACATATAAAGTTCGCACATGGTTACATCGCAATTGCTCAAAAGTTACTGATATTCCTCCACAATTTTCCGATATCATTCCCAGTAAAAAATAAAGGAAGTTATCTGTGTAGAAAATTTAGAAACCATCAAATTTATAAAAATAACGATTTTAATAACTACTTCATGAAAAAATAGTTAGATATTCCTTTCGAATACGCCGAAAAACACGACAACTAAAGATAGTTACAATGAACAAGGGATACCATTCTAATGATGGAATTCTTAAATTGGTCAACGCCTTCGAAATCGAGTTGAGATTTCAACCAGCGTACGATTATGGGTTTGAGTCAATTTTCATACATTAGCACATACATTCGCCATTCTTAGAAAAAATAAGAACCATTACTCTGGAAACAGATGGCAAATCTTTTAACTCTTATATGACACTATGACTTTATCTAAATAGAATGTTCCGGAAGCTTGTTTTCGGCTTTCAAAAGAAAGCAAAAGAGATCTGCATGGTGGAGTACGATTACGGATTTGAGTCACTGTATATGGATAATGTATCTTGTTACTAACTGACAAACATCATCGTGTTACTGTTGAGCCTATTTTCGAAAGATTCATACGAAAATCCCATAGATAATTTCTTTTACCATGACTCAATTTACTCGATCTATATTAAATGAACAGGCATTACGCACAAATCTCACAAAATTTGCACTGAATAACACCCGCTTAGTAAATTTTCTAACTATCCTTTCCTCAACATCACACTGCAATTGAAAACCATTTCGCTTCTTGGTATTTTCTATTGTGTGAATGTGTGTTAGACATTTTGTTCTATAAAAAAAAACAATCCGAAAACAACCGAATAACTTTCAAACAAATCCACTAACCCTCAACACATTTTCCTTACAGTCTCCCATCGTCGTATGGAAAATGAAGGCCCCGGAGAAGAAGCCACTTGTGCGCCCAGAGAAGCCCGAGGAAGTCCGCGCCAAAGTTCGACGCGCGTCGCAGAAGAAGGCCCAAAATCCCGTACATGCTCTCTCCGAGTTCCAAAGCCCAACCGATGCGGTTTAAATGCGTCCGAACGAACGTACAAATGCAAAATTAACTTCTCGATTCCAGCTACTCTAGTATTGTGTCGAGTTCCGTCGGGCTATTGAAAGGGCGTTAGTGGGCGGGACCTTTTGGCTTTTGTTGGTGGAGTATTAAAAAGCAAGTCAAAACATAGAAATTTATTCCAAATAAATTTTATTTATTTTTTACTACATATTTTATCTGACTGAATCGAAATGAAAATATTGACGGTATAATGTTTAAGGCTGTAAGACATCGGAATACTGTGAAGATGCGCAACATTGAAACTCCATTTGTGTAATGCGATATGATACGCTGGCTGTTTTATCATTTTTAATGTTTTCATCACGAATTTACTATTTATTTTACGACCCTGTAAGCATCAAACACGGGCACCATCATTCACATATGCAATAGTTTCACGTATCAAATATCGTATCCTAATGATATATAAAAAAAATGACAAAACAAGAATCTTTCAAATCGCTACCTTCGCGTGTTAAATATTTATCGAGCTTATCAATGAGCTATACCAAAAATCTGTGAAGCCGACGCTATAGTACTCGAACGCAACTAAAGAAAACTAATTTAGTAGCTCAGCGCAACTCGTTCCGATGGCTTCCGGAGACATATTCTATGGTTATAGTGTTACAACGCATCTCTAGTGGGGAATTAATTTTAACATTGCATACATTGCACACAATTTGCACATATACATATAATAAATAACTTTCCAAAACCAAACAGTGGAGTTTAACGTAAATTGGTATTTCATTCAAAAAAGCACTCAAAAGAAAGCTGTGATCGAGAATTGAATTGACAGTTGGTGGGCTGCTCACCCAGGGAAGTTCATTAAGCTATTTGAAAACATGATATTGTGCTCTATAATATAAATCGACTCGATAAGAAGTTAGCTCGTTAGCTCTATTTTACTATTATAGATTTCGAGCAAGTCGATAGCATCAACCGAGTGATAGCTATCGGTGCAACTGTCAGAATTTTTCGAGTTGTTTGGTTGGCTTGACGCATATCTTCAGAGAATTATTTTGTTTTGGTTTGTGCCCTTAAATATTTTCCATTTCAGAAACGCCTAAATATATGCAATTACAACACATGAAATTCGAACTCGGTAAGAGATTTTTCCGATTTCTTCATCTTCTTGGATGGCACTAACGTTCCCAGCGGAACTATTGCCTTCTCAACTTAGGTATTACTCACGTCATACCTTAGGTATTACTCACGTCATTTTTGTTAGTAGTACCTAGTTGAGATTTCTCTGCCGGATAACACGCCTTGAATGTATTCTCGAGTGGCAGGCTCTAGAACACGCGTGATCACAGTGCAAGTCGGAAGAAATTTCTTTGACGAAAAATCTCCCGGCCAGAACGGGAATCGAACACGAACCCTCGGCATGATAATGTGGGACGCTAACCACTCGGCCACGGAAGCACCTTTTTTTCCGATTTACAAAATACGAAATTTTGCTCGGTGTGATAGTGGTAGTGATTGTATCGACTTCTTGATCCGTGTTCCTTTTTGCCGCCAGATCTCATATTCTCAAACAAAAAAGGATACAACTTTGCATGATTAGAGCCATGGGGTTTTTGTGGGCGCTATTATGTAAATCGAGTCGATAAGAATCGACTATCATTGTCACTATCCCATCGAGCAAAATTTCATATTTTGTAATTCGAGATAATTTTATCGACTCTAGTTCTTGCTCGAACTTCATGTATTGTGAATTGCATATACAGTGGAACCCCGATTATCCGCGAACGGATTATCCGCGGTGCGGTTTATCCGCGGTGCGGTTTATCCGCGGGAACGAGTTCCATTGTAATTCTTTGGACTTTCCCGAAATTTATCAGTGAGTGGTAGGCTTTTGCTTTTCTGTTTTGGCCAAGGCTTTCACATTATTTGACGACTGGTGTACACGATCTTACAGATGGATAGTTTAATGATTCCTGTATTGATAAAACATAGTTATCATGCTTTTTTATGTTTGCATCTTATTTTTAGTCATTTATTGCGTTATCCGCGATTTTCGTAATCCGCGGTGACCTTGCCAGACTATTCCGCGGCTAATCGCAATCCTACTGTATTTAGGCGTTCCTGAAATGCTTCCCAAAGGAAATTATCAGGGACTCAAACCAAAACATACTAATCCTCTAAAGGTATGCAATAAGAAAACCAAACAACTCGAGTAATTACGACAATTGCATCGATAGCTTGGTCGATGCTATTGACTTTGCTTGGTATCTATAAGAACAAAACAGAGCTAGCGAGCAAAATTCCAATCGATTCGATTTGTATAATAGACCCTAATAGCAAAATAGAGCTAACGAGAAACATTCTTATTGACTCGATTTATATAATAGGGCCCTATACACCATTTGTGTCGCCGCACTGGGCGAGGTATGTAATACTCTAGGGATCATTTAAAACTTGTCCGCCGATTTTTATCATTCACCTTAATGAATGTCATTCAATCAATCAAATTGGGTAAGCACTGGTCTCATGGTCAATTCTCCACTATGATAAGTCATTTAATAACTATTCCGGCCGAAAAATTGTTCAAAAATGACTTTTTTTTTATCCAAAATATATATTTTTATTTTTAAGGCTCATATGGCGTCAACCTGACGGGGCCGGGAGTTCAATATTTCGACAATGTTTGCCTTATAACTATGTTAGTAATATGTAACCGATTACTCGCGGTTGGCTCGAGGTTAGTATTACAAGTGTTTTCGTAATTGTGATGTTGCTGTCTCCAATACTCTGTACCTGTGCCCGACACGGGATACTTCCTTTTGGGATGCAGCTGACCATTAATCAGCAACGCCCCCTAGTCTGTACCCCATATCTAGCGTGGTGCGTCTTCTCGACTCGAGGAATCCAGGATAGAATGGTCACTAGCCGGCGCAAACATCAGCTCGTGTAGAGTTGTCATGAGCGGTACAACCTTTGGCTCTTGTTGAAAATACATTCAAGGCGTGTTATTTGGCTTAAGAAATCTCAACTAAGTATTAATAAATGACGCTAATTAATGCATACGTTGAGACGGCAAAAGTTCCACAGGGAACGTTAACGGTATTCAAGAAGAAGAAGAAGAAGAAGCTAGTCAAGGGTTGTCCACATACCACGTGGACAGAAAAAGCCCAATTTCAGACTAATCTCTGATAATCTGCAAATGCAAATACATTGTAACTCTCAAACAAGCTACATCACGCACATTGTCTGCAAGAAATTCAATTTCCCCACAGCATTGCTGGCTCGAAAAGTCATAATGATATGGTTGCAATAGTTGCTGTTCAAGTTATGAAAAGGTTTCGTAGTGTGATGTTATTTTGGATCGTTCAACACCCAAGTTGTCACTCAAACTCAAAGTCGTTAATCAGTAGCCAATTTCGGAGCCCATTCACTTAGCTGATCCGCAGATTCATTATCCCAATAAAAAAGTTTGGAATTCGTATTTGCTATTTGGTATCGTCTAAGCAACAATGATAAATCCCGTCTCTACAGAACATAAAACTTGGCTGGGTAGTGCACCAATTATCTTCCTGTGTAATTTCTTGGGAAATATTAGGTTGGTCGGAAAGCTCGCGCCGGTTTTAAGGAAAACTTAAATATTCCGTTTTGTTTCACAATCTTTTGTCAAAAACTATCATTGTGTTTTTTATACTATCCAAAAAGGCACAGTTTTTGCGCTTAAAAGAATTGGGCAGTGTTCTGAATAGGTAGTAATCCGAAGGACCTATATCCGATGCTTAGGGTGGGGGGAATAGCGCATTCCAGCCAAACTCCAAAACCATTCACATAGCACGTTACGGAGAAGAACGTCTACGCTCCGTCAACGTCTCCACCAATTCACACATGCAGTCAATGCTTCCACCAGCACCGTCACGTCAAATGCCAAACGAATGATTTATTTAATTTTATTCATGGTGTCGCCACCTACAACAATTTTAAATTGCAATGCCCTCTTTCAAATCAGCATGCCTAGAATCAGTTCTAAATTTTGAAAAATTCAATGAGAATAATTGAATTCAATTATTTAAATGCTTAAACCCCGTAGTCCGACCCTTATGCAATAATAATAATAAATAGAATAATTCTTTCAACTAGTCGCGAATGATTTTCACTCAGAAATTTGGAGCTAAGAGATATGTTAGCATAAAAAATACAGTAAGTTACTTATAAAGCGATATGCTGAGGCACCACTCAGTGTCGCATTGGAGTCGGTTTTGACCAGTAATTGGACATTTGCGACTGGGGGCGACTTTCAATGTGGGGCATAATTTGGGCCCCGAACTCAATGTTTACAAAAATGTCCAACTAGAGGTAAAAATGTCTAATTAAACGTGTTGCATCACAGATCTGTTCAATTAGCTTAGTGTCGATGTAGATGTAAATTACTGTATAACCAAATCAAAACAAAAGCCGAGACACACAGCCCAGACAAAAACCAAACGAGCCGTCCGTCTCCGTCAATTATTCTTTTCTACAAACCCTGCCGGTCGTTTTCGTTGAACGTATGCTGACGGGTCGTTACGTTGCTGGTGTATGTGAATGTTTTCATGAGAATTGCATGGTAGAATCATTGACGTATCGTGACGTGACGGGACGTGAACGTGACGTGTATGTTGTATGTGAATCGCACTTAATACCACCAGACACAGAACATGACTTTTTTCTAGAGAAAACCGACTTTAAGAGTAGTTAATGGTTCTGTCAATTTTCCCAAGATTTTTCTGTTCAAAATTGTTGTAAATTATTTGACTTTCCATCACTCGTCACGATTTGCAGTAAACACGGCAAACGGAAACTGGATAGAAACCCGCAACTAAGAAAACAAATTCAAGCATTTTTAATATTGCAATTTTAACAGTCTGTGGTGATATCTTCATGATTCTCCACTAAAGGCCCATTTATACGTTGCTAGTAGCTGACTTGAGAATGAGCAGCTCCCGACCCGGTGAACTCGCTTGACAATTGGTTGACTCGCCTTGTCCGTTCACACAGTGTGAGCTGCTGACGCGAAACCAAGGCGCGTAGAAGTATATCCTAAGGTGGACCAACTTGCTAAAACCAAGGCGCGTTGAAGTATATCCTAAGGTGGGCCAACTTGCTAAAATCACTCTTCAGCCATTTTGGAAGTCTACTGTGTTTTGTTTGTAAACAAAACACAATACGCTTGTGCCGGAGCTCGCTCGTGATCAGTCTGTCTATTTCACGCTTCAAGGAAATAATTCCCCTTCTGCTTTCTTCCGTACTGTTTTCATATACAGCTCCCCTAACCAACTTAGTGACGAAACGGCCTCACCTAGTACCATAGACCCGTCTTGCGCGAAACTAGATACTGCCGCATTGGCTTATCAGGAGTGCCAGATTATTTTTCAAATGTCCATCAAATAGTCAGAAACAGCAATCAGGTCCGAATTTGACAGATGATTGATCCGAATTCGATCCGTATTCGTCTCAAGTTTTCAGTTGCATTTATTTTATTTAGTTGTACAATTTTATCGCGAAATACACGCTGACCGTGTATAAAAATACTTTGTGCTGAATTTCTTCGAACTGGGGGTACTATCCGAAAAAAAGGAGAAAGACAAAGGATTTGGGACAGGAATTGGATGCAAGGAAAAGGAGCAACAAAGACAATATTGAAGGAACTCTACGATGATGATCCTCTGGAGTACAGAACAGTGTTGAGAAAAAACACCTGGATTAGTGAAACACTGTTGGATTTTATTGGTCCAAAAATACAACGCCAAGATACACTCATGAGGGATGCAATACATGCAAGAGTGAAATTAAAAAACGACATTGATGTGCCTTGCTTCTGAAATATCGTTCAGATTGTTGTCGATATTTTTTCAAATCTCGAAAGCATTCATAGCTAACATAATTCCGGAAGTATTTAGTTCGCCTTGCCAGCAGCTTCGTGTACCAATTTGTGAAATAAAAATGATGGTAGATTAGCAGGTGGAATAAATATGCATCAAAAATTGAAATAATGAATGAAAATGTACTTTGAAAATCGAATATGTATTCTGTTTTTTAGAACAATACTTTCTTTGCAAGTCGTGAGTGAATTTTGAATGAAAATTGTGCCTGATAATGATTCTATATTAGAGATTCTCAAGAAAACTATCTCAAAAAGAAAGCGTGCCCAGCCAGCGTGCATATCAAAATAACAACGATTTTGTTTAGAAACTATAAGGGGTTTATTTGTTTTTCCAATAATTTTCAAGTCTATAAATACCTTCGCATATTTTCAAATATCTTAAAAATAGAGACATGTCTTTAGATTTGGTATCCCTGATTCGAACACTAAATTCTGTTTTTAACGTTTTGAGAGATGCGAGTGCAATCGGCTTAACAATGGAAAACAAATCGATCGCTCACAATTTATGAATATAGAATATAGATTTCAATGAAGAAGATCAACGATATGAGAGAAGTATGGATGTCGGACCAGCATTCTCAGAGCCTTTTTTATACAGTACCAGCAACTGCTGAATTGATCGAATCAATTTGAAACGTGAAACTTACAGACTAAATCATTTTATGTGTCCACGTGGAAATTATCTCTACTCTCTCCGCCCTCACCATGATCAAGCATGGACAGTTTCGTAGTTACTCACACCGTGTAAACACAGCATGCCAGTTAGTGTCATGTGTGATCCGGCGTGCGAGCTACTTCAAAGTTTGACATGAACCGGAAGAGATGATAATCACTTGGAGTCAGGTCCGGACTATACGGTGGGTGCAATAGGACATCACATCCGAGCTCCCGTAGCTTCTGACGGGTTATCAAAGATGTGTGAGGCCGAGTGTTGTCCTGGTGGAAAACAACACCATTCCTATCATTTCTGGCCGCTTCTGGTCAATCGCCTGCTTCAAACGGTCAAGCTGCTCACAGTAGAGAACCGAATTGAGGGTCTTGCCATAGTTGAGCAGCTCATAGTGGATGATTCTCTTCCAATCCCACCAACCACCGGGCTTGGCGATGGTTTGGACCGGCTCACCGTGCTTCGATCACGACTTTTTTCGCTTTAGGTTGTCGTACATGATCCACTTTTCATCACCAGTCACCATCTTCTTCAAAAATGGGTCGAGTTTGTTCCGTTTCAGCAGTGCATCGCAGGCGTTGATTCGTTTTTTTTTGCGTCAACTCGTGTGGCACCCATACGGGGTGTATCTTCGACAGCCACTACACCAGAACGAAATCGATCAAACCAACGCTGTACTGTGCGAATCGTTACAGTATCGGGTTCATAAACTACACGAATTTTTTCGGCCGCCTTCGTTGTAGTTTTACTTCGCAGGTAGTAGAAACGTAAAATATGACGAATTTCTTGCTTGGTGGACTCCATCTTTGACGCGCTATAACTTGAGACTGAAAAGGACAATCACAACACTGTCAAAACGACACTTGTAGCACAGATTGTCGTCTTTAAATAGCCGTATAGTATGACCCGATCCGATAAGTACAACACAAGATATGTTTAAGTGTTGCCATATATTGACAATATACGATATTTCTTTTTCCCCAACCCAATATAATGATTATTTTCATATTTTCAGTGAATTTATTCACCTGAAGTAAAACTGCATCCAACTTTAATAATTCCTCAGTAGTGAGAAATTCACCAGCGTTTACATATGCCTGAATTTATTATATACATTTTATTCTTATATACATCATATATATATATTCTCACCCATTTGCATCTATTTTTGGGTGAATAAATCCATCTGTAGCTAAAGGTCTCCCTAATGTAAACCCGCCATAACGCTAAAAATGCGGTTTTGGACCAAATCCACAAATGCAATTTCAATTCAAATTTTTTAGTGTAGTTTTTGTGTTCAAATGTTCGAAATTATTAGTGTGTAAAGTCTCAATGCTCCCCAAATACAGCTCTGACTGTCAACAGCGACGATGTGATCGATAATCGCAGGCTCTGCTAATTTATGTTGCTTGTTGAGCTCTCGTGTCCCGTGTATATGTTTGAATTGTGTTCAGAAATTATGTGAATATTGAATTAAGTTCAATGTGTACTGTTTGTTAGTGATGTGTTCTATCTGTTAAGGTTCCAGTACTTAATGATTTTGCCGAGTTCAGCAAAGTTTTAGTAGATAAATATTAGATTCCAACGTACCGTCCATTTCGATTCAAGATGGAAGATGCTGAAGCAAAGTCGGGCAAGAATTCGCCGAAATCGGAAGAGAAAGTACTTACTTGTTATTGGTAAGTGAGAGAAATAAAAAAAGCCTTATAAAATGAAGTTTTCTGTCGTTTAAAAATAGTGTTTAGAATATAACTATGTAACCAGCATAACCTCAATAAGACTTGTTTACAACCGTTGTCTCTTCTCTCGTTCTCAATGTTTTGCGTTCATTTCCCTCTCTGTTTACAACAGCGGCAAAGAGAGAAATCTTAATATTGTGGAGCTGCTATGTGTTACTTGTAATCATTGGTACCACGAGTCCTGTATAGGGTTTCAGTTGGGCCGGCTGGTGCCATTCCTGATGAATTATACCTTTGTCTGTAAAAACTGCTCCGCAACAGGACTGGAAAGCTTCCGTAAAAGTCAGGCTACGATACCGCAAATGTGTGTCACTGCGATAGCCAATTTGCAGCAGGCTTCCGTTAAGGAGGGCAAACCAAGATTCCTTTTTAGCAAGGATAAGGACATCATTCCCTACATGGATCACTACTGGGAATCGATGACGACGATGAGCCGGCGGTCAACTCAATCATGGTATGCAACGGTCCAGCGGACTCTGTTGAAGGATATCAACACGGTGTTCACGTACGAGGAAACCAGCGAGAACGGGCAGATGTATGGGCTGGTTGCGCAAGACTTGCTCCTGATAAAGCCAAATTATGACGAAGCTTCGGCACAAAGTGAGTAACTGTGGTTGAGTTTTGTTTCGTATTTTTTCGTGAATTGATAGATTTGCGATTCTGAAGGTTGCTTGCATATTAACACACTTATACTCACGCGAAAAGTCGTAATTTGTGTACTCTGGACTGTGCGCGTCTCTGTGACACTGTTATATTGTTATTGTGTATGTTTAAGCGTTATTGGTATTTATTCAAAGACTTCATTCAGTTTTAATAGACATTTAATTCAGCCACCTAATTGATACTTGGTCTGTCAGACCTATACGCGAGTATAGGAAGCCTAAACACATATTTGTCCAATGATAAGGTCGCAAAGATTATTGAAATCGATTTGGATGCATCGTCTTATAATTGACAATATTTAATCATAACGAAATACTTTTTTTTTATTTAATCAGCTGTAATGTCTTATCCATTATCTGTGGCCAAAGACTAAACAAACGTACGCTATGTTTTTGGTGTCGAACATAAAATTGTACGGATGTTTTGTTGTGATTTTTCTTTACTAATTGAACATTGTATTGCGTCCTTTATTTGAATATATGTGGTCACTCCATTTTTTTGAAAATTCTGATACCAGGTGATTTTTTCAGATGTCTTCACATGGTATGAAAAAACGTCTTCATATGCTTTTACAATCATATTGAAGGAAACTAAAATTCATAACTTAATATTGCACAATATTTGATAGATTATTCAATGTTTCAAATGAAGACGTGTCTTCAAACCTGGATTCTCTGAAGGCAACCCACTTATCGAATTCCACTCGTTGACTGGACCGGCATGTCAAAAGTAAAATATTGAGGGGAACTTCAATCAATTGTTTGATTTGTATTGAAAAAAATCTCCTGCGTTTGTGAACGTTCCAAATTGACAGTTACATGTACAATGTAACGTTTCTAATTGATTTTTTTCAGCATAAAATATAGTGAAATAGGATGTATAAAAGGATTCCACATATTATTCTCTATTTCTCCACACAAAAATTCACAAGAGAGCTCTAATGGCCATAGGATAGCTAATTTCCGATTAATATTTCTTTAGGAATGGTTCCATTAATGGTGTATTTGTGTACATTCGTGAACGTCAATGAAAGAAAATCAGAGAGTGTTGATGTTCTCGTGTTTATGTCTAAATATCTATTTGAAGTTTATTCCCAATAACTGACAATTGATAAATGATGAACAGCATTAATAATTAATGGTTTCCAATTCTTCTTAGCACTTTATAAACCGTTTGAAGAATATCAGTTCGTGAAACAAACGGCTATTTCCAGGCCACCATTTGGAACATCAAGAGTTAAATTTGCGGTTTTTCAACAATTAAAAGAACTCTATTCAAAATAAGTTGCTTCCAATCATCACAGTCTTACGTTAGGCTCCCGTCTCCGTGGCACAATGCGTCGACCATTCGACTTTGTTTTAATTTATACAAATCCTTTTATCAGTCTGTTTTTTCTCTACAAAAATTAAACTCACTGGAAGTACGAACCAAAAAATGATAACTATTGACGGGTTTTAATTTTGAAAGCTTCAGAAATTACCTACAGTGGAATCCATTAATAATGACATCGGAGGGAGGTCATAATAAGCGTCTGTCCTACATTTTTTTACAATGTATTTTATATAAAAACAACTTCGTTCTGTAACTATGTAATAAAAGGCGGTAGATCAATGTAAGCGGAGTCATAATAAACGGATTCTACTGTATTTGAAAAATGTTGAAGGAATATTTCTACTCAGATGAATCGATTTTATGCGAAAATACTGTAAATGAGATCATATTCATATTCGTGCAAAATATGTAGGGTAACACGGGGTGAGTTGGACACACGGGGTGATTTGGACCACCCCTTTATCTCGAAAAGTACGGCTCAACTTTGATTTTTTATAATGTCATCTTCTTCTATAGTTGAACCTAACGTACCTAACGTAAAACAACTTTGGTAAAATTTAACAGTTGGGGAAAACGGTAGCATGAACACATCAAGCACTTTGATTGTCAGAAAATGCGAGTTCTTCGATCGTGGTTTTAAGTTTTTTCCGCTGATTACACAAGTTCTGTAAAGTTTTGTTCGCCTACAGAAGAGTATCAATTTGATGCAGCGAAACTGTAAGGCACGATTCTGTGGAATGAATTGGTCCTACTGGCTTGAGGCTTTTCTTTGGTTTAATTGATTCCAGAAGCCGCTGAATTACGAAAAGAGGATGGGCAGACATCGTTGAAAGAAGGAACAGCTTTAAAGAGCAACGCAGGCCATCAAGAATGGATTTTCTTTGACCAAGAGTGTTTGAAAATGTTCGAACAACAGTGAAAAGATTCATCCAGGTTTCGAGATGGTCTCAATTCAATTTTTCTGATCTGGAATCTGGCCAAGACAACTAGTATCGATCCCAGAACACTGTTACTGATTGTAACATAATCCCAAAATATTTTACATAAACATAAGTATGTTTTTTTCGATGAAACACACACACTGGACCAAATCACCCCACAAACGGCCCAAATCACCCCGCATCAAATTTCAATATCCAAAAATCATCTCTTATATATTTGGTAATTTGAAGTTTGATATAATGATTAAACATTATTGATTGAAAGAAAACAAGTGTAGCTCAGTATACAATGTGACATTTATTATTTAGACCGTATTGGTTTGGAAATATTAGGCGATTTGCTTAGGGGGTCCAAATTCTCCCCATTTCCCCTACATCTTTTCATCGGCCATCGTTGAGGTTCCGGCCAACTTCCGTAAGGCCGCTCGGCACTTCATTTACGATACTTCACCAAACAATCCGGCCCCTTCCTGTCCAGCACACACTAGTTCTTTCGGCCTATTTAACACGTTAAGCCTCGATCGAGCCAGGGGGTACTTTTCGTCTGACTCACGTTGGTCCCTTCGGATCGATAAGAGACTTCTATAAAAAATATTTTCCAATTTTGTTGCTGTCGTTCCCAGTTGACACTCTCTAAATAAAAAGTCCACTTTCGAGATTCATCCATTTAAGAAAATCAACTTGATCAAATTGTAATATTGAAATATATTGGTATCGCGGGACATTTTCGCTTCTTTTGCCAAATGCGGGACGTTTCGCAGGACGTAACTGAGTTCATATGCAGAACTCTGTACTAAAAGAAGCAGATTCAGTCCACCTTTTCCGATGGGTTGTACAATCGTTCCCAAATATTTCTCGAATTTTTAGCATCCATTTTGCGACGTTATTTGACGTTAATGACACATTGATACAGCTGCGTTAGGTATGCTCAGCCCCAGGATCAGTTTTTAAGGATCATTTTGTCCTACCGATCGAAAGATTGTGATGTTACAAAACAAATTTCCGTTAATAAGCACATGTTATTACGACATTCGTGTTTTTTCTTCCAGAGGGGCTTTGAATCCGGGATTAGATAACATATTCTGCACCACAGCCAAGAGTAATCCCCTATCAATACGCTTTATGGAATAAAACATTCAAAATATAGTTTTCTTAGTTCTAATTTTCGCTCCAATATATAAACTAGTATCTTGCAGTCAAAGTTTAGTAAATAAGTATGCCTAAATCCATTGGTTGTTTCTTCATTTAAATGCTTTCGACACATTTTTTTTAAATAATACCACGATTAGCTTCAAATAAAACAACATTCAACTGCACTAAACAATTGCAGAAGTCTTCAGAAAAACTCCTTCCGATAGACACTCGTTTCTCAGAGATTATTTGCAGGCGAAAATAAGTCAAATAAGTTTCTTCAGATGTTATTTGATGCTTAATTGTAAAAATATTCGGTTGATTGTGTAGTTTTACTGTTGTACTGCCCTTTGAAGTCACCGAAGAAATGAAATGTTAATTTCAGTTTTTATTTTTGCTTTAGAAACAATCTCTACGTTAAAACCATTAGAAAAACAGATATGTATTTGACGTTGATTTTCTGGAATGTTCTCGAAAAGCGTTTTGAAGAAGTAGTAGTTTGGGCAGTTGGGATTAATGGACATAATGGGATTATTACACAAACCATTAAATAGATTTCCGTACGCATTCGAACAAATGGGATGAAAAAGAACGAATTTTTGGTTTTAGTAATTTTAACTCACCATTTCATACAGTTAACAGAGCGTTTCCTGGAGCCAACGATTTCACATATTTTCAAACTCTCAAATATATTGGTAGGAAGGATAAGAAATACTACATGAATAGAATTTGGAACAAACTAAAGCGCGATACCAATAACTTTTCGGGCAATGTTAATGAAGGAATCAAAGAACAAAAAACAACCGTTACTCCTAATAAAGCCCATTTGGATTATTTTTTTTTCCGAAAAAGGTTATTTGATTTAAGATTATGATCAGAAAGTAAAGCAGTTTGCGTTGCATCGAAAAAAAGATGCACTGCCTCAGACGAGAATTGTCTAGCGTAATTTTGCCTCACGAGCACTCTGGAAGTGAATGCAGAATGGTCGCAGGGAGTTCTTCAATAACCCATATTTTCAAAGCGCTGATGTAGTCTTAGTCGATTTATGGAATGGAACGCGTCCTCTGAAAATTCTCCAAACGATGACGGGAAAGGTTTTGTATTGCGCTGACAACAACAGTTAAGTTCAGATACTGTAGCTGGATGAAGTACAGCTAAGAAGCTTTTGAACTGTTGCCTACTTGATTTTTTGAATATGTGATTTGCGGAGAAGAAAAAAATATTTTTTTTTATTTCTATACTTTTGTTCACAAAAAAGAACATGTTTTTCTCTTGAATTGTTTTTTTATCATTAAAAAACACCAAATATAAAATAAGACTAATTTAAAATTGAATATAGGCACAATGCAATTATTTCTTTTTTTGCAATTACAATATATGGAAAAATGTCCACGCTTGTCCACGGAGGGGGAGGGAGGAGTCTAAAGGCGTACTTTTTCTGTCCACGTGGTATGTGGACACCCCCTTAGAATGATTCTGTTACTTTCATGAACATGAACAGAAAAATTGTTTTGAATGAAAACAATAAAATTAGTATGAAATAGAAAACATAGCACACCTGTGGTCACGCCGAAACACTTTGATCTGCGGCAACCGCGCGCTCGCCGCTGTTCTCTCCTGCTCTGGAGCAGTCAAATTCTCTGTTTCGTCATCAATGCCGTTGGTGTGTTTTGATGATGATGGAGAGCGGCTCTCGGCTCTGTCCACTGACTGGGGCACGCATGTGTTTTTTTTCTTTCGCGCTGTCGAGTAGTTGCACACAGTGCTCTTATTGCTATTGCCTTAATTGCGTTTTATTATCATTCTTTGCCTCCCATAGCCTGATTTTTTTCTGGTTTCATGCAATTTTTCGTTTTGCATCCCTTTTACGACACACCACGGCTCGGAACGAAAGGGCAGCAAAAACTCGGTGCTCGGTGGAAAAAAGAAGCAAAAGCAACGACACGTCGTCAGTGTTTTGGTCTTCGATGAGTGAACAAAACGGGTAGAAAGTGCGGTTTCTATCGATAGCAAAGTCGTTTCCGCCGCGTTCAGAAAGTACACCGAGTCAATTGGACTGATAAGATTATATTTTCGCTGCGGCAGCTCGTGATAGAATTCTTGTGGAGAGTAATTACTTCATCACGAACGGAATGTAACCACACACATTTGGTTTTCCTCCGGATTTTGTTGCTGCATTTTTTATCCAGCTAATAGTGGATATATACTAACTACAAATACACACGCAGAAGAACTGGGGAAATTTTCGGCACGACTGGCGTCACACCATGGATGATAATAGTAGGTGAAACTGCAATTAGTATATTAATTTTAGCGAATTCAAATTCCGTAATGGCTTTTGTTACATCCTAGCATAATAGGATCACTGTTTTATAAAGGTTATGTGTTCATAATAATTGATTGGTTTCATAATTCTATATAAAGGTTGAAGGTCGCGAGATTATTTCGTGATTTTAGCGATCGAGCCGAATGAAAAAACAGGCTGTAATTTTTCTACTGAAGTAGTACATATAATATGAGGTCGAGGAAAACAAAATCCATTATTTCATGAAATTGAAAGCTGAATTTAGCATAGTTAGTATGGTAAAAACTTAGGGGAAAATGTCTCGTTTAACACATTTTTTCTTTCTAATGACACCTAACGTAATCTGATACAACTGTTGGAAAATTTTTCCAAAATGTTTCCCCAATATGACCAATCCAAGGGTGTATTTTTATTAGAAACTAGCTGATCCGGTGAACTTCATCCTTGATATTTTTATACGTGTACTTTCAAACATTCTCGTTTTCTTACTAAGTTAACACTTGTGGAAAATTGGTATTATAGAGAAAATATGGAAAATGAGTGGTAAATAAAGAGATGTACGATGTATGTTTTATCTTATTTATATAGATAAAATCTCCACTTTTGAAGAATGTTCAATTAGTTAGCGCAAACATCAAACTAACAACGCTTATCATGATGTAATTGTATAACATATAAGAATTCAAATTTTCGACCTTCAGAATTTTCTGAAAATCTCTGAAAAACGAATACGAATACAACAAAATAAAGACGGCTCAAATCGGGTCATTTCTTCGGGTTTTTGCGCTTACCAACACATCTGGCGCTCCATTTTTATTTATATAGACTAGCTGACCCGGTGAACTGCGTCCCGCCCAAAATTATTTTGACGTAGGACTACGTCTAACATTTCAATATTGGGGCCCATTTCAATATTTCGATGTGAAAAAGTGTTCAGTTTTTGAACGATAATACCTCTTTAATTTAACGATGAATTTTGATTCCAAATACACGAATCAATAGGAAATATCCTCAGCAATTTTTTGTATGCTCTACATTACTATTTCTACTGTCAACAAACGGACCGTTTGAAGCTAGCGGTTAACCAGAAACGTTCAAAACTGGCTAACAGAAGAGGTTTTGTGTTCCATCACGATAACGCAAGGCCACAGATTTCCGAGAGCTTCATTGGGATGTTCTTATGCACCCATCATATAGTTCGGACCCGGCACCGAACGATTACCAACTTTTGCTCGCATTGCAAAATTTCCATTTTGGATGCATCGATTGTTTACGAAATTCTGCTTTTTAACTGGTTCAAGGACCCGTTAACGATCGCCCAGTTAAAAAGCAGACCAGTATACTGTTATATGTACACTGGGGTAGAAATCGAGATTTTAAAAGATTTTGCTTGAATTATCACCAAAAATTGTTTATATCGATATTGCAGCGAAATTGAAAAAGATAGAAGTTGGGTGTCAAAGAACAAATTGTAGAGCGGTTAGAGAGCTTTAGTTTAATTCAGAGATCGAAATGCTCGCCGATTTGAGACGAAAAACATCCGTTTTCATCCACAGGGAAAAATAGCCGAGAATATAGGAGGCGAGAGAATGTTATACGCTCACTTCGATTCTCGCGAGAAACGCAAAGCCGATTTTTATTTTTCGGTGAGTTATGATCAGTGTTGAAAAAAATCATCTTCGTTTAGCTCAAAAGCATATATTTTCGAGCTAGGTTGCATCGAAAACCTATATACTCCAAACGAAAATCAAAATGACAGATCCAAGCAACCAGTGAATATGAGCAAATGAACTTTTGTTGATCAATATGTTTTGATGTTTATTTTTCCACCCAATGTCATTTTCATCTTGATTATTCAGAATGCCAGAACAGAATTTCATTTTAGCCAAATGAATATCAGCTGTTGTTTAGTTTTAACCAGAGGTAACTGTGTGCGGCTGGTTTTTATGTAGAATCCGACCTACATAAAAACCAGTCGCACACAGCACACAGTACTGATGCTTAAGTCCTTCCAAATCAACGCAGGCAACAAGAAGATTATGATATGTTGTAATCCATTTGACCATCGAGTCTAGGAGCAATTGTTATTCAATTGCAATACGGTGTTTAGGGATCGTCCGCAATGCCGTTGTTACCGTCTCGCCAAACAAAATTCTGCGCGATTTCTTGCAAAGATCGTTTCATCGAGCTCTGGCGTTTTTGTTCTCTAAATGATCCAGCCTGACTAATTTTATTTTATTTTTGAATTTTGGCTCAAAATCAATGCCAGAACGAATATCGTTTCGAATGTGAGAAATATCAATTTGTTGCTTTTAATATTCAAAGTATAAATAACAGCGAAGTTATGAACCCCACTCAATGGCGCATTCATTAATTATAGCAAATTTGTTCATGCATCAGCGATATGAACAAAATGAACTCGTTTTTTATTGTCATCAATATAATGAGGGCAGTGTGTTTCGAGCTGAAAAAAAAAGTCATTTACACTGAAATAAAATCATATTCGTTACTCGTGAATATTTGTTGATATTCTAAGACACTGGTTATAATTGCCGAAAAATGGTTTCGTTTTCAGTGACTCCTTGATGCCGATAATGGTTTTTCACTTCTTCAGTACAGCTGAAAACAATGCATGAAAATATGCGGCAATATTGGGTTTCATCGTGAAGTTCGGATTTTTTTCATTCTCATGTTCGGATTAATATTTGTACAATTCATTAATATTTGTTTGACGCTGTCCTAACAGATTAACGTTGGTAAAGTTAGCTATGATTTTTCGCTCCATATTTTCAGTACCAAATGAGAGACGAAAAACCATTCTCGTTGAACTTCCGAGAACGAGATTTTCCACATCTCTTTCACTCTGAAAGAATTTTCGGTGAAAACGAAGAGACGAAAATATCAACAATACACGATTCATCGAAAACTAGATTGATGGATTGAATATCTATCGTGCATCCGAGCGAGGATTTCGATCTCTGGTTTAATTGATAGGAACAATCAAGTTTAACATTAAATTTTTGGATAAAATTAATAAATACATAAAAAATTATTAACTTTTGGGTTTCTCACTTCCAAAATGTTATTTAAAAAAATATAGGAGGTTGTGTTCAAGACACGACCGCATTTTTGACGCAGAACTACGTTGTGTTTCAATTCAAGTCGCAGTTTATAATGCTACAAAAATTTTGAAATAACCATTCTACCAGTTTGGTCGCCCTGAAATGTTTTTTTTATTGTAGAACCATTTGACGATAATTGTTTGATGGTTCATTCTTGCGCCCGCAGAACAATACATGCTCGAGATAAGCGCAGCTGTCAAAGTTTTGCTACTGGTAAGCGAAATCAAATCACATATAAAAATTCCAGAACGACATTTACTTTCTTGGTGACAAAATAAACTCTATCTGTTTATCTCAACAACCTCGAAAAGAGTAGCACTTCTTCATTACGATCAACATTAGCGCAAATGTAATCCTAGTTGAAAGCAGTTTTGCGACCCAAAGAAATTAATAAGTTATTATAACTTATTGAATAACTTGGTATATCCCAAATATTTTTTAAAGCTCAACCTTAACACCTGCTTCACCGTAGCATCAGATCGATGCATTGATGCAATGTCAAAGGCACCAACGAAGCCTTTATGATGACAGAGAACAAGCAATGTTAACTGCTTGGAAAAAGGCTGAATATTTGACTCAGCAGAGATTTATTACCAATATCCTAGCGCAAATATTTCCCTCCCGTTATCTCCCATCATTGTTTATATCAGTGTTTGGATTTCGATCAAAATCAAATGATACACAATGTGTCATGCAAGTAAACTCTCACGAACATATAACCAAATATGAGAGGATCATTCAGATACTTGTATGAATGTCAGCAATCACTTTTGTAACATTTAGTGATTAAACTAAGAGAGGAACGAAGACTGTTGTTTGCATATTCGAGTTGTATCAAACATGGCACACTATTTTCGAAGCCTGCATACAAGTTTGAACCGCATATATCGTCTCATTTTACTATAGCGAAACCCACTGCACAGACAAGTGTAAAGCAATAAATGATATAAGAAAAATTACGTCATCATTACGTCACCATTTGCGGAGAGCAGCGAATGGGAAAAGAGATAAAACGCGAGAGTTTTTGCTTCTCACTGGAGCGGTGTTGCTAGTAAAACTATGCGGTCTATATGAATATACACATTTCAAGGGATAGCGGCGTTAAAAATGGAAAATATAATCTGACTACCCTCCCTTAGCCTCTATCGAGCTAAATAATCATATAGTTTGCACTCTCTGAGACTTAAAAATCAGGATCTGCTACATTAGCTGAATATGAATCTTTCGCTTTGCGTTGTCTGTATGATCCTGCTGTTTCATGATGCATGGATAGGTCGGTATGCATATGTTAGAGGCAAAGAAGAAAATAAGCTTTCTGCACTGAAAGCGTATATGATAGCTTTGCTTGCATGCTGGTGTGCAATGAAGTGCGAGCCGATGCAGAGTTGTCTCGTTCTCTTTTGTGTCGTGATTTGCAGCACATAACAATAATAGAATACCGCTGGGGGAAATGTTTCCTGAAAGATCATATTTGAACGAACGAAAGCGATTTTTTCAATGAGTGTATCATTTGGCAAACACTGGTTTATATTTATCATTACGGCTGCATAATTTGCAACAATCGTCAATCATAACATAAAAAATAGGCGATTGTTGCATCGTTACAGGGCCAATGCACACGAAAGCAGATACAAATGGGATTTCAGCGTAGCGAAAATGCACTATTTTGACGTAGGACTACGTCTTTCATTTCTATACCGGGGTGTAAAATCAATGTTTCGAAAACGAAAGCGTTACGCCGGAGACCGAGATTTTGAGCGTTAATAGCTCCTAAACAACTGAACGAAATGGTATGATAAACACTTCATTCGAAAGATAAAATGTCTACGCGTTATATACTTGTTACTTTTTGATCCAAAAACTTGTTTCAATAGTCTTAAAATTGCTTTCAAAACAGGCTATTGAAATCATCAATCGGTATATAAGCGAGCGGCGCTCGGAAATCCACTCAGTTCTAATTGAACAGCGATTGGAGCATGTTGTCGCTGTTGCGGTGAAGCTCTTTATTTATCATGAAAGCGCGGATGAACGGTGTCACCAAGAGCCTGTTTGTGCACCCTAGGCCAGAAGGGAATCTATCAGGAGGAGAGTGATGCCACAAACGGTTCCCTGGGAAGACATCGCTACACACACATACACGCGCGGCTATTAACAGGTGGTTATCGAGTTGGCATTAACCACTGGTGGGCTTCCAGTATCGAGGAAAATGTGAAAATATCTAATCGTTACTGAAAATAATCTGCCAGTTCCTCTGGGAATTTTCAAAATATATTCATGTGAAAGAGTTTAATTGAATGTTTTCTATCCATGTTACACTGTGACCAAATATGTTTCAATCAAGTGCTATTAACAGGTGGTTATCGAGTTGGCATTAACCACTGGTGGGCTTCCAGTATCGAGGAAAATGTGGAAATATCTAATCGTTACTGAAAATAATCTGCCAGTTCCTTTGGGAATTTTCAAAATATATTCATGTGAAAGAGTTTAATTGAATGTTTTCTATCCATGTAACACTGTGACCAAATACATTTGGTTTTGTGGTTTTTCAATCAATCGCAATTAACAGGATAGTTTCAGAAGATTATTCTTCCCCATCAGTAGGATATTTCCGTATCCAATATTGTATGCGCCCGCAATCGATTATTGCTCAGTCGCCGAAAGTTCCGAGCTCAGAGAGTTCATTCCCCTCTAGTTTGCCTTCCAAATTGCCATCGTAAACCACACCTTCTCTCGATTCAATCACACACAAAAAGCATACTTAAGCGATATTCTGGTGGTGAGACACATTCATTTTTCGTGAGGACATCGACAAGACAACATCGTTGCCTAACGTGCTGGAGGAGTTGGACGGCGAAGGATCGACACATACACGCGCAGAACTCTTTCCGTTAGGATGCCATTCAGCATCGAGAAAGTTCCGGAAAGATCTAATCATTGCTGGAAAATAATCTGCCAGTTCCTTTGGAAATTTTCAAAATATATTCATGTGAAAGAGTTTAATTGAATGTTTTCTATCCATGTAACACTGTGACCAAATATGTTTCAATCAAGTGCTTTTAACAGGTGGTTATCGAGTTGGCATTAACCACTGGTGGGCTTCCAGTATCGAGGAAAATGTGGAAATAACTAATCGTTACTGAAAATAATCTGCCAGTTCCTTTGGGAATTTTCAAAATATATTCATGTGAAAGAGTTTAATTGAATGTTTTCTATCCATGTAACACTGTGACCAAATACATTTGGTTTTGTGGTTTTTCAATCAATCGCAATTAACAAGGATAGCTTCAGAAGATTATTCTTCCCCATCAGTAGGATATTTCCGTATCCAATATTGTATGCGCCCGCAATCGATTATTGCTCATTCGCCGAAAGTTCCGAGCTCAGAGAGTTCATTCCCCTCTAGTTTGCCTTCCAAATTGCCATCGTAAACCACACCTTCTCTCGATTCAATCACACACAAAAAGCATACTTAAGCGATATTCTGGTGGTGAGACGCATTCATTTTTCGTGAGGACATCGACAAGACAACATCGTTGCCTAACGTGCTGGAGGAGTTGGACGGCGAAGGATCGACACATACACGCGCAGAACTCTTTCCGTTAGGATGCCATTCAGCATCGAGAAAGTTCCGGAAAGATCTAATCATTGCTGGAAAATAATCTGCCAGTTCCTTTGGGAATTTTCAAAATATATTCATGTGAAAGAGTTTAATTGAATGTTTTCTATCCATGTAACACTGTGACCAAATATATTTCAATCAAGTGCTATTAACAGGTGGTTATCGAGTTGGCATTAATCACTGGTGGCCCGCTCTAAATGATTTTCGAGTGGTTATCGACATCATGTTGACCGAGCGACGAAAAGTGCTACAAAAGTGATGGAATCCAACCCCGTCTTGCCCTCCACAGGCAGCACGGCCTATTGTTTCAGCCATAATTTTACATGATTACTTTTACTGAGTGAAATGGCATCACTGCAGCGATTGTAGTTCTTCTCTTTCGCACTAGACTGTCATCCAAAACAAAAGCGAGCGAATGGATGATGTTATCTTGTATTCTTCAAAACATGGAAACCATGTCTGCATGTTTCTTCAGCTGTGAACCTGCGATCTTCTTGAAACACAAAAGCTGAAATTGAACGCTGCATGGGAAAATCACAGTAAGTAATGCGTAAATAAATAGTTAAATTAATTGAATGTTATTTTCAGATGGACACTTACACGATTTCTTAGAATGACCTTATGGGTCACCAAAGCAAAAGGAACAATTCTAATCGATACGTATCGAACAGCAGAGTAATGAAACGAGTGATTCAAGCTTATTGGAGTGATGGTGGAGTTCCTGGAGTTCATAATTGGTTATGAGGATGATGGTGATTCCACTGTTGTGCTGGTTTCCAGCGGAAGAAGAGACAGACGAAAATAAAATTTCAGTGGATGAGATGAATTTGGTGGTAAGAACCCTATATTTTTCTCAAAATACATAAGGCAGAAAACAATTTTATATTACAGCACAGCGAGAAAAGGGATGCGGCTAGTGTATTGATTGGAAACAACAATCTGAAGGAAGATCCATCAGCAAAACGAACGCAATAACATTAAACAGATATCATCGTAGCGTAATTTTCCTGGATGTCATTTTTCATTATTTTAGTCATATATTAAGAAAAGTGGAAATGGATTATATTATATTCTGAATCGGAATATTCGTATAAAAATTGATTATCAAATCAACACTCTCTTTACTTTTTATTTCAACTTTCTTAGAAACAAACCGAGCCATAAGAACGGTCGAACAGTGCTGCAATGGGTCGACGCGGTGCAAGATTGGCACAGGTTTGGCTCGTAATTGGTTGTCAAATACGAAGGATAGGTCGACAAAATCATTGCAAAATGGCACGATATCGGCACCGTTGTCGACACCATTTGTTGGGACCGATTTGGAACAACAATGTAGACTGGGGGGCTTCCAGTATCGAGGAAAATGTGGAAATATCTAATCGTTACTGAAAATAATCTGCCAGTTCCTTTGGGAATTTTCAAAATATATTCATGTGAAAGAGTTTAATTGAATGTTTTCTATCCATGTAACACTGTGGCCAAATATGTTTCAATCAAGTGCTATTAACAGGTGGTTATCGAGTTGGCATTAACCACTGGTGGGCTTCCAGTATCGAGGAAAATGTGGAAATATCTAATCGTTACTGAAAATAATCTGCCAGTTCCTTTGGGAATTTTCAAAATATATTCATGTTAAAGAGTTTATTTGAATGTTTTCTTTCCATGTAACACTGTGACCAAATACATTTGGTTTTGTGGTTTTTCAATCAATCGCAATTAACAGGATAGCTTCAGAAGATTATTCTTCCCCATCAGTAGGATATTTCCGTATCCAATATTGTATGCGCCCGCAATCGATTATTGCTCAGTCGCCGAAAGTTCCGAGCTCAGAGAGTTCATTCCCCTCTAGTTTGCCTTCCAAATTGCCATCGTAAACCACACCTTCTCTCGATTCAATCACACACAAAAAGCATACTTAAGCGATATTCTGGTGGTGAGACACATTCATTTTTCGAGAGGACATCGACAAGACAACATCGTTGCCTAACGTGTTGGAGGAGGTGGACGGCGAAGGATCGACACATACACGCGCAGGATGCCATTCAGCATCTAGAAAGTTCCGGAAAGATCTAATCATTGCTGGAAAATAATCTGCCAGTTCCTCTGGGAATTTAAAAATACATTCATGTGAAAGAGTTTATTTGAATGTTTTCTATCCATGTAACACTGTGACCAAAAATTTTCATCAAGTACTATTAACAGATGGTTATCGAGTTAGTATTAACCACTGGTTGGCTTCCAGTATCGAGGAAAATGTGGAAATATCTAATCGTTGCTGGAAAATAATCTGCCAGTTCCCCTTGGAATTAAAAATGACATTCAAGCGAAAGAGTTTATTTTAATGTTTTCTATCCATAAAATATCCATATAATACATTTGGGTTTGTGATTTGTCAATCAAGTACAGTTAGCAGGTTAGCTTCTGAAGATTATTCTTCAGAACAAGGTTTCGTATCCTATATTGGATGCATAAAACCTTGTGCCTCCAACGTAACGCTCTCTTTTTCGAAGTCCCCTAAATATTCATTTATTCATTCATTCAGAATGGATTTAGATTCAACTTCAAACAAATGATCTCTAAATCAACGATAGTCCTACGTCACCCTTGCGGTTATACCATAGATATAACCCACTTCCTGTTTTTTACGTACGGGTTATGAATCACGCACGTACGCACACAAATATCCATATATCGATGGCTTGAAGCAACTTATCTCCGTTTTGTGCTCTTCTCAACAGAAGCCCTTTCTGTTGATATTGCCAGTCTAGATTAGCTTAGTTGTCATCCTTTGTGGAGAGACTTTCCTACCGTCATGCGAAACCAAATCACTGACAAAATTCCAGAACATTTATTTTCAGGGTGAGCTGATGATAGCCTAGCTTGGTGATTCCCCACACAATTTTTGTACCCAGTTGAGCTCCCACTTCTTGTGTACATTTGCGCTCTGGCGCGCTTGAATCTGGATTGCTCATTCTCTGTTGAGGTATTGTTCTCCACACAAGCGTATACGGTTCGTATGGAGACGCGCTGTTGTTTTTATACTTTGCTTAGAACAAGCAAAGACAAAGCGGGCGCTAAAATTTGATGTGTGTGTGTGTGTGTTTTTTTTTTTTTTTAAAGAGGTGAGGAACGCTCTACCAGCCTTACCTGGGAAGGGTTAACCCAGACGTCGAGTGGGGATCGCACCCCACTGTGTGTGTGTGTGTGTGTGTGTGTGTGTGTGGAATGTGGCGCGTATCACACAAGTGAGAAGAGATGTTTGATATCTGAATTCTGCGCCGTGTACATTTTGTGCTGTCGTGCTTATGCATTTTGTGTACTTCGCATCAAGAGAGAACATGTGTTTGCTTTGAACGCGCGCTAATGAAAATACAACTCAAGCGCAGCACTGCGTATGTTTTCTGAAGACTGGTTATTCTATCGAAGAATCCATTGCCATTTTCGCCTCACACCAACAGAATACGAAGCTCAATTTAGCAAACATGAAATTCAAATGGACAAACAACGATGTCAACGATGTAAAACATACGTAAAAAAATACGAAATTTCTTTTATTTTTTTTCGAAAATTCCAATTTTTTTCTCACCATAATATTGACCTACGGGTAGAGTCGAATACAATAAAACAAAGACGGCTCAAATCGGATCATTCCTTCTTCGGGGTTTGCACTCACCAACACATTTGGCCTTCTATTTTTATTTATATAGATAGAAGATATATCGGGTTTTTCAATAAGAGCCCTACAAAGTTTTTTTTTAAATAAAACAAAAACGTTTTGGATATCAATGAAATTCTTTATTCATATGAAAGTACATTTGATGCCATTATGTATGGAACTCGATTTCTTTTGCATGGTCACCGCGGACACGCTTGCAGAAGTCCAGGCGCTGAACCCCATTTTCGACGGTTTTCAAGCATACATCGGCCGATACTGTTACAATTTCACGTTCGATATTCGTACGAAGTTCATCAATCGTCGCTGGCTTGTTTGCATAGACCATAGACTTGACGTAGCCCCACAGGAAATAGTCTAACGGCGTCAAATCGCACGACCGAGGCGGTCAATTAACTAGGTCATTTCGTGAGATAACACGCTATCCAAACTTTGTTTTTAATAAATCGATTGTAAATTCGCTGTATGGCTTGTGGCGCAGTCCTGTTGAAAACACATGTAGGCCAAGATCTTTTCGCAAAATTCGCCAATTCGCGACAACGACGTCACAGAGATGCCCAACGCTTGAGAACGACGTGCGAAAGACTGTTGGGTCTTGCTCAATTGATGCGCTAGCGGCAGCAATATTCTCGAAACTACGGACACTTCTTTGTCTCACTGGCGCGGAAACATTTTGTACTGTGCCTGTGGAATCAAAATTTTCTACTAGACGCTCTACTGTTAATTTGACAGGACGATTATGACGACCATAAATTGGACGTAGCGCTCTTAAAGTTGAAGCTATTCACTCCGAATTTCTGTAGTAAATTTTAATAATCTAGACTCGTTGTTGGATTGTATATCTTTTCATTACGAAATGGCAAACCTTAATGAAAAAAAAATCTAAGAGAGCGGGAAAAATGTGGCGTCGTTTGCTGTCCCTATCGGTCTACTTTTGTAGCGTCCCTATTGAAATACCCGTTCGAAATGCGTTATTTCGCCCCTAATTTCATGTAATGGCAATGTCGATTTCTCGAGACACCTTGAATTTGAAGCATGCAGTTTCATAAAATTTATAACTTTATTCATTTTCACTGTAATGAATTGTTATGGAGTGCCCAAAATGATTGATGCAAAACTCTCGTAAATCTATCAGAAAATTACTGAGCAATAATTGTGAGCACAAGTTTGTATCTTCAATTTTGACTAGTCAGAACGAGGTATTTCCGCTTGGATAACGATTGGGGTTTTTCCAATTGTTCGATAGTTAGTTTCATGACATATATTATTTTATTCAATTTAAAAAGTTGTAATGAAGTGCCACAATCAATTGACGTGAAAATCTCATCAGTCCTTCATGAAATGACTGAGTAATTCTTTTTTCAATTTGGTCGGTGTTAAGTCAGACCCTTGGTCCGGTCTTGACATTTTTATGATTTCGAGAAAAACGAACTTGCCAACGAACTCCCATTTTTAATCATCTTATACAGTATACGTCAATAGAATCGTCAAATTCGAATTCATTATCATCGCTACAGTCTAAATCGCACTCCGAAATAGTACATTTTGCGATCATTCATACTGAACACCAGCATTTTTCACTGATCCGTTCAGTCAGAGCGGACCAAATTTATTTTTTAGTATACTCAGAATGTGCACATTCAACATTAACGGGTTCAAGCACATTTCAACAAGGTACCTATTAGTTTCAAGAAAAAGTTTTGTTGCATGGTCCATTCTGTCTGCACATGATATAGAGCCATTTCGTCATGGTAAATGGTACATGGTTCGCTCTGACTGAATACTATGAGGGGTTTTTGTTGATCAATTATAAAAATTTTGATCCGTTATTCCTGCTGTATGCGTGATTTTCCAAATCTGTTAAATGAGGTATGTAGCTTACGTGATGCTTAACCAAATGTAATCGATAACTCGAAATTTCCAATTTTGCGACTTGGTCCCCTCCGACTTAACATCGACCATTTGTACCCCCAATATGTTCCCGAAAGACGTAATCCTACGTGAAAAATCAGGGTGTGCCACAGTGTCGGTTTAACCCTGACTTCTGTATGTCATTCCAGATTTATTTTTCAAACTTATATTATCTACATTAACGTTAAACCAATATTCATCTTTTTCTTGTAACAGACGCACAAAACCTGGCGAAAGCTGGCCGACAACCGAAGCGTAAACTGCCCAACAGTGAACAGGGAGGTGGCCTGGGCAAGAAGAACCGTGCTGGGGCGGAAGTAGGGGGGCTCGTGAAACTGCCCGCCCATGGCTATCCCCTGGAGCATCCTTTCAACAAAGATGGCTACCGTTACATACTGGCTGAACCGGATCCACATGCTCCCTTCCGGCAGGAATTCGACGAGAGCGCGGATTGGGCTGGGAAACCGATTCCCGGCTGGCTGTACCGGGTTCTGTCACCCAATGCGGTTCTTATTGCGCTGCACGATCGAGCCCCACAGCTGAAGGTTTCCGACGATCGACTGGCGGTCACCGGTGAGAAGGGATACTGTATGGCTCGTGCCACACACTGTAAGTCTTTCGAACCACAGTTTTTATGTCCATAGGTAAAGGTTCAATTTGTAGACGTCACACGGGGATGCTGGTACTGGGAAGCAACGGTCGAGGAAATGCCAGAAGGATCCGCCTGTCGGTTGGGATGGGGCCAGGAATATGCCAATATCCAGGCCCCATTAGGATATGACAAATTTGGCTACTCCTGGCGTTCGCGAAAGGGCACCCGTTTCCACGAATCTCACGGCAAGCATTACAGTGATGGATATGGGGTAGGCGATACGCTTGGTTTTATGATTGTCCTGCCGGATTCGAATCCAATTGGGCATGTGCCCGGAACATTCAAGGATAGGCCACTGGTTAAGTTCAAGAGTCATCTTTATTACGAGGAGAAGGATAAGGTTACGGAAACGTTGAAGTCGCTGAAGGTGCTGCCGGGCAGTAAGATTCTCTACTTCAAGAATGGAGTTTGTCAGGGAGAAGCATTCATAGATATTTACGGTGGAGCATACTATCCTGCTATATCCATTCACAAAAACGCCACAATCAGTGTTAATTTCGGACCAAACTTCAAGCATCCCGAAGTGCGGGATCAGTTTCAATTCAAGGGGGTAGGTAACAATTTTATAAAAGATGAATGAGTTACTAATGTTTTGTTACAGATGTACGAACGCATAGAGGAAATGATATGTGAGCAAACCATGGCGGACATGATGTATTTCACTGAGAACGATGGCAAGCTTCGACTGGACTCCTATAGCATCTAAGACTATGTAAATAAAACCATCTCATTAACTGTTTAATTATTACTATCTATTTATCCGAACGTTCATTTTCCAAATCCACCGCGACAATTCGGACTTGGTTCCACTTTATAGGTGTCATTCCATTGCGATGGGGTTTTTGCTTCTATCGATAGCGCATGCACAAAGTTTCCTTCCAATTTTTGCTTCACAATTTCATTAACCCTACGATGGCGCTGAAATTGTACGAGTCAGTTTGTTTTGCGGTGAAACATTAGCAGGTTCTTATTGTTTTACCTTTATCAACGGAAGTCCATCGAACTGTTCCGATACCACCAATACTTTGAAGTGAGTTTCGGCTCCTTTCGGCACGTTGTGCATGTATGATTCGTTAATGATCTCCAGGTGCATAGGGGCCAATTCCGCCGCTAGGCCATCACGAATGGCGTTTTCTATTGGCTTCTCCATGGTGATTATGTTTTTGGAGGCAACGATTCGGACTAGGCTCGGTAGTAGTAGGGTTGCTAGGTAAAATATAGAGATATCAAGATTACGATTCATGTGTTGATTTGTTATATACCAGGGATTCTCAAAGTGGTCGATATAAGTATCACGGGGGTCGACAAGATACTCCTCTTTATTCCGCGCGGCGAATGAGATGAGATGGCTCAAGTCACTGCTTTCCGTAGGCGAATGGCGTGATTATAATTTGTCACTAGATGAGATTTGAAGTCCTGTCCTCGTATGTTATCGACTCGGGCATCAAAAAGAAGTTGAAAAGTAAAGTAGCTTCCACAATGAAGCGAGAAACTTTGCTATTCCACGTCACTCGCCGCGTGGAATAAGGGGGACTGTATAAGTTGTGTTAAGTGAACCAACTTGTTATAAGAATGACTAATATTTTAGGGGAGAATATTATTGTTGTAACTCGTATTAATAATTATTAATTACAGTTGATATTTTCTGAATTTTATGTCTATTTATTGGTGAGAAAATGATATCAAGTTTACTCATTTGACCAACCACAAAGTATTTGGGGGTCGATGGTATCACTTAATTCTGGAAAAGGGGTCTCTTGCCCAACATAGTTTGAGTCCCTGTTCTATACGAAGAGAAACAGAGAGATGGTAAAAAGCGTTCTTTTACCTGTGAATAGCTAGATTGTTATTGTGGATTAAAAGTGAGTCCTTTACAACCAACTCGAAAGCAAAAAAAAAAAAAACGTGGGTCATTACGACCATCTTCAAACTTCGATGGCCGAGACGCACATCCATGGTATAAAGTTCACACTGTGTATTTAGTGAGACCATCTTGGCGTTATTTGTTATGAACTGTTCAAACCATAATAGGTCCATCATTCAGTCGAGCATCGAAAGAAAATCAGCCGCAATACATCAACCTACAAGAATCGACATATACTATCACTACCATTACCTCGTGAATTGCATGTGATGTTCATAGCTTTTCGCTGGAATGGCAGAATGGAGGAATATTTTCTAACCGGAATTTCAATGAAAACAAAAAAAATATGTTGAATCATATAGCGAATTCGTTTTTGTTCAGTTTCAACCCAATGAGGTACATATCGAGGTGAAGCAGTAGGCGAAGTTTATTTGTATTGGCGACCAAGATATGGTTTCGTAATTATTGCGTTCTTTACGAAGTGTATATGGAAGAAACAAAACAAAGTTCAAAATACTCACGGTTTCTTGATGGTTTGAGCCAAATTTCTCATGAAATCTTGCAACTTTTTGTCTTTCAACGGATGACAATTGTATTGTGGCCTATTTCCCCTATTAATATGGTGAAAAAACCCAGAGAGTAGTCGTAGTTTCAGTCTTCGAAAGCAGTAACATTTGCAGTGAAACGCTGCTTAATTGAAGACTATTTTCTCACATCACATACACCCACACTGAGAGCCATAGTAATATAAATATAGTATCGTTAACATAAGGAAACTTCGTTTGTTTCTATGGCCGTGGGGGAGTGAAAATGTTTCACTAAAATATCACTTTTGTTGGTTTCTTTCGACGTGATTTCACAAATGTCCACTGCATGCTATCACATGTTGTTTATAATACGCGGGAACATCAATAAAATGTATGTTTTTCATTGATAACACACTTATTGAAAAAAGCATTTTTACACGGATGCGGTGAGCAATCAAAGATAAACACAACGACTGACGTCACTATTTGAGAAATAGCTTTGGCAGCGCATGCTATGTCACTCGAAACTTTACCATCTTCATTATCTTTTTTCCAGGACATTGGTTTCAACCAGGGGTACGACTAAAACGTCAAATCCCTCATATTGCCAGTGTACCCAATATTGCTGCGGTTTACTGACATTTTGGTTCAATCAATTACTGTTGTTTACAACTCGGTCCGGTTATATAGTCGAATAGTGGCTAACTTTAAACTCCATGTTAAATGTGAACACCTCCATGTGAAACCGAAATATGAAAATCGCTCATGCAGTTAGAATAAAGCAGCGCATTTTTCGATTTCAATCCTCGTAAATGATATGTTGATAAACAAATGACGCCATATTGATTTTGAATTTGGGTAGCCTATATTCAATTGATGTCTAACCCCTGGTTTCAACCCCAGTGCCGCACTAAAGGCTGATTTAGACGATGCCAGTCAGCGCTCTAGTTGAAGTATCCAGTGAATAGAGAACAGACACTCTGTTCAAGTTAGAGGCCAATTACTTGTTCGATACTGGTACAAGTAACTTGAACAGAGTGTCTGTTCTCTGTTCACTGGATACTTCAACTAGAGCGCTGACTGCCCAGCAAACATTAAGTCGTATGAATAGCTTTAATTGGAGGCGATATACATACAACCAAGACACATTTGGATGATATATGATGCATATAACTAGCATATACACGCAAAAGTGGAGGCGATATACGTATATGTCACATTTCGTACGCATATAAAGCCGTATATAACGATATACGATGCTTTTCGGACTGATATATGATTTGATCCGACAATGTTACCACTCAATTCATCAAATATATGGAAAATCGTGTTTTTGCATTTTATGCGATTTTAGATATATATGATCGATATTTTGATTGATATTTTATGCGATTGTGATTTGATACGAATTTATATGCAACTTATCATGTGCAAAGTTATACGATTTAATGTTTGCTGGGTGGCATCGTCTAAATCAGCCTTAACTGCTGTCAAAAGGTTTTTTTTTATTCACTCAGTTTCGCACTCAGTGTCGCGAAATCTGTTATAGCGAATTCGTTTTTAAAACTGAGTCAGTGCCAAACTGACTGTAATAAAAAAACGTTTTCAGTTTCACGAATGCGGCGGTTTGTTGGTGTGCGTTATATAGTCTGATTTGTTTATATTTGCGACGATAAATGTACAGTGTCGACGTCTGGTGGCGATATTAGTGCTTGGGAGTTAAATTATTCTCTATCAGATCAGAAGGGCCAAGTGCAGTGTAAAAATATAAAAGTTTGAATGAAAATTTTTACTTCATATTGTTTGATTACCTAACACATATAGTTTGACACTCACCTAACCATTTGTCGGTACATTTCCTGTTTGTTCAACGAATAATTACTATTATAATATAATATCATCATTAGACACAGTTTTTGTTCAATATGTTTCACCCGGCAAACTTCGTCCCGCACAAAATTTATTTTTCGTTATCACATTAACGTTTTTTTTACTAAGCGCACGTTCATGTATTCAATCGTAGAACTGTTCATTGATTGATTTTCTAATCTACCCTTTAAAATTACCTTCTACTATAAAATTCTTAGTACTTCTACCAAAACTCGTCATTATAATTTCAGATTATTTTCAGACACAATTCTCGTCCAAGATTTTTCAACCACTTCAAATAACATGTTTATCCGTTACATGGAATAAAAGTTTGATACAGAAAATATGATATAATAAAGACAGCCCTAAATCGGACAATTCCTTCCTCGAGTTTTGCTCTTATCAACACATTCGGTGATCCATTTTTATTTATATAGATAGAAGAAGATATAGGAGTGTGTTTTATCGCCCCCTTTCCTTCAGAGAGAGAGAGAGAGGAGGAGTGTCTATCTACCATAGGAACGTTTCGTGCCCCCTAGAACCTTCACATGCCGAATTCGGCTCAATTTGCATGATTAGTTTGCGAGTTATGCTGAAATTTGTGTTTCATTTGTATGGCAGCTCCCCTTTAAAGAGGGGGGTGGAGTGTCTAATCACCGTAAAAACATTTATTGCACCCTAAAACCTCCACATGCCAAATGTGGTTTCATATTCTTGATTATTTCTCGAGTAATGCAGAAATTTGTGTTTCATTTGTATGGCAGCCCCCCCTTAGAGAGGGGGCGGGGTGTCTGAGTACCATAGAAACATTTATTGCATCCTAAAACCTCCACATGCCAAGTTTCGTTTCGTTTGCTTGATTAATTCTCGAGTAATGTAGAAATTTGTGTTTCATTTGTATGGCAGTCCTCTCCTAGAGAGGGGGAGGGGTCTCAAACTATCATAAGAACCTTCCCCGACCCCAAAAACCTCTTCATACTAATTTTAATGTCAATCGGTTTTGTAGTTTTCGAGTCCATAAGAATCAGACTGACAGAATGACAGACAGACATCACTATATCACAAAATTTTGTGACCGAAGCTAAATATTTGACACTTTTTAACAGATAAAATTTGATCAGCGTGTACAGATCAAATATTTTCGACACAAAACACAACAAGCAAATATTCAGTTATTGGATGCCTAAAATATTTTTTCGATCTGTTCTTCGTCCCTGTCGGTACGTGGTTAGATTACCTTAAATATTTCTGTCAAATTTGTTCCATGTTTGATGTTTGATATTGTTTGCCACTGTTGACAATTGAAGAGTGGCAAACAAAATAGTTTATATATATATATATATATATATATATATATATATATATATGTATATATATATATAACTATATGTGTTCAAACTTTTATATTTTTACACTACATAACGCACACCAACAAACCACCGCATTCGTGAAACTGAAAACGTTTTGACGTAGGACTACGTCTTTCATTTCTATACCGGAGTGTAAAATCAAAGTTTCGAAAACGAAAGCGTTACGCCGAAGACCGATATTTTGAGCGTTAATAGCTCCTAAACAACTGAACGAAATGGTATGATAAACAATTCATTCGAAAGATAAAATGTCTACGCGTTCTATACTTGTTACTTTCTGATCCAAAAACTTGTTTCAATAGTCTTAAAATTGCTTTCAAAACAGGCTATTGAAATCACCAATCGGTATATAAGCGAGCGCTGCTCGGAAATCCACTTAGTTCAAATTGAACAGCGATTGGAGCATGTTGTCGCTGTTGTGGTGAAGCTCTTCGTTTATCATGAAAGCGCGGATGAACGGTGTCACCGAGAGCATCAGGAGGAGAGTGATGCCACAAACGGTTCCCCGGGAAGATCTCGAAGCAGCCGCTACACACACACACACACACACATACACGCGCGGAATTCTTTCCGTTTGGATGCCATTCAGCATCGAGAAAGTTCCGGAAAGATCTAATCATTTCTGGAAAATAATCTGCCAGTTCCTCTGGGAATTTAAAAATACATTCATGTGAAAGAGTTTATTTGAATGTTTTCTATCCATGTAACACTGACCAAATATGTTTCAATCAAGTGCTATTAACAGATGGTTATCGAGTTAGCATTAACCACTGGTGGGCTTCCAGTATCGAGGAAAATGTAGAAATATCTAATCGTTACTGAAAATAATCTGCCAGTTCCTCTGGGAATTTAAAATTACATTCATGTGAAAGAGTTTATTTTAATGTTTTCTATCCATGTAACACTGTGACCAAATATGTTTCAATCAAGTGCTATTAACAGGTGGTTATCGAATTAGTATTAACCACTGGTGGGCTTTCAGTATCGAGGAAAATGTGGAAATATCTAATCGTTACTGAAAATAATCTGCCAGTTCCTCTGGGAATTTAAAATTACATTCAGGTGAAAGAGTTTATTTTAATGTTTTCTATCCATGTAACACTGTGACCAAATACATTTGGTTTTGTGATTTTTCAATCAATCGCAATTAACAGGATAGCTTCTGAAGATTATTCTTCTCCATCAGTAGGATATTTCCGCATCCAATATTGTATGCGCCCGCAATCGATTATTGCTCAGTCGCCGAAAGTTCCGAGCTCAGAGAGTTCATTCCCCTCTAGTTTGCCTTCCAAATTGCTTTTTTGTGCGATTCAATCACGCACAAAAAGCATACTTAAGCGATATTCTGGTGGTGAGACGCATTCAATTTTCGTGAGGACATCGACAAGACAACATCGTTGCTGAGGGTGCTGGACGGCGAAGGATCGAGATCTGCCCTGAAACGTAAGCAGTTTGTTCCAAACTGTGAGGGAGCACAGAGAAGCCTATCCTTCAGGAGAAGAGAAGGTGACCATCGAAGCAGCCACTACACACACACATACACGCACGGAATTCTTTCCGTTTGGATGCCATTCAGCATCGAGAATGATCCGGAAAATAATCTGCCAGTTCCTCTGGGAATTTAAAAATACATTCATGTGAAAGAGTTTATTTGAATGTTTTCTATCCATTTAACACTGTGACCAAATATGTTTCAATCAAGTGCTATTAACAGATGGTTATCGAGTTAGCATTAACCACTGGTGGGCTTCCAGTAACGAGGAAAATGTGGAAATATCTAATCGTTACTGAAAATAATCTGCCAGTTCCTCTGGGAATTTAAAATTACATTCATGTGAAAAAGTTTATTTTAATGTTTTCTATCCATGTAACACTGAGACCAAATACATTTGGTTTTGTGATTTTTCAATTAATCGCAATTGACAGGATAGCTTCTGAAGATTATTCTTCCCCATCAGTAGGATATTTCCGTATCCAATATTGGATGCATAAAACCTTGTGCCTCCAACGTAACGCTCTCGTTTTCGAAGTCCCCCAAATATTCATTCATTCAGAATGAATTCAGATTCAACTTCAAACAAATGATCTCTAAATCAACGTTAGTCCTACGTCACCCTTGCGGTTATACCATAGATATAACCCACTTCCTGTTTTTTATTACAGAGTCAGTTTGGCACTGACTCAGTTTTAAAAACGAATTCGCTAAGAGTTGGAGATCCGATTGACATTGCCAACATAGTTCGGGTTGCGGTTGCCTAATTGATATTATTTATAATTATTTTTCTCAGTGTAGCAAGAGCTACCGTAGTTATCGTTTAAAATTCATACATAATCAGTTCATATCAAGAAGGTGGAGTTAACAGGTGGCTCGTAATTTACACTATTTAGAAAAGATGTATGAGGAATGGCAAGACGAAAGGTTTGGATTTGTTTATGTTATTACTTACGTTGGTATGGTTACATTTGATTTCGTTGAAGGTATTTGAAGCAGTATAATAAATCAACAGTTGTCGTTGAAAATAGTAACCTAGTAACCTTTATGCATATGCTTCCGCCAGCTGGCTCGGCTAATGTGATATGATTTATTCAGGGAATGCTTTGATCGTGGTACCGCCACTGGCGCATAATTTGCAGCTTTGTTTTTTGTGCTGGCTCATAACGGCAATCAACTGTGCCGACGAAACTGTAGCCAATGTTTAGTGTTGTTTTGATACCATCTATGTAAATAAATTCAAACTTACGGGATACGTCCGAACGGCAATTCTGACATTACGTTTTACCTTCCACTTCACTTTCCTTGGTTCATATTACATATTTGCTTGACATAGCGGTTAAATTCTGAAGCCGCAAAAAAACAAGATTCAGCGTCAGGACGGTTAGAACAGATAAACAAACACATATTTCCAGCGGAAAATTTAGCGATTATCCGTAATATCGTTTGCAGATTTATTCAGTTTTTCTGCTCATCGCACTAACAAATATGGGACGCCGTAAGTCGAAGAGAAAGCCGCCACCAAAGCGCAAGAACATCGAACCGCTTGATCAGCAATTCAACTGCCCTTTCTGCAATCACGAGAAATCCTGCGAGGTGAGAATGGACAAAAGTCGAAACTCAGCCCAGATTACCTGCCGGGTGTGTATGGAAGACTATCAGACGACGATCAACTTCCTCTCGGAACCGGTGGATGTGTACAATGACTGGGTGGATGCCTGTGAGACTGCAAATTGAACTGCTGATTTTAGATTTATTGATTTGTGTGGATGGGAGAGGATGGATAATCCGAATCTTAGGGTACGTTGCTGATTGTTTAAGTCACTTATTTTTAGCGTGCAAATCCTGTATTAAACGAGTTGAAACATAATTTCAAATAAAGTTGAAAAAGACAAAATGTGTGTATATTTCATGAACAGATGAGTTTCAATTCTATTTAATGGTTAACTGGTTGGTTGCCAAGATTATTCAGAATCTGGTTGATTGGTATGTTATTTAGAATATTTAGAATCATACTCGAGTTTTTGGCAACTTTGAGTTAAGGACTTTTTGTTCATTTTTATCGGAAGCCTATTTATAGGCGATACTAGGCCGGCGTTGTGTTAACAGCACAAATAGTGGAGGTGTGGGTAATGTGGCCAGTAAAGATGCTCATACACTGTTTGACCGAAGCCAAAATTTTGACTCTTTTTAACAGATAAAATTTGATCAACGTGTACTGATCAAATATTTTCGATACAAAACACAACAAGCAAATATTCAGTTTTGACGTAGGACTACGTCTAACCTTTCAATATAGGGGCCCATTCCAATACAGTAAACATTCACTAACTGGTCGAGAAGGGAAGACCAGTTATCGACATTCACGTTTTAACTGGTCCGATATGTGAAACGTCAAATAAAATCGAGGGGAACTTAAATGAATTGTACGATTCTCGTTAATTCCATTGCACTTTGTATTCCGAATTTGGGAAGCGACAATGAAAATAATGGATTTTCAGGTGGAATGAACGCACTTTTAAAAAAGAAATTATGAATGAAAATTAAGTTTCCCCAATCAAATAAGTATTCTATGTAAATGAAAATTACTTTTTTTCTGCAATTGGTGAAAAATCCGCTGTGAAAACTTATCTTAAGAAGATTTTGTATCATACTGTTAAGTTTTAGTGGAAATAAAATAAAATTCAGAGAAATTAGGGTCAGGAGTACGTGCTTCAAGTAATTGGATAATGCCATGCAAAAATTTTCATTAAAGTTTTATCAATTTAAAACTGCTTTCGGGCCGACTATTTCGATAGAAAATAGTTTGCCCCATACAAACTAATTTCGTATCCAGATGTCGACACCGTACCGTTGCCATCGTGAATTAGATAAACAAAAGGTTTGCATTAAACAGTCTGAAAGTTTTACATTGAGTGCGACAACGGGTACGAAATATGATTTAGCGAAATTATTTTTCTGTAATTTAATTATTCGTTTGCAGTACTTATCACTATGGACGTGTTACCTGGATCGAGCCAAAAACGTAAGCAAAAAACACTTACTTTGGCAGAGAAAGTGAGAATTATAGATGATTTTGAAAGCGGTGGAGGTACGCATGAGTTTCTAGGAAGGAAATATGGTGTTGGGAAAACATCTGTATCACGGTTTATTCAGCGTAGAAACGACATTCGAACTAAACTAGACAAATATAGAGAACATGGAGTAAACAGCAGAAAGACAATGAAAGAGCAGAATTTCCCTTTAATGGAGGAGTCCCTGTATATGTGGATACTTCAACAACGAGAAGCTAATATCATTGTCACCTTTGAAATATTACGCGTGGTCACTATGAAAATCAGCTATTTACATCTTCGGATGGCTGGATGCGCCGGTTCAAAAAGCGGTTTGGGCTGCAAGTGAAGCGTGTTGCAGGTGAAAAAACTTCTGCTGACATGCAAGCTTATCAAAAACTCAAAGATATTTTGGTGCAAAAATCACTGAAATGAAGCTGCTGGGGTCCCAGGTTTACAATGCTGATGCAGTAACGCAGTTGTCGATGAACAATATGGGCCACGTTGTTGTGGCGCTCGGTGTAGGCTGCATTGGCCAAAACGGGACAGCCTCCCATAATGTGCTCTATGTTTTCACCTGGTTGATGGCACATCCGGCAAATGTCATCAACGTCCTGATGCCAGACGTACCGCCTGCAGTTTCTCGTCGGCATTATCCTGTCCTGGATGGCTATCATGTCGGCTTCCACTACTGGAGAGAGTTCACCACGCGTTAGCCACAGATTAGATGCGGCCTTGTCGACGTGTGGCCGGTCCAGTTGATGGGGGTGGGCACCATGCACTGCCTTCTGCTTCCAAGCTGCAATCTTCTCCTCCACTGTCTGCATCCTCCTCTCAAGGTCCTCTAGGTCAGTTTTGCTCTATTTGACTACACAAAACTAAAGGTCAGTAGGGGAACCGCGAATGTGTTGATCGCGCGTACCTTGTTCCCTGCATTGAGGAAAGTCCTTAGGAAACAGTTCACTCGACTCAAGAACTTGTCTCGCAGCTCCGTATTGATGTCGGAGTGGCGAATCCCGGTGAGCTAAGGTATCTAAGGTATTTATAGGATTCGCCACGAACCATGTCTCTTATAAAGTCGTCGTCATAGACCTCGTAGCCTCCGGATTCGGTAAGTTGTCCTTTCAGCAGGTGGACACAGCGGCACTTGTCGAGGCCGAACTTCATGCAGATGGCCCTGCTTATTTCTTCGACAACCCGGATAGCTACACCTAGACGTTGACGTGAATCAGCGTAGACCTTGAGATCGTCCATGTAGAAGGTATGGGTCACTTGTGAACCTTCACCACGCCAAGGGAGCAAGTAGTGTCCTATGCAGAAGGTTCATTCACGAGAATTTGGACGTGGCTCTTATTCAAGAGCCTTGGTTCAACAATCATAGAATCCGAGGAATTTCTACACCAAAAAGTAAGCTCATTTACGATAGCACACAAACTGCACCAAGGGCAGCAATTCTTCTACGGGATAACATTGAACATGTACCCTTTACAGAATTCATCAATAGAGACATCGTGGCAATACAATTGGAGGTACCAACGACCCGAGGGAAAACCGCCATCATCATCGCATCAGCTTATTTTCCAGGAGACAACGTTGAAATTCCCCCATTAGAAGTTGCTGCGTTGGTTCAACACTGTAAATTGAAGAACAAACAATTCATAATAGGATGTGACGCTAATGCCCATCATACGGTCTGGGGTAGTAGCGACGTCAATACTAGAGGTGAGTGTTTGCTTGAATATTTAATGTCGCATAATATTAACATTTGTAACCAGGGAAACGATCCAACATTCGTTAACTCAGTTAGACAAGAAGTTCTTGATCTAACACTCTGTAGCTCTAAATTATCAGATACGTTAAAGAATTGGCATGTGTCAAGTGAAGAATCGCTATCTGATCACAAACATATAATGTTTAATTATAATTCAGGAGATCTTCTGATAGAACAATTCAGAGACCCTAGAAAAACAAACTGGGATATTTATCATTCCAAACTTCTCGACAATAATTCGATGTCATTGAAAATTATTTCTTCCACTGAACAGCTTGAGCTAGTTTCGTCGGAATATGGAACCAATATTTCATCAACATTTGAAGAAAGCTGTCCACTAACGCGGAAAACATCAAGTAAGGATGCATCTTGGTGGAACAAAAAACTCGAAAAGCTTAGGAAATTATCTAGAAAACTTTTCAACAAGGCAAAAATTACTTCTAATTGGACAGAGTACAAAAACTGTCTAACGGAATATAATAAAGAAATTCGCAAATCCAAAAGAAGGACTTGGAAGCTCACTTGTGAGCAAGTTGAAAACATACCTGCTGTAGCAAGACTCCATAAAGCCCTCTCAAAGGATCATACCAATGATCTTGGTAGTCTAAGAAAAGAAAATGGACAGTTCACAACCGATTCTCAGGAGACACTTAGTATCATGATGGAAACACACTTCCCAGGATCAATCCAAATGACTTCGGGAAACGCACAGGTCCTCAATACAGCTCAATCTTGTCCAATCAGAGACGAGAATAGAGCTAATGAAATGGCTAGGGCGGTCTTTACGAAGTCAAGGGTTGAGTGGGCAGTGGATTCCTTGAAGCCCTTTAAATCTCCAGGACCAGACGGGATTTATCCGGTGCTGTTACAAAAATGCAAGGATATCACTGTCCCTCTTCTAACGGAGATGTTTAGAGCTAGTATGGTACTAAGCTACATTCCTAGTAAATGGCGAGAAGTCCGGGTTATATTTATTCCCAAAGCTGGCAATCGTGACAGGACAACTCCCAAAGCGTATAGACCAATTAGTCTAACATCTGTCATCTTAAAAATGATGGAAAAGATTATTGATCTCCATATCAAATCATCATATTTGAACAGGAGACCATTAAACAAATCTCAATTTGCCTATCAAGCGAATAAATCAACTGAAACAGCGCTTCACACGTTAATTTCAAAACTAGAGAAGTCTTTAGACGCAAGAGAAATCTCACTTACAGCTTTTCTTGATATTGAGGGAGCATTTGATAATGCTTCACACAATTCTATAAGTAGAGCTATGAAAAAATGTGGTTTTGACATGTGCATCTCCAAATGGATACATGCTATGTTAGCCAACCGAATGATAACAGCCAAATTAGGAGGATCAACTCTAACGACGAAACCAACAAGAGGCTGCCCTCAAGGAGGAGTTCTGTCTCCTTTGCTGTGGTCTCTTGTTGTTGATGAACTTCTCAACAATCTGACCAACCAGGGGTACGAAGTCATTGGATTTGCCGATGACATAACTATTTTAGTTAGGGGTATATGTGAGCATACTATTTCCAACAGAATGCAGACAGCCCTAAACTACACACTCAAATGGTGCAAACTGGAAGGACTCAGCGTCAATCCTTCTAAAACAGTTATAATTCCATTCACCAGGAAAAGAAAGTACAAGATTGCAAATCTTAGATTAGGAGGTGTACAATTGGAGCTTTCCAAACGAACAAAATATTTAGGTGTCATACTTGATCAAAAGCTAAACTGGAACGACCACCTAGAGTATGCTATTTCTAAAGCCCGAACTGCTCTTTGGGCATGTAGTAGTATATTCGGAAAAAAATGGGGTCTAAAACCGAGAATGATTCACTGGGTATACTCGGCAATTGTGAGACCCAGGTTAAGTTATGCTTCGTTAGTGTGGTGGCCTAAAACAACACAAATATCAGCTCAGAAAAAGCTTGATAAACTACAACGTCTGGCATGCCTATCAATAACTGGAGCAATGCCCAGTATTCCTTCCAAAGCCCTAGATGCTCTTTTATACCTTCTACCCCTGCACCAATATGTGCAACTTGAAGCGGAAAAAGGTGCTCTTAGGCTTAAACGTACGAAACAATTCCAACAAGGAGATCTTAAGGGGCACTTGCAAATCCTGAAAGATTTTCAACTGAATCCTATATTAATCATGAACGAAGACTGGATGGAAACAGAGACTAACTTCAGCGTTCCTTTCAAAGTGATTGAATTCAATCGCAGCGTATGGGAAGAAGGTGGTCCAATAACTCGTCCGGGATCACTCGTGTTTTACACAGATGGGTCAAAAATTGGAAAATCTACAGGAGCTGGGATTACTGGACCAGGGATAGATGTCTCAATTCCAATGGGACAGTGGCCTACAGTTTTTCAAGCAGAAATACATGCTATTCTAACATGTACAAACATTTGTTTAGCTAGGAAACACAGGTATGCCAGTATCTGTATTTTCTCAGATAGCCAAGCAGCTCTAAATGCATTGAAAGCATATACTTGTCAGTCAAAGCTAGTTTGGGAATGTATTCTTTCTTTAAAAAAACTAGCTGTAACTAATGACGTTAATCTATACTGGGTGCCTGGTCACTGCGGTATAGAAGGTAATGAAAAAGCTGATCTTCTAGCAAGATTAGGATCTTCAACTAAATTCGTCGGACCTGAGCCATTTTGCGGATTATCTACATCCTGTCTGAAATCCGAGCTCAAATCCTGGAAAATATCGATGATTGAAGCCAACTGGAGAGCTCTATCAACATCACGACAATCAAGATCATTCATTACACCTTGTAATAGAATAACACGCAGCCTACTCAGCTTGAATAAAGCCGATCTGAGTATGTTGACTGGGCTATTGACCGGACATTGTCCGAGCAGGTATCATCTCAAAAAAATTGGGAAAATAACGGATGATAAATGTCGTTTCTGCAATTTTGATGCTGAAACTTCGGAACATTTACTGTGTCAATGCAGTGTATTGATTCAGCAAAGACTGCGGATTCTTGGAAAGGGCATTCTTATGCCTAACGAGATATGGTCTGCTGAACCAAAAAAGGTAAGAAACTTCTTAAAAGAAGTCATACCTTCTTGGGGGGAGATGCAAAGTCCTAGTGCGACTATCACTTATTCCTTGAGTGATGGAACGAACTGACAGCGCATATATAGTAAACTGGAGTGCACCACAATAGATCAAACTAATGGTCGCAGTGGTTCAATGCTCCTACAGAAGAAGATGGGTCACTTCTTCGTTGGCGCCATCCCCATACCTTATCTTATAGCCATGACCGTTCCTATTGAGCGTCCTACTAAGGGGGTTCATTGCCAGATAAAGCGGGCTGAAAGAGTCGTCTTGGAACATTCCCCTCTTTATCTGCAGCGCTCTAGACTGCAACACATTTTCCCCATCACTAAGGTGCAGAGACATGCTCCACTGCCTTATCGCATGTTGGAGCAGTACGCCTCTTGGCCTTATACGGTATCCTAAACTTTTGGCGGTCGCCACAGCAGCACAGTAAACTCGTCGTAGTGAAAGACCAGATCGCGTAGAAGTTGTTGATCTGGCTGTGGGTCTTCCGGCTCAGGGGGTTGTTGTACCGTGGCCTGGTGCTGATTCGCGTGCCCCACTCGCGAATGAAATGCTCAGCCGTACTGAACTTCGTCTCGACACATCGCTTGCTCTGTTTGTTCTGGAGCTTAGTTCTATCTGCGCCTGCTGCTTGATCTCGTCGATTTTCGTTAGGGAGAGCATTCGAAAGATAAAATGTCTACGCGTTCTATACTTGTTACTTTTTGATCCAAAAACTTGTTTCAATAGTCTTAAAATTGCTTTCAAAACAGGCTATTGAAATCACCAATCGGTATATAAGCGAGCGCCGCTCGGAAATCCACTCAGTTCTAATTGAACAGCGATTGGAGCATGTTGTCGCTGTTGTGGTGAAGCTCTTCATTTATCATGAAAGCGCGGATGAACGGTGTCACCAAGAGCCTGTTTGTGCACTTTAGGCCAGAAGGGAATCCATCAGGAGGAGAGTGATGCCACAAACGGTTCCCCGGGAAGACATTGCTACACACACATACACGCGCGGAATTCTTTCCGTTTGGATGCCATTCAGCATCGAGAAAGTTCCGGAAAGATCTAATCATTTCTGGAAAATAATCTGCCAGTTCCTCTGGGAATTTAAAAATACATTCATGTGAAAGAGTTTATTTGAATGTTTTCTATCCATGTAACACTGTGACCAAATATGTTTCAATCAAGTACTATTAACAGGTGGTTATCGAGTTAGTATTAACCACTGGTGGGCTTTCAGTATCGAGGAAAATGTGGAAATATCTAATCGTTACTGAAAATAATCTGCCAGTTCCTCTGGGAATTTAAAATTACATTCAGGTGAAAGAGTTTATTTTAATGTTTTCTATCCATGTAACACTGTGACCAAATACATTTGATTTTGTGGTTTTTCAATCAATCGCAATTAACAGGATAGCTTCTGAAGATTATTCTTCCCCATCAGTAGGATATTTCCGTATCCAATATTGTATGCGCCCGCAATCGATTATTGCTCAGTCGCCGAAAGTTCCGAGCTCAGAGAGTTCATTCCCCTCTAGTTTGCCTTCCAAATTGCCATCGTAAACCACACCTTCTCTCGATTCAATCACACACAAAAAGCATACTTAAGCGATATTCTGGTGGTGAGACGCATTCATTTTTCGTGAGGACATCGACAAGACAACATCGTTGCCTAACGTGCTGGAGGAGGTGGACGGCGAAGGATCGACACATACACGCGCAGAATTCTTTCCGTTTGGATGCCATTCAGCATCGAGAAAGTTCCGGAAAGATCTAATCATTGCTGGAAAATAATCTGCCAGTTCCTCTGGGAATTTAAAAATACATTTATGTGAAAGAGTTTATTTGAATGTTTTCTATCCATGTAACACTGTGACCAAATATTTTTCAATCAAGTACTATTAACAGGTGATTATCGAGTTAGTATTAACCACTGGTGGGCTTCCAGTATTGAGGAAAATGTGAAAATATCTAATCGTTGCTGGAAAATAATCTGCCAGTTCCCCTTGGAATTGAAAATTACATTCAAGCGAAAGAGTTTATTTTAATGTTTTCTATCCATAAAATATCCATATAATACATTTGGGTTTGTGATTTGTCAATCGAGTACAGTTAGCAGGTTAGCTTCTGAAGATTATTCTTCAGAACAAGGTTTTTCGTATCCTATATTGGATGCATAAAACCTTGTGCCTCCAACGTAACGCTCTCGTTTTCGAAGTCTCCCAAATATTCATTTATTCATTCATTCAGAATGGATTTACATTCAACTTCAAACAAATGATCTCTGAATCAACGATAGTCCTACGTCACCCTTGCGGTTATACCATAGATATAACCCACTTCCTGTTTTTTTAATCAGGATCAGACCAATTCTGCCGGTTGTTAATCGTAACAAGGTGAAATTGGAGGTATCCAGCGTCAGCAAACGCTCACTGCTGAGCAGACCTACTCCTCACGCCCTGATATTGATATTGATATTGATATTGATATACCGGCAGGATTAGGTTAGATTACCTTAAATATTCAAACCAAACTTTATCTGTCAAAAAGTAGTTAGGACAAAAGACAAGGTGATTTTCGTAATCTACGTTTTATTTTCTATTTTTCTACATAATCGCCGTAACGTTCGAGGCATTTTTCATAGCGTGGCACGAGTTTTTCTATTTCGAGCGCGAAGTGCGCAGCGTCCAACTGTTTGAAGTACGATGTAACTGCGTCACGAATTTCTTCAGTGTTATCGAATCGTTGATCGCCGAACGCCTGTTTCATGATGATTACACACATGTTCTGGGATCCTCTCCTAACGTTTTTACGTGGATATCGTCACAAAAAATTCACATTCCAGCAAAACAATGCTACTATTCATACCAGTGAGTAAACTGAGCAATGGGTTAAGGGCCAAAAACTTAATTTTTTGGACTGGCCGGCTCGCTCTCCAGACTCCACAACATACCATGACCCACTGTCGGTTCATGTGAGCTTTGGCAAAAGTCAGACGTCTTCCGACGTGAGATGGTGTAAGATGAGGAGCTTTAACCTTTTAAACCCTCTTTATGTGAGGATGTTTTACCAAAATTTGACGAATTGTCACCCGAGTAGAAGAGAAGTTGAAATATTGCTTTATTTGCATAAGCGATTTTGAGGTATTCGAAGCTGTACTACTTCTCGCTTATCCCGGTCAGAGAGCTTCGATTTACGTGGAGCTCTCTCCTTCTTAGGATTCGCCAAATAATTGAGCACTACTGGGATCGCCCAATCCGACGAGCAATTTCTTCGATATCAACATTTTCTTGGTGAAATACATCGATTTGTCTTTCTTCTTCCTCCGTGAGCACTTTTCCCTTCGGTATTTTCAAGATTGATTGATCAAAACAACTACAACAACGGAGAATGTAACTGGTCTTATAGAAACTTGACAGTTGAAAAATACGAAAACATTCGTTTGCGCTCAGCGCTTGCATACACACACATGAAAATCATGCAGTGTATGGTAGTCACCAATACCAATACACTAGAATATAAGTTGAAGCATTGTTTGGCTACAATGGCACAAAGCAGCAAGATCATCACCTGGTCTTATAGAAGTTGGACAGAGTGTATAAAAAATCAAAATAGTACATTTCACATCATTAGAAAAAAGTTGAAAAATCGAACTTTTTTTTTACTTGGAGGTAAAGTGGTCACTCGCACATATCAAGCTACATGGGATATACAAGCTGAATGAGATTTATGCGTTTTTTCATCCAAATTTGTTTAAATCATATTTGATACAGTAGGCACATGTATGAAATAAGCTTGGCCTATTCACCTAGAGTCTTAATTTAAATTTTCTCATGCATAAAAAACGTAATAAGAAACACATAACGTTCCGCATGATGAGTCTTGATTTATTTGGAGTGGCATATTTTTCCTGGGTCAAAGCTACAAAAAGACATCTTCAAGTGGAGAACGTGATGAGGTATGTCAGCTTTAGTAAACAGAACATTGTAAGTCGTTATTCACCTATGACCGCTTTGCCCCCAAGCATCAAAGTAATTTCTATGCTAATTAATCGCTGAGATCAAAAAAATGTCTGTTCACCTCTCCTAGAATATGTGAATAGTCGTCCAAACTGATGATTTATCCAACATATCAGATTGAATAAACTAAATTTCACGAGAATTTCCTTAGAGAGAATTTTCTGTTTTTATTTATATTTTTAAATGCGACAGCTCTACTGAAGTACAGGGTGACTCAAAAGTCATTAAATTCTTCAAACATAAGGTGACTATCATCAATGCATCTATAAGCCAATAGTTACACTACCAAACAAGCAGGTGGCCAATTTGTCCCCACTAGCCCTACTAACAAGTACGATTGGATACTAAACATGATATCTCTGCTCTATGCCAAATACTTTTTATACAGAGCTCGTACAATGATCAATGTTTAGTGTTGTTCCGCTGGACGTTGTTTGTTTCCACATTTTCATATTTTTAACAGTTTTGTACTTTGAAAATTCGAGCCAGGTCGTAGATATCTTAAGAATCTTTGCTGAATTATGCGTCTATGGAATGTTCAGTAAATACTACTTCGAGTTATTGATAACGGAACGGGTTTGTTCTTCCAGCGTTTAATCCTTTACATTTCGCATGAATTTTAATTAAACATGAAATATAATGAACAAAATGTGGTAACTTTTTTTTTAATGTTTTTATTACATTAACATGTTATAATTAAAAAAAAAATAACTTGCACCACCATTTCACCAAATATTGATTGTTCATGTGAGTTAAGATAGTGAATGAGACACACCGTTAACTAACCGATTCAGTTGTACAAGTTTTGGACAGGGTTTCTCCGGTTCGGCTAGCATTGGAAATGAATGTCCCCTTTTGTTTTGAATTAAATTAGTTCTCACGACAAACTAAATATGGTATTCTGAGTTATGCAAGCGTTAATTATTTTCCCTACCGGAGGGAAACAAAGCGCACAGGTAAGCACAGTCCATTCCGCATTATATTCATCAGACGTTGCTATAGAGACCAGGTGCAATAAACACATGCCTTGCAGTGTTTCGTTAACGCACGCAGTCAGCGAAGGATTTAGATTGCGAAAGGATTTGGTCAAAAGTGGTTTGTGAAGTTGCTGTATTCAGTATAATAATTTTCTTAATTTTATACTTGAGCTCGAAAAAACTGATCATGGCTGAAGATAATTCTTGGGTGTTTGATTCGTTGGTTTGTTTTCTGCATGGTCCCGTTTGGAATGCACCTTTGCAAACCTTCATCGAAGATAAGTCGATAAGTATGACTTCATGTCGCTTCGTTTTAAGTTTGAATTTAAAATATCGCAATTACTACAGTTTTTGATCCCAACATCAAACTTGAGGAAGACAACCCCGAGTTTCGGAAGGTACACGACGAGTACAAGAATTTAGTGGATTACATGCTTGGCTCGTTTATGGAGGAAATGCAAATTACGCCGGAACAGTTTGAGTTCGCTTGCTTGGAGGGTCGTAATACCGCGGTGATGTCGCAGGCTTCCGATAATCCTGCCGAAGGCGAGCATGCTAAAGGAAGGAACACTTTCTCCTTTCATCAAGGGCTGTTTCAGCAGATTTGGGCTGCCAACGATATTCGGATCTTCATACGCTTGATGACGCAGCGCAATGTCGAAATTCAACTGCAAGCGTTGGATTTGATTGAGCGAAGACAGGCATCGCTGGGTGGATCGTCCGATAAGGCTGAAGGAAATACGCAGCAGCCTAGCAATGTTGACGAGGAACAGGAAGTTATTGCAGTCGATGTGGAGAATACGAAGTAGGTGTTTCACATTGATGAGGAATATATATATTTTTTAACACAATTATATTTCGTTTCTTCAATCTTATTTTGTAGTGAGTCAATAACTGATGTGGAAATTGAAAAGGATATTATCAAATCTGTGGAAGACGAGGTCAAGGAGAACCCTGCAATCGAAGCGTTGCCAATTGCAACCGTGGATGAAGCTGTCGTGGATACTGGCGATAAATTTCAGAGGCTCAATTTGTTCTTCGATCAGGATAAGGTAAAAGTATATATCTGATTGAGTTTTGAGAACAAGCTTTGAGGTATTTGGCAAACTCACGATGTTATTTCGGTTTGTCATTCGCATTTATATTTTAGGAATGTTATTTGAAATTTTACTGTTCTACCTTTATTGTAAACTTGATTGAATAAGAAATTTATTTTATAATTTATATAAAATGTCCAACTCGATATTATGATGTTGATTTGTTTTTGTTGGTTTTTGTTCACACGATAAGGGAAAAAAGCCAGTGTCTGAAAAACAAATCACTTTTTGTTATCTGTCATTTGATAGTGCAAAAACTATAATTCATTCATTGTCGATAAATGATTTGATTCGAACAGTTAAACAATGTCTAATTGTTTTTTTTCGCCAAAAAATGTTTAATACAATTTATATATCAGAGACATCTTAGAACATTGTGGAGTCACGCACAGCGTTAGCCTATTACAAAAACGTATTATAAATTTAAACTGTTATGTGGACAAAGATATAGATCAGTGACTCGACTGATTTTTAGGCGAGTTCAGGATACTCGACGTTGCCTTCCAGTAGTTTATAAACAAGCATTTGTTAAAGAGATGCATGTCTTGTAGTTGGAGCTGCACGGATTGTAAGCGCACAACGCAAATAACTTCTTTATAAAACAATTTAAAATGAAATTATTTGAAGATCACGACTGGCAAGCTCGCGAGTTCGTTGCTTGATCGTAGATACGGTGACCTTATATTTTAGACGAATGAATGATTAATTTTGTCGATAAACAGAACACAATTTTTGAACAGAATTTTGATAATAACTTGATTAACATGTTGAGCCTCGTGTCGGTCCCTAGGGGCTGATGTTTCACGATATGTGACTACTTTCTAGTCGAACTTCTGACTATTTCAATTATGGACAATAAATATCTATGGGAGCGGGGTCCGACCTTGATATTGTGCAAATGTTCTTGATGCGGGCTGAATGGAAAGCGCAGCATAGCGAGAACAATGTGGGGCTCAATATGTTAAGTAAATGTCACGTTTTTTTCCCATGCTATCCATATTAGATGTTCTCCTTATATGACTATAACTTTCATAGAGGAAAATCTCCTTCTCAACATAGTATTGAAGGTCGAACTGGGAAATATTGGACTCATAAATTCTATTAGAGTAGAACTACGCGTTTCATTTTCAATGTATCGGGCATAGATTACTGACTTTTATGCTTGTTGTAAGACCATTTTTTTAGTCTTACTTCTAACTTAGTCCATTGCTCGAACTTTTCCCCGATCACGGCCCATCGTCCTTTGCCAGACAGGCAGCCATTTCCGCTTGAAATACATCTCGTCGCTTGCAGTTCCTTTCTTTTTCTTTGATTTGCCCTTCATAATCGATCTGTATTCCTCATTCGGCCTGGGATCCTGGGTATAGACCGGACTCTACTGCTTGGGAACACCAGTGACGTAGTTGTGCACTTTTTATTTTGATTTGTTGTGCAACGTAAGAACTTCACGACATTCACTAAGACCACCAACCTTGACCACAACATCGATTGGACGAAAGCAAAGCTGATAAAATACGCCCAAAAGTCAACACAACTTAACGCATGGGAATCAATGTTCATCAGCAACTTCCAGAAGCCGCTGATGAATGAAGATGATCCTCCCACATCATGTTTGCGCAACTTAACGTAGCTGAGAATTCAGTAACTTAACTCTTCAACCTTCGGACGACTAAAGGGTGTGTCACATCAAATTGCATCACGGAAAAAACGCTGTAGAAATTTAATTTTTAGGAATTATATCTTCAGCTTTCGCTTATAATCAGATAAGAGTGTATAGATCACGTTGGCCATGCTTCACTGTCAATTTTTCGTAAATTTGGAAAAATGTCGTCGAACGAAAAAGAGCGCCGTGAATTAATCCTGTGCACTCATTTCGAGAATCCGGAGTTGTCGCATCGGGACATCGGTAAGATGCTGGGAATCGTCCAATCCACGGTCAGCAGAGTACTAAAACGATACTTCGAGAACCTAACCATCGACCGGAAGGTGAAGAACGGCAAAAATGGATGCTCCGTCAATGAAAAAGATCACAAGCGCGTAGTTAAGCAGTTTAGACGTGATCCGAGAAGTTCGGTCCGGGATGCCGCCAATAAGCTGAATTTGTCAAGTTCATTCGTCCAGCGGACCAAGCAGCGGGAGGGCCTGCGTACATACAAGGTTCATAAGGCTCCTAACCGCGACGAAAGGCAAAACATGGTTGGGAAGACGCGAGCCCGGAAGCTGTACACCGAAATGCTGACGAAGCCGCATTGCCTGGTAATGGACGACGAAACCTACGTCAAAGCGGACTTTCGTCAGCTGCCGGGCCTGTTGTTCTTCTCCGCAGAGGACAAATTCAGCGTTCCGGAGGAGATTCGCAAGCAGAAACTATCCAAGTTTGCCAAAAAGTACATGGTGTGGCAAGCGATCTGCTCTTGCGGAAAACGGAGCGCCCCCTTCGTGATGACCGGCACGGTAAACGGGCAGGTTTACCTTAAGGAGTGCCTACAGAAGCGCTTACTACCACTATTGAAGCAGCACGAGGGCCCGACCATCTTCTGGCCGGATCTCGCTTCGTGCCACTATTCAAAGGACGTGTTGGAGTGGTACGAAGCCAACGGGGTCACCTTCGTGCCAAAGGAAATGAACCCGCCCAACGCGCCGGAGTTTCGCCCAATAGAGAAATATTGGGCGATTATGAAGCAGGCCCTCCGGAAGAACCCAAAAGTTGTCAAATCGGAGGCGGACTTCAAGAGAAAATGGATTTCTTTTAAAAAAAACTACAACCTGACGTTGTACAGAACCTTATGGACGGGGTAAAGAGGAAGGTGCGAGCATACGGGCTTGGGCTCGAAGTATGAATAAAAAGAAAATGCCAAAAGTTGTTTAATAGTTTTTATTTTACTGTCTAAAATTTTCAAAAGGATCGGTCTACTGGGCGAATTTCTACAGCGTTTTTTCCGTGATGCAATTTGATGTGACACACCCTTTACACAACACGCACCAAGACAACAAGTGATCAGTCAGACATTGTCCCGTAGATGGGCAGCATCGCGCCCGAAACCGGTCGACATTTCAGGTAATTTTTAAACCGTTGAAATAGTAAGAACAATAAGTGTTTGTCTTGTCTCGCGTCGCGTCTTAGTGAATTACGTAGTTGTACCTAGCGATATCCGTTCGGTTATCGATTATTTGAATTTTGATTACAAACACCGATTATAAATCGAACGATTGCTGCGCAATCTAAAATTGAAGCAAACCAATAATTTGCCTCGGTTAATCTATTCAAAATTCGAAGAAACAAAACCCGTACGATCATCGCAGTGCGGTTTTTGTAGCCAGTATTCGATTAATCGAACGGACATCGCTAATTGTACTACTGAGTAGTATAATTTTCAAAATTGACAGATTGCCAAGCCGGGTCAGAGAAGACAATCAACCACATGCTGCTTCAGAAAAACTTTTTCTGTGACACTCCTTCAGCTTTGCAGATCGCCTGCCAAACGTCTTCGGGAACTTCGACCTCTTTTTCCGGTCTTCCGAGGCACTCTACCGACTGAACATGGTATAACATTATTGTCCACGAATTCGTCCGAAAACGGCCATTATGCCACAATTGTATTTCGTCAGCTTTGTCTCCAGATTTTGTTTCACGTTACGATCCGGTACAACATGTACCTCGAAACTTCAAGAAACAGTCCTGCGCAGTGGCGTAGTGTAGGGGGGGGGGAGGAGGGGGCGGTCTTCCCCGGTGTCACCCTTAGAAGGGTGGCACCCATGTCCATGACAAGTATATTATATTGAAAAACAGGAAGTGGGTTATATCTATGGTATAACCGCAAGGGTGACGTAGGACTATCGTTGATTTAGAGATCATTTGTTTGAAGTTGAATCTAAATCCATTCTGAATGAATGAATAAATGAATATTTGGGGGACTTCGAAAACGAGAGCGTTACGTTGGAGGCACAAGGTTTTATGCATCCAATATAGGATACGAAAAACCTTGTTCTGAAGAATAATCTTCAGAAGTTAACCTGCTAACTGTACTTGATTGACAAATCACAAACCCAAATGTATTATATGGATATTTTATGGATAGAAAACATTAAAATAAACTCTTTCGCTTGAATGTAATTTTCAATTCCAAGGGGAACTGGCAGATTATTTTCCAGCAACGATTAGATATTTCCACATTTTCCTCGATACTGGAAGCCCACCAGTGGTTAATACTAACTCGATAACCACCTGTTAATAGTACTTGATTGAAAAATATTTGGCCACAGTGCAACATGGATAGAAAACATTCAATTAAACTGTTTCACATGAATATATTTTGAAAATTCCCAGAGGAACTGGCAGATTATTTTCAGTAACGATTAGTTATTTCCACAGTTTCCTCGATACTGGAAGCCCACCAGTGGTTAATACCAACTCGATAACCACCTGTTAATAGCACTTGATTGAAACATATTTGGTCACAGTGTTACATGGATAGAAAACATTCAATTAAACTCTTTCACATGAATATATTTTGAAAATTCCCAAAGGAACTGGCAGATTATTTTCAGTAACGATTAGATATTTCCACATTTTCCTCGATACTGGAAGCCCACCAGTGGTTAATGCCAACTCGATAACCACCTGTTAATAGCACTTGATTGAAACATTATTTTATTTTTCCAGCAATGATTAGATCTTTCCGGAACTTTCGATGCTGAATGGCATCCTAACGGAAAGAGTTCTGCGCGTGTATGTGTCGATCCTTCGCCGTCCACCTCCTCCAGCACGTTGTTGTCTTGTCGATGTCCTCACGAAAAATGAATGTGTCTCACCACCAGAATATCGCTTAAGTATGCTTTTTGTGTGTGATTGAATCGAGAGAAGGTGTAGTTTACGATGGCAATTTGGAAGGCAAACTAGAGGGGAATGAACTCTCTGAGCTCGGAACTTTCGGCGACTGAGCAATAATCGATTGCGGGCGCATACAATATTGGATACGGAAATATCCTACTGATGGGGAAGAATAATCTTCTGAAGCTAATTGCGATTGATTGAAAAACCACAAAACCAAATGTATTTGATCACAGTGTTACATGGAAAGAAAACATTCAAATAAACTTTTTAACATGAATATATTTTGAAAATTCCCAAAGGAACTGGCAGATTATTTTCAGTAACGATTAGATATTTCCACATTTTCCTCGATACTGGAAGCCCACCAGTGGTTAATGCCAACTCGATAACTACCTGTTAATAGCCGCGCGTGTATGTGTGTGTAGCGATGTCTTCCCAGGGAACCGTTTGTGGCATCACTCTCCTCCTGATAGATTCCCTTTTGGCCTAGGGTGCACAAACAGGCTCTTGGTGACACCGTTCATCCGCGCTTTCATGATAAATAAAGAGCTTCACCGCAACAGCGACAACATGCTCCAATCGCTGTTCAATTAGAACTGAGTGGATTTCCGAGCGCCGCTCGCTTATATACCGATTGGTGATTTCAATAGCCTGTTTTGAAAGCAATTTTAAGACTATTGAAACAAGTTTTTGGATCAAAAAGTAACAAGTATATAACGCGTAGACATTTTATCTTTCGAATGAAGTGTTTATCATACCATTTCGTTCAGTTGTTTAGGAGCTATTAACGCTCAAAATCTCGGTCTCCGGCGTAACGCTTTCGTTTTCGAAACTTTGATTTTACACCCCGGTATAGAAATGAAAGACGTAGTCCTACGTCAAAAAATCGTTATTTTGAATGAAGGTAACCGGTTATTACCTATGGTATTATCTAACAAAATAAGTCAGTATGGAAAAGTGCATGTTATAGAATCTTTCTTGGTTTTTTTATGTTCATTATTTTGTCATACTACATCTTTCATTCTGTCTTCTTCAATGGCACTAACGTTCCTAGAGGAACTTCGCCGTCTCAACGTAGTATTACTTGCGTAATTTCTATTAGTACTTAGTTGAGTTTTCTATGCCAAATAACACGCCTTGAATGCATTCTGAGTGGCAAGTTCTAGAATACGCGTGATCACAGTGCAAGTCGGAGGAAATTTTTTTGACGAAAAATTCCCCCGACTAGAACGGGAATCGAACCCGAACACCCGGCATGTTAGTTATGACGCTAACCACTCGGCCAAGGGAGCACATCTTTCATTCTGTACTGGGGTGTAAATTCAAAGTCTCGAGAAGAGGAGGTTACGTTCGGAGTCAAAGCTTTGAGCGTTAATATCACTCTATCGGATAAACGAAGTGGTATGAAAATAACGTTATTCGAAAGATAAAAGATCTACACGAGAGGTTTTTTTTACTTATTGTCAATAGTTCAAAACTGGTTCGAAAGCAAACTATTTGAATCATTATACATAGCGATAGCTTCTTGAAATTTAATTTCAGTCACAGATTGTAACAACGGAGAAACAAAACCCGTACGATCATCGCAGTGCGTAATAATTTCCTTGTTTTCCGTTTTGGGTGGGAAAATCTGCAGATTTGGATAACGACATCCTTCAACAACTGGAAGGCCTGGGTTTAGTTTTCATGAAGTCCCGTTCACAGGCTATCGACCACACCAACCTTGTCAGGATTAAATAAAGGAGTTCAGTTTTTGTTGGGAAAGCAAAACAAGAAAGCCGTGTCATGCCGTGGGTTTGTAGACAACTCTTTGGGCTTATGAGGACAACATGTTTTCGCTAAGAATCTACAGTGTGTTACATTATTAGAGCTGTTTAATCTGTTCACTTGTTTTTCGCATCTTCAGCTGATCGCTGAGAAATGTTTCTGAGCCACATAGGTGCGTTGTTAAAAGATTGTCGCAAACTCAATGGAGTGCTCATTATACTGCTGTGAAACCAATTTATGGGGTGATCACAGCCACTGGAGTACTGTACGACTCAAATACTGGATCAAGTGTACGGTTCCTCATACCAGAAGTTTATGATTTAATACTTCTGTGTTATCTGTACTTCTGACGCGTTGTACCGCATGAAGTAGATCTAGCGCAGAAAATTTACAAACCAAAGGATGATCTCTGAGCAACGTTGTGAACATACTCAATGCACTGGTAATTCTTCTCGCTGTTGGAAGAAACAGTCTACTCGAAATGGCCATTAAAAAGTAACAGGAAGGTTGTATCCGAGACACGGCTGCATAGTTGACGTAGGATTCCGTTAGGCTATCTGTTGATTTCGGATATGTTTGAAGAATTAGATCGTTAAAGTCTTTGATAATGATTTGGTGGACCTAAAAAGGGCCGTTTTGTTTGGTTGTTGGGTTTTGTTTGTTCCACCAGTGTTTACAACCGAGTGATGATGGCAGAAGGATGGTAAACAATCGTTGGATGGTGCGTATCAGATAAAAGATACCGAAACGGAACGATATATGATGAAAACCGCCCTCTGTGATCCTAGACGAGATGCCTCCTGTGTTATGTATGGATGAAATAAAGAAAAAAAACTCACCAATGTAATATAAAATAATTACCAATACCGAACACAATTATCAATTTTTCTTATCAGTTAAAAACATGTTACTGTTTATTCAACCCAATGCGAATTTCAATTGGACTAACAACAACTAATACTATATGTAGGGAAATATATGTATGGGAAATCATTTTTGACGTAGGACTACGACTTTCATTTCTATACCGGGGTGTAAAATCAAAGTTTCGAAAACGAAAGCGTTACGCCGGAGACCGAGATTTTGAGCGTTAATAGCTCCTAAACAACTGAACGAAATGGTATGATAAACACTTCATTCGAAAGATAAAATGTCTACGCGTTATAGACTTGTAACTTTTTGATCCAAAAACTTGGTTCAATAGTCTTAAAATTGATTTCAAAACAGGCTATTGAAATCACCAATATAATACCAATCGGTATATAAGCGAGCGCCACTTGGAAATCCACTCAGTACTAATTGAACAGCGATTGGAGCATGTTGTCGCTGTTGTGGTGAAGCTCTTCGTTTATCATGAAAGCGCTGATGAACGGTGTCACCAAGAGCCTGTTTGTGCACCTTAGGCTAGACATGAATCCATCAGGAGGAGAGTGATGCCACAAACGGTTCCCCGGGAAGATCTCGAAGCAGCCGCTACACACACACACACACACACACACACACACACACATACACGCGCGAAATTCTTTCCGTTTGGATGCCATTCAGCATCGAGAAAGATCCGGAAAATAATCTACCAGTTCCTCTGGGAATTTAAAAATACATTCATGTGAAAGAGTCTATTTGAATGTTTTCTATCCATGTAACACTGTGACCAAATATGTTTCAATCAAGTACTATTAACAGATGGTTATCGAGTTAGCATAAACCACTGGTGGGCTTCCAGTATCGAGGAAAATATGGAAATATCTAATCGTTACTGAAAATAATCTGCCAGTTCCTCTGGGAATTTAAAATTACATTCATGTGAAAGAGTTTATTTTAATGTTTTCTATCCATGTAACACTGTGACCAAATATGTTTCAATCAAGTGCTATTAACAGGTGGTTATCGAATTAGTATTAACCACTGGTGGGCTTCCAGTATCGAGGAAAATGTGGAAATATCTAATCGTTACTGAAAATAATCTGCCAGTTCCTCTGGGAATTTAAAAATACATTCATGTGAGAGAGTTTATTTGGATGTTTTCTATCCATGTAACACTGTGACCAAATACATTTGGTTTTGTGATTTTTCAATCATGCGCAATTAACAGGATAGCTTCTGAAGGTTATTTTTCCCCATCAGTAGGATATTTCCGTATCCAATATTGTATGCGCCCGCAATCGATTCTTGCTCTGTCGCCGAAAGTTCCGAGCTCAGAGAGTTCATTCCCCTCTAGTTTGCCTACCAAATTGCCATCGTAAACCACACCTTCTCTCGATTCAATCACACACAAAAAGCATACTTAAGCGATATTCTGGTGGTGAGACACATTCATTTTTCGTGAGGACATCGACAAGACAACATCGTTGCCTAACGTGCTGGAGGAGGTGGACGGCGAAGGATCGACACATACACGCGCAGAATTCTTTCCGTTTGGACATTCTTTGTGTGGACACCGACTGGGCATCATCGTTGCTGGACGAGCTGGACGGCGAGGGATCGAGTGCCTTTCTCAAGGCAAGAGGGTGGAGGTGGTAGTGCTGGAGTAGAGTAGAGTAGAGTTTTCAAAGGGCCTTTCTCAAGGCTAGAGACGAATGAACTGAAAAAGTTTAAAGTCTCTATAATACAATACCTTCCTTCCTTCCGTTTGGATGCCATTCAGCATCGAGAAAGTTCCGGAAAGATCTAATCATTGCTGGGAATAATCAGCCAGTTCCTCTGGGAATTTAAAAATACATTCATGTGAAAGAGTTTATTTGAATGTTTTCTATCCATGTAACACTGTGACCAAATATTTTTCAATCAAGTACTATTAACAGGTGGTTATCGAGTTAGTATTAACCACTAGTGGGCTTCCAGTATCGAGGAAAATGTGGAAATATGTAATCGTTACTGAAAATAATCTGCCAGTTCCTCTGGGAATTTAAAATTACATTCATGTGAAAGAGTTTATTTTGATGTTTCTACCCATAAAATATCCATATAATACATTTGGGTTTGTGATTTGTCAATCAAGTACAGTTAGCAGGTTAGCTTCTGAAGATTATTCTTCAGAACAAGGTTTTTCGTATCCTATATTGGATGCATAAAACCTTGTGCCTCCAACGTAACGCTCTCGTTTTCGAAGTCTCCCAAATATTCATTTATTCATTCATTCAGAATGGATTTAGATTCAACTTCAAACAAATGATCTCTAAATCAACGATAATCCTACGTCACCCTTGCGGTTATACCATAGATATAACCCACTTCCTGTTTTTCTAATACAGGAAAACCTGTTTTTGTGCGGTTGCTTTTTGTGCGATTACTCATTTGTGTGACTGTTTAGGTGCGATATTATTATTTGTGCGATTAGTTTGTGTGATTCAAGACCCGATGTCATAATAAAATCGCACAAAAAGAGTCGCGCAAACGAGGAATCACGCGAAAAGGGACCGCACAAAAACAGGTATGCCTGTATTTCTTCACTTTTCCAGTTTTCCTCGCCGTATAAACTCTCCTTGGAAGAAAATGAACACAAAAAAACAGACAGCTTAAACCAAACGACCCATTCTCGAGCGGGAACATCAACAACTCTATCTATCAACACTACTCACTATCGTTCGTGTTTGATGTTAAGCAAACGGGAGCACGTAGAATTTACCCGTTCATAAATATTTAAATTTCTCCCGTGTTTCATAATCGTTAACAGTTTACTGTGATTGCTTGGTAAGTGTTTCGCAGTTGACTATAAAATATAATCAAGTGTAATGTAATTTTCGTTCAAAAAAATACAAAATAAAGTGTCCGAAATTTGAATTCAATCTATCCGAAATTTGATTTAGTGTCCGAAGTTTGATTTTTATTCGCTTCATTTGAAAAGCATTTTATTCGATGATTTTTTTACGTTTTCAATCAAATAGGTACCAAAGTAGAAAGCTTATAAGCATATTGAACTAATTTATTAAAAATATCAACCAAATATTATCAGTGCATAAAGTTTAGACCTGATTGCTGCATCATATGACTTAAGCTTCCGAAATATGATTCAGAAGGGTATTTCAAGTCTTGTGCTAAATTTTTCACAATACACGATCGGTCATTGATATGAAATTTCACGAAGCAACCGACATTAAAGTTCCAAATTTAAATTTTATTTACCAGCATTCATCGTATTACCCACCTTACTTGCAAAATGCCTTAAAATGCCCCCGACTTGCATATATTTGCAATGCCGATTTCCCCCGGGCACCTTGGTTTGTTTATATCTCTGTTAGGGAATACATTTCGGTAGGAACAAAACCTCCCCCTAATTAATGTATTTACAATGGCGATTTTCCCCAGGCAGCCTGGTTTTGATGTCTCTGTTAGGGAACACATTTCAGTGGGAGCAAAAGTTCCCCCTACTTTCATGTATTTACAATGTCGATTTTCCCCAGGCAGCTTGGTTTTGATGTCTCTGTTAGGCCAGGCGCAAATTGAGAAGCGTATAGCGCGAGTAATTTGGCGCGATATAGTGCTTGTTTTTGTGGCTAATGAAAACAGATAGAACGGCGCAAATTGGCGAGGAGACCCGAGATGGCGCAGCGCTCGTGAGAGACGACTCGCGTGACGTTGTGGCTGAACCACAGTTTTTCGTGCTTGTCGTGCCGGCTGTGATGGTTGTGGTGGTGAACAATCATATAGCGCCGTGAGTCTGGCACTGTATGGTTGTGCCGGTCGGGTAGTTGTGTTAGTAAATAAATATATCGCGCAACTCTGTGTGAATCAGAAATTGTATGCGAGTGGCACGTAATCCACAGCAAACTGCGACTCAATATGCGCACCGCCACGCTACGTTTGTGGTACACATGAGTCGTGTTGGTCGTCTTGTGCTAGCTCACAAGCGCTATACGCTTCTCAATTTGCGCTTAACCTTAGGGACCCGCCGCATGTGTCGTCATTTTCGACCAATCAGAAATGGGTATCTCCGCTAGGATAGGAGATCTTTCAATAGTTCGATAGTTAGTTTCACGACATATATTGTTTATTGTTTATTGTTTACAAATTAAGTTTATCTGACATAAATTGTCTTAATAAACACCCGTCACTCAACTAAAGTTTAATCTTCTTATTCTACGTAGAAATTCATTTGTGGAGATATTAAAATCGAACGCGGATTCGATAGATGCAAACACACGAACCATTGCACTTATAGGTTGATTATATCCGTAATGAGTACGATGGAAACTCGGTTGCATCAGGGACCGCTGTCTCAGCATCCTGCTTGATGCACGAAAGTTAAGCAGCGATAGAAGATGAGGGCAATCAACTTCTCCGACGAGTAGTTTGCAAACATAAAGAGCCTGTTGTGTCTTGCGTCTCCGTTCGAGCGTTTCAAGACCAAGCAGTTGACATCGATCTGGATACGCTGGAAGGTTCAAAGGATCGCGCCATGGTAGATTTCGCAGCGCCATACGTATGAACCTTTTTTGGACTCGCTCGATCCTTAGATTCCACGTTACATCGTTTGGTGCCCATACAACTGAAGCATTTTCCAGAATTGGTCGTACGATGGAGCAATATAACACCTTCATGCAGTGTGGGTCTGTAAAATCCTTTGCAATTTTCGAGATGAAGCCGAGTTGACGATTCGCTTTCGAAATTATTGATGCATAATGTGAGTTGAAAGAAAACTTCGAGTCCAATACAACACCAAGATCCGTCACCTGAAGCATTCTGTTAAGAATCGTATTATCAATCTGGTAATTGAAAATGATCGGGTCCAAAGAACGATGGAAGGTCATAACATGACATTTCGCGATGCTGATGACAAGTTTATTCTTACGACACCAATGAACAAACGTATTCAGCAAATTTTGTAGATGAAGACAATCTTGGACACAGCTCACCACAACATAGATCTTTAGGTCATCGGCATATACAAGTTTACATCTATGACCAAGTGAAGACGCAGCATCATTGAAAAATATCACGAACAGTAGCGGTCCCAGGTTGCTTCCTTGAGGGACACCGGTCGTATTAGTGAACGGTGATGACATGCATGTTCCGTGCTTAACGTGCAGCGTTCTGCCAATTAAGTATGATGAAAGCCATGATACTAGTCTGTGAGAGGCTCCCAATCGGCATAGTTTGCAGAGTAAAATTTTGTGATCTATGAGATCAAATGCTGCTTTTAGATCCGTGTAAATAACATCAACCTGGGCTTTCCTTTCCATCGCCACCAAACAGGTGGTAGTTAAATCCAGCAAATTGGTAGTTACGGACCTGCCAGAGATGAATCCATGTTGATCAGATGAAATATGCGTCTTCGTGGCTCGTAGAATTTGATCGCTGACTATTATTTCAAAAAGTTTAGATGCTGCAGAGAGGCTGGTTATCCCACGATAATTTTTAACATCACGTCGATCGCCACTTTTGTGCACAGGAAACATATAAGACGTTTTCCAACACACAGGAAACTCTCCTCTCTCGAATGAACGATTGAATATGAACGCTAGAACTTCGGCTATTGCTCTTGCGCAGTAACGAAGAACAACAGCGGGTATGCCATCTGGACCAGGAGCATAGGAACTCTTCAGCTTTTTGGACGCCTCGATAATTATTGCGGGGGATATTTCGAA